>NC_139392.1:41490000-41507500 GCF_054392235.1 Sus scrofa
TCTTGATGCCGGGGCCGTCCGTCCGTCTCTGCCAACTCACTCGCTGGGGTCGTGTCTGCACCGCGTTGACTGCCTCTCTCCGGGGCCTGAGTCTCCCGGACAGGGTGTGTCGTTTTGTGTTCGATGTTTTCTGAGCTTCCCCTCTGGCCTAGTGATTTCCTTCTTCTCTATTGAAATCAAACACGTCCCAGCACTTGGGTGCATAGCATTTTATTTGGCCCGCGCCGCCCCGCCGCCCTTGCCGCGACAACGTTGCTGTCCCTGTATTAGGACGGTGAGGAGGTTCTTGTTGGTCTTCGGATGGCCGCACCCACGGTCTATGGAGCTTCCCAGGCTAGGGGTCGAACTGGTGTTACGGCTGCTGGCCTACGCCCGAGCCGCAGCCGTGCCGGATCTGAGCCTCGTCTCAACCCCCTGCGTGAGGCGAAGGATGGAGCCCGCAACCTCATGGTCCCTAGTCAGATTCGTTTCCTCTGTGCCACGAGGGAAAGTCCTGAATCAACGATGCACGGATTTAGGACGCTATGGAGGGATGCATTGGCCGGCCCCAGGTCATATGGGGTTCCGGAGCCAGGGATCCGATCCAAGTCCCAGCTGTGGCAACGTGATTACTTGAAAGAGGACCCTTTAAAGCCGGGGTGGGGGTGGCGGGAGGGGATGACACTGCATGCCATGGAGGCGCTCACCTGTCCTTTTTGTGGACACCTTTTCCGCGGTGGTGACAATGGATGCCCTGGCTGCCGTTCGGAAATGAAAGGTGAAGGCCAAGGTCCACGGTCCGTGGTCGGCGTGGTTCGTCTTCAAGGCCACGGATGAAGAAACGGGCTCCAGGAGGAAAGAGTCCAGGCCTTATGCCTGCCCTGCCTGGAGAATCCATGTCGCCACACAGCGATCCATCCCGATGCGTTCGTTGGTCCTGCGACGCCCCCTGCCGTAAGCTGCTTTTTATAGTCTCCGAAAAGGTCCGCCAGATGGCTCCCGGGGTGGGCCTGGGACGACCAAGTTCGGGGCCGGAAGAGGCCACTTCCAAGTGGGGGAGGAGTTACAAGTGGGTGGCAGACCTGAAGATAACCTGGAGGGGAGGAAAAAGGAGGGGAACCGTGACCGACCGAGCGAGCCGGAGGGGAGGGGAGGGGAGGGGAGGGGAGGGACGATGGGATGGCACCATCGGGAGTCCTGCTCAAAGAATTGGAGCCTCCTTGAGACATGCGACCACATCCATCATTCCAGAGGGAATGGAAGCGTCTTCCCCATGGTTGTACAATGATACATGTCCTTCAGAGTCCCTGAGAAAAAAAGGAATACAAGGCAAGATTTTGTCCGTGGAGGGAAGGGGGGGGGGGGGAGAACAGAGGCTCCAGACTTTGGATCTCTTGGCACAGGGGCCTCCTGCGCCGTATGGAAAGGACTGTTCCTAGGGTGCTCTCAGAATGGGATTTCTGGGTCCCACGAACCTTGTGTGTTGGACAAAGAGGCAGAAAGAGGGGTTCCCGGCTGGAAAGCCCAAACCACAGCTCTTCAGATGGGTAGGGAAGGGCAGACAGACTTCCGGCCCCAAGCAGTGATCTGGACCTCCAGAGGCCTTAGGACGACTTCACTGAGAACACGCAGAATACGACCCAGCCACAGCGTCCTCTATACCTAGCTCTGTTTCACTTTCTCTGTCTCTCTCCCCTCCTCCTCTTTCTCCCTCTGATTCTGCCTCTCACTGTCTGCCTATCCTCCGTCCCTCCCTGTCTGTCTCTGTCTCTCTCCCTCACAAGCACACCAAAGCGGGTCCCCCCCCCCCCCCCGGAAAGGACGGATGTGAGACGGACACCCTCTTCTTCCCGTCTTGAAAGCAGGAGAAAAACCTTCCTCTAGAAGCCCAAGTTCAAAGCCAGCTGTTTCAAGGAACGTCTGCCTCTGGCAAGGGGGAGGGGGAGGGCGAGGGGGAGGGCGAGGGGGCGGCCTGGAGGCAGCCTGGAGCACCCACGGCATGCATTCAGAAACCTCGTGCATCTCTCTTCCGGTGCTATCTTTTGGGGGCACGTGGTACTCTTGGGCAAGTCCTCCGAACGATAGTGGAAACAAACATCTGTCTTCTCTCCCACACCTGATGAATGCAGACAGACACACTGGAAGAGCACCCACCCCCCCTTTTCCCCCAAAGGACTCTTGTCACTGTACAGACGGGGGGGGGGGGGGGGGGGGCGGCACGGGGGTGTCACACGCAGTCTTGGTGGCTCGTCTATGTTTCCAATCCGCCCAGGCAGTGCAGGCGGCCACCACTGCTGCTGCCACCTCTCACCGATCGTTCATCCTGTCCGTCAGTGCTATGACAGCACTAAGCTCTTCAGGGAGAAAATGCTCCCTGCCTTTCCTCTCGGAGGGCACACTGAGGGCACCCACTCCCATTAACAAAGTTTATTCACCTTGACAGGAAGAAAAGAGCTTGGGGTTTCTCACACCGCTGCAGATGACACTTTCCTACCGACTCTGGAATTCTCTTGCTCATTCTCCGGTGGGCCCGCCCCCCCCATTTCAGGAGAGGGTGTTTGGTTCTGGGTTGGGGTGCGTGTGTGTGCGCGCGTGTGTGTGTGCGTGTGGGTGTGTGTGTCTGGGTGTGTCTGTGTCTTGCTTTTTCATTTTATTGGAATACAGTTGACTGACAAAGTTGTATGAACTTACAGGGTTGTTTCTGGGTGTTCGTCATGGCAGTGAAAGGAAACACCAGGATTTCCCTAGAAAGCCATCCCGTTCACCTGATCGGTGGCGTGAAGGACATTCACATCCTCCTTGAGTTTCGCATTTGAAAGTGAGGGGCGGGTGCGTGCAGCAGGTCCCCCCCCACCCCACCCCGCGCCCCGAACGTGCCTCCCGCAGTGGCACTAGGAGTGTGTGCAATGAAAGGGACAGGACACCAGACACCAGAGGACCATTCTGACCCTCCTTTCCTTCTCTCTTCGGAAAGCAGGAAATAAATCTCTTGGGTGAAAGAAAAGTGTGCTCCCTGCCACGAAATTTGGGGGGGGGGGGTGTCGGGTTGGCGATAAGGACTTCACTGCTCCCATGGCTCCTGCAATGTTCACGAATCCTCCAAATCCTCAAGGCAAGATGGTTCACAACCAATACATGAGCGAGCTGTCAGAGACACCAGGGACTGAAACACTCCGTATTAGGGAGGGGTCCTCACTCACTTTCATGCAAAGGCAGCGACAACAGCAGCCTTTTCAAAGATGGCTGCAGGCAAGAGGGTGGGGGAGATGATGGAGAAAGTGGTGGTGGCGGCGGCGGCGGCGGCGGCGGCGGCGGCGTGGCAGACTTGGATCACGTCCATTATGTTCATTCAACAAACAGTCGGGGCGACGGGAGAATGGCCGCTTGGTGGTCTGTGTTTCTCCAGGCTCCCTGACCCACTCCCTGCCCCACACCCCCAACCCCCCACACCCCCTTGGACATGGGCAGGAAGGTTTCTAGAGAAGGCAGTGCCTGACCTGCCGGCTCTGTCACCCTGGGGGGAGAACATTTCGGAGAGTCGCCAGAGGCTTCAGACTTCCTACCCCTCTCCCTCCCCCACTCTGAACCCTGGTAACTAGACTTCATTCAACCGACACTTAGGATGGGTCATCCAACTGTTCTCTCATGAAGGAAGGAAGGAAGGAAGGAAGGTGGGTCGGTGGGTAGGTGGGTGTGTTTTCTGCGTGGGGTGAAGCCTTCCCTCCCTCGATGCAAGCCTGATATCCTCACCTGTCACAGAGACTGGACCCCTAAAAAACTACTGTGTCCGGTTTTCTCCCATTTAGGGGGTTCCAGAGTGTGTGTGCGTGCGTGCGCGTGTGCGTGCGTGCGTGCGCGTGCGTGTGCGTGTGCGTGTGCGTGTGTGTGTGTGTGTGTGTGTGTTTTGAGGGCCACACCCACGGCATATGGAGGTTCCCAGATGACGGATCGAATCGGAGGCTTTAGCTGCTGGCCTCCTACACCACAGAAACAGGAATGCCAGGTCCGAGCCGCGTCTGGGACCAACACCACAGCTCACGGCAACACTGGATCCTTTACCCACTGAGCGAGGTGGACAGGGATCGAACCTGCAACCTCATGGTTCCTGGTCGGATTCATTTCCACTGCGCCATGGCGGGAACTCTGCTTTGTGGTTTTGGCGTTTGGATTCCAGAAGGTGGCGTAGGGGTCCCTGTTCGTCATCTATTGGATAGAGACTCGTGTGTGTATATGTTCATCCCATCCTCCTCATGGATCCCTCTCCCCCGCCCTCATGATTTCTTTTTCCCCCTCTGCTTTTTAGGGCTGCCCTCGTGGCATATGGAAGTTCCCAAGCGAGGGGTTGAATCGGAGCTACGGCTGCTGGCCTACGCCACAGGCACAGCCATGTGGGATCCGAGCCGCGTCTGCGACCGACACCACAGCTCACGGCACTGCCTGCCGGATCCTTACCGCCCCCCTGAGCGAGGCCAGGGATCGAACCCACACCCTTCCCTGCAAAGGTTCCTCGTCGGATGCGCTTCCATGGTGCCACGACAGGAACTCCCCCGTGATGGTTTTTTTTCACGCTGGTGTTCCCACCAACAAGGAAGGAATGGCCCAATATTCTGGAATCACCTAGAGGGGAAAAGACGCTGAAAAAGAAAGAACGGAGGGATAGATGGATGTAGATGGATCACTGAATCCCCTTGACTGTACACCTGAAACGAACACAACATTGTAAGCAAGCCCACTGTACGCCGAGCTAAAGCAACAACAACAACCAACAACCACAACAAACTTACATCTTAAAAAAAAAAAAAAAAAAAAAAAAGAAGATGTCCCCTGCAGTTCCCATCAGGGCTCAGCGGTAATGAACCCGACTAGGATCCGTGAGGATGTGGGTTCGATCCCTCCCCTGGCCTCGCTTGGTGGGTTAAGGATCCCGTGTTGCTGTGGCGGTGGGGTAGGCCCGCAGCTACAGTTCTGATTCGACCGTGAGTCTGGGAACTTCCATAGGGCTGGGGCGTGGGCGTTAAAAAAAGATATACTATATGCATACTATATACATATGTAGGAGTTCCCGTCATGGCTGGACGAATCCGACTAGGAGGCCTGAGGGTGCGGGTTCGATCCCTGGCCTCGCTCGTTGGGTTCAGGATCGGGTGTTGCCGTGAGCTCTGGTGTAGGTCGCAGACAGGGCTCGGATCCCGCGTTGTGCTGGCTCTGGTGTAGGCCGGTGGCTACGGCTCCGATTGGACCCCTAGCCTGGGAACCTCCATGTGCCATGGGTGCAGCCCTAGAAACAGAAAATAACTACGTGTGTGTGTCTGTGTGTGTGTGTGTGTGTCTGTGTGTGTGTGTGTGTGTGTGTGTGTGTGTGTGCGTGTGTCTGTGTGTGTCTGTGTGTGTGTGTATACAGATAGATATAGATATACAGATATAGATATAGATATATCACCTACCTAAAGGCCCAGGACTAGAGAAAGCATTGGGTCATTAGGATCTAAGAATCTTCTCCCCGCCCCCCAAATCCATCCATCCAACCCACCCTCCCTCCCTCTCTCCATCTTTCACTTTTCCTGATAAAGACAAAGGGACAAAAATTGTTTGTTTGTTTGTTTCTTTGTTTGTTCGTTTCTTTCTCAAAAGATGTACATCTACTTTGTAACTTATACCTCTGTCAGAGGGATGGAGAATCCTTGACCTTTTCCTCCCTACCCAAATCCTTCCAGAAGTCAGAAACTCAGTGGCTGGAAAACTGGACTGGATCCTGAAGTTTTTCCAGTTGCCTTCCATCTCTGGCTACAACTCTCTTCATGAGCGTTTCCCATTTTCTCCCACCCTTTGGACCTGGCATCCTTGTGGATGAGAACACGTATCGCTTGTCCCGAGGCCCTGAAAACGGAAGCTAGTGGAGTCCCTCGATGAACACATCAGAGAAATGGTCTCTGAGAGTGTCTCTGAGAGTGAAACCATCACCCTGTGTTCATTTCTCTAAGAGCCCCTCGGAAAGTTGGCCCCAACACCTGACGGCATTCTCAGAGGGGCCTTTCAAAAGACTGAAGGGGCGTTCCCGTCATGGCTCCGTGGTTAACGAATCCGACTAGGAACCGTGAGGTTGCGGGTTCGATCCCTGCCCTCACTCAGTGGGTTAAGGATCCAGCGTTGCCGTGAGCTGTGGTGTCGGTCGCAGACACGGCTCGGATCCCACGTTGCTGTGGCTCTGGCGTAGGCTGGCAGCTATGGCTCCGATTCGACCCCTAGCCTGGGAACCTCCATATGCCATGGGAGCGGCCCAAGAAATGGCAAAAAGACAAAACAAACAAACAAACAAACAAACCGACAAAACAAAAGACTGAAGGGACTTTCCCCTCTCCCTCTCTCTTCCCTCTGTCTCACTCACTGTCTCTGTCTGTCTCTCTGTGTCTCTCTCACACGCACACGCACACACACACAGAGTCACCGGCTCCGTTCTTCATATGTAACAGTTTGAAAGTTCCAGGAAAGGTTGGCAGCCCAAACCGGCCTTGGTACTCCAGCTCCAATTAAGTCTCAGAGACAGAGTTTTGGGGTGAAGCATAAAGAACAGCTTTATTGCTTTGCCAGGCTAAGGAGGCCACAGCAGGCTAAGGACCTCAAAACTGTGTCCTCCCTTGAGAGGGGATAGCAAGGGGTTCTATAGGTTTAGCTTAATGGTAGGCATGGGGGTGGCGGAGCTGTCTAGAAGCATCAGGGTGCTTGCATTCTTCTCCCTGGATAGGAGATTAGGATAGACCATTTCAAAGTCATCAAGGCTGGAGTCAGGTGGTCCATGGAATGTTTCCAGTGTCTTTGGGGTTATGGCATTTTGACCTTCTCTCTGGAGTGAAGATTGCTCATCCACGGGGCGGGCGTGGGGCGGGGGGTGGGGGGGGGTCGCAATCCTTAGGGAGTGTTTCAAGGGTAGAGAAAACACCAGGTTCACTACAACTCTGACTCGACAGTAGTCATTAGTCATAAGTTCGTGGGCCAAGGCAAGCCATAACCTAACGGAGACTATTTCAAAGTAGCTTTTAGCTGTAACAATGTCTCTGGCTCCAACACACCAGCACTCCGGGGCTTGAGCTTGGTTTCAGTTTCAGAGGAGGGAACTCTGGCTCCAAGGATTAACCCCTTCGTTCCTTTGGTTTCTGTGGGCCTGGTTCGGGGAGCCCATCCACATCACCGCCTTTTGAGAGGCCATCTGACAACTGTTTCACCAAAGCGACGTCATCTCAAAACAAGGAAACCAGTTCCATGAAATGGAGGATCTCTCCCTCCCTCTCCCTCCCTCTCCTTCTCACTCTCCTCTACCCACAGCTCATGGCAACGTGGGATTCGTAACCCAGTGAGCGAGGCTGAGCATGGAACCTGCCACCTCATGGTTCCTAGTTGCATTTATTTCCACTTCTGCACCACGATGGGACCTCCCCAGCACAGTTTTTCACACGTGAAGTTTCCCGGGACGTCTCGGAGGAGGCGGACCCCAAACGTGTCTCCATGCCCTATGTGGGTGATTCCTGTGAGGTAAAATGACTTAAGGACCGGCCCACACAAAAGGGACACTCTGGCCCTCCTTTCTGGCCCCCAGACAGCAGGAGATGAAAATCTCCTCCTCGTGCAAAGGAAGATGGCAAGTGAAGATGTCCATTCCCACACCAAGGCCAACATGCTCCAGAAGTTTTGCGGGGTTTCCCGGGTTGGGAAATGGCGGGGGCTCCTTTGGCCTGACACGAGGCGAGTTTCGTGCACACATCCTCCCCCACCCCCCTCCATGCAGTCTGCGAGGGGCAGCCTGAGGGTAGGGAAATTGGGGAAAGGGGGGAAAAAAAACACTTTCCCTAAAGAGAAGCTCCAGGAAAAGTCACCACCTCTGACTTGACTGGAGAGTTTCTGCATTTGAATGAAGTGATTGAACCCAGGCCCTGAGGCCTGGATCTTCCTGATCTCCCCTCCCCCCCTTCCCGGGCGTGAGTCCAGGCGATTTGGGAAGCGAGAGGCGGCGCAGCAGGGATGGCGGCCGGGGGTGGGGGGTGGGGCGGGCAGCTGGGGCCGGGAGTGGGGGGGTGCGGGACTAATGAACCAGCGCCTGCCTGCATGCCTGCCTGCCTGCCTGCCTGCCTGCCTGCCTGCCTGCTTGCCTGCCTGCCTGAACGAGCCCCTCCCCTCCCCCCCCACCCCCTCCCCACACCCACCCGCCTGAGGGCAGGGATGGGGCCTGAGAGCTAAGGGAAACTTCTTTGCTAGCTACTTGTCAGGGAGTGATCCCAGCTCAAAGTCCCTTTGCTTATTTCGGAACAAGGTCTGAGTCTCAGCTAGTACAGAGTTTCTGAATGTCTCGGCACATGGACTGGCCTGCACCAAACAAGCAGACAGGAAGAAAAATGAACACACAGAAATCCAGCTGGTCTCCTTCTCCCAGAGTCTCTCTTGGAGAAATTACCTTAAGCTCAGTGACTTTGCCCCGTCTCCCTCTGGTGCAAAGCCATCCCTGGAGGAGCCAGGTCTTACATGAGCAGGGCAGGGCAGGGCAGCACCACCCAGGTGAGCTGGAGAGTGGAGAGTCAAGTTGATAGATACCCCAAATGTGGCTGGCCAGGGGTCTGGGCTAGCATTCCGTGTGAACTCACACACCCAGGCACCTAGCACCGATTTCCCCATGTTCTTCCGACCCTGATTCTCACTCTTCTTCTGTCCCCCCCCCCCCCCCTTCCTTCGGCTTTTTGCCTTTTCTAGGGCCGCTCCTGCGGCATATGGAAGTTCCCCTGCCAGGGGTCCAATCGGAGCTGTAGCCGCTGGCCTGCACCAGACCCACAGCAACGCGGGATCTGAGCCACGTCTGCAACCTGCACCACAGCTCACGGCAATGCTGGATCCTTAACCCACTGAGCAAGGCCAGGGATGGAACCTGCAACCTCATGGTTCCTAGTCAGATTCATTAACCACTGAGCCACAATGGGAACTCTGACTCTCCCTCTTCCCTGCCTGATACCTTAAGAGCCTGATCGTTTGTGGGGAAATGAAATCCCAGCTGGCAAGAGCCACCTTATCTTCCCAGCACACGAGAAAAGAATAGGCGCAGGCTCACATCCATCTTATGTTTCTATGCCTTGCCCTGGCCCCACCGTTTCAGAAAGCTGTGTCCCTCCACCTGTCAAAAGCCAAAGCCCAGGAGTTCCCGTCGTGGAATAGTGGAAAGGAATCCAACCAGGAACCATGAGGTTGCAGGTTCGATCCCAGGCCTTCCACAGTGGGTTTAGGATCTGGTGGCATCACCTTGCGCTGCGGTGTAGGTTGCAGACGCAGCTTGGATCTGATGGTGCTTGTGACTGTGGCATACACCCCAGCAGTTGTAGGTCTGATTCGGCCCCTAGCCCGGGAACCTCCATATGATGGGGGGAGGGGGGGGGGGGAGGCTGCAGCCAAAGCCCAAGGAAGAAAGACAATCAGAATGTTGCGTGGAACTCCTGGAGACTTAACAACCACCACCAGTCATGACCATGGCTGTCAACCGACACCAGAGCCAAAGAAATGTCGGATCAAATAGGAACCTGCCACTTACACCAGTACTCACCACAATGCAGGACCACAAAAACAAAGGAACAAGAAACCAAAACTAAATAATTGCCCAGGAGCAGCAGGTGCAGGAAAAGCATGCTGACTCTCACCCCCCAGAAGCCAGAGGTAACCTATTTATCACCCCACACGCACACACCTCAGCACCACCAGCACCAGCACCCCCCCCCCCCACCCCAGGATCGAATCTGCATCCTCGTGGGTGCTCCTCAGCTTTGTTACCAATGAGCCACAATGGGATCTCCCCAATCCAGGTTTTTATGTTTCTTTTTTTTTTTTTTTTCCCCTTGCTTTCTTCGGGTGGCACTCACGGCACACGGAGGTTCCCAGGCTAGGGAATCAGAGCTTGAGCCACTGGCCTACACCACAGACACAGCAACACCAGGTCCGATCTGTGTCTGCAACCTACACCACAGTTCAGGGCAATGCCAGATCTTTCACCCACTGAGCGAGGCCAGGGATCAAACCAGCACTCTCATGGATGCTACTCAGATTCCTACCTGCTGAGTCACAATGGGAACTCCACTAAATACATAAATTTTTTCAAAGAGAGAGAGAGAGGGAGAGTGTGTGTGTGTGTGTGTGTGTGTGTGTGTGTGTGTGTGAGAGAGAGAGAGAGAGAGGTCTGGTATCACTTGGGGAAAAATAAAATTATGCTTGGAGAAAAATACCTGTCCCTAGAGATCATTCACAATGGCTTGTTCTGCCTGTTCATTTCTCTCTTTCTTCCCTTTTCTTTTTTCCTTCCTTTTCTTTTCCTTTCGCATCTGTCTGTGCCGTGTGTGTGTGTGTGTGTGTGTGTGTGTGTGTGTGTGTGTGTGTGTGTGTGTGTGTGTGTGTGTGTAGTCTTCTTTTAGGGCTTCACATGTGCCATTTTGTAGGTTCCCAGGTTAGGGGTCAATGCTAGTCGGGTTCGTTTCCACCGAGCCACAACGGGAATTCCTGCCTTGTGCTTCTTTATCTTTGCTCTGTTACTAGGTGCTAGGGATTCCTTTTTGTTAAGTCCAGTCACTTAAATAAGGGTGTTTGCAGGGTTGCCTAAAGCATCAAAAATGTATTTTCTCATTAAATATTGGAATGTGGGGAGTTCCTGTTGTGGCTCAGTGGTAACAAACCCGACTAGTATCCATGTATGCCGGTTCGACCCCTGGTTTGGGAACTTCCGTATGCCACAGTTATGGCTCTAAAAAATCCTCTCTCTCTCTCTCTCTCTCTCTCTCTCTCTCTCGATAATATACACATACACACACACATCCATACGTACATACCTATGTACACATATACATATACATTGGAATTTGGTCTGCCATCGATGAGATGCTCCCTCTTTGTGTGTTGTTCATTTTGTTTTTTGTTTTTTAGGAGTGCACCCTCGGGATATGGAAGTTCCCTGGGCTAGGGGTTGAAGAATCGGAGCTGTAGCTGCTGGCCTGCACCTCAGCCAGAGCTATGCCCTGCCAGATCACCCGATCTGAGCTGAGTGGCCACGTCTGTCACCTACACCTACCTCCCCCTGAATGAAGACGTATTTTCAATACATCTCAAGTGGAGAAAAACTTGCTAAAAATCACTTTATTTGTCATGGAAACCATATCTTCTAGCAGACATGGCACAAAAGCCAGTGTTTATGGTCATCACACCACAGACATCAGAATTCCAAGCTTCTAGGGGTTTCTTGGGGGTGGGGTGGGGTGTGTCCCCAGGGCCTGTGGAAGTTCCATGCCCACCCCTCTGCCACCACCCAGGGATCCTTCGCCCTGGGTGGGTGGGGGGAGGGAGAGGGTATCTCAGCAGAAACGATCTTATCTTACGGGGTTTATGGATGGCTAGAAGCATGTGGTTCTGTTCATCTCATGCTTGAGGTTTCGGTTTTTGCCCTCCTACCTACCCAATGGTCGGCAGATGGAATTCTTCTGGTTTTCTCTGGCCATCCCTCTCCTCGAACTCACGGGTCCAGTTTTTCTCCCACATTTGACTTTTCCGGGAGATCCACAAAAGGAAGCGCCAACCCTTGACATCCACCGACAAGAGATCACCACCCTCTGCCCCTCTTTAGCCCCTTCTCATCCTCATGCCTGCCTGCACACATCGGAGACATTTCCAAGTGCCCAGGAGGATCCTTGGACCCTGACACCTCGAAATCTTCCCTGAGCAGCAGTGCTCGGGACTCAGACCTGGGGTTTATCACGGGCTCCAACCACGACCTTTGGTTTTCCTGGGCTGGGAGATCGGTTTCATGAGATGGAACCGGCTGCGGATTCAGCTTCTGGATCTGGACTGTGAAACGTTGTACAAGACTTTTTTCAAGGCATGACTGTAGGGGAACAAAACCTTGCGGCCCGCCCCCCGCCACATCCCAGATGTCACATGAGCACGGGGAGGAATTCTGTGGAGCTGGAAACAACCATGACCCAAAAGAACACAGGAAGGAATTCCTGTCATGGCGGGGCAGAAACGAATCGGACTAGGAATCACGAGGTGGCAGGTTTGATCCCTGGCCTCGCTCAGGGGTTTAAGGATCTGGCATTTTTCCGCGAGCTGTGGCATAAGGTCTCAGATGTGGCTCGGATCCCGCCGTTGCTGTGGCTGTGGCTCAGGCTAGCAGATGCAGCTCCGATTCAACACCAAGCGTGGGCGCGCGCGCGCGCGCGGGGGGTGGGGGGGAGGCGGGGAGGGAAGCAAACCTCCTAAGAACGACGAAAGTGCAGTTAGGAAACAGAAAATGATGATCCCGGAAGTCCACTTGAATGTGGTTGGGAGACATGCGTAGGACCACACCGCCACCGTGTGAGAGACCAGTGCAAGACAGCTGAACAATACAAAGCGGGGTGGGGGGTGGGGTGCTTGGCGGGGGTTGGAGGAGGAGGAGGAGGAGGAGGAGGTGGGGGGAGACGGCGGCACTGGTGCTGGGCAAAGGTGCCTCTGGGCGAGGACTTTGGTGACCATATTCTCATGGCAGGCTTGAGAGCCCAAAAGATGACATGGTGGAGGCTGAAGTTAAGTTTGGTCAAAAGGAAAACAACCATGAGAAAAGATGCATCCACCCACACCTAGAAAAGATATCGTGCCAGGAATGGGAGCCCTGTTCCAATGGCTCTTCCTGGGATTGTGGGAAATGAATCGATAGCAAGAAGATGCTTTCACATCCATGTCTTCAATGACTCCTGTACTAAGTGCGTCGTGGTTTTGCCAGTTTGGCAGAGTTGTGGAATGTCATCCGGCAATTGCATCTCCCCTGCCCAACCAGCAAGATGGAGTTGTTCTTTTTTTTTTTTTTTTTTTTTTTTCCTGCTGCACTGCCTTTCCTGTGCCAGGGATCGAACTTGAGGCTCAGCTGTGACCTAGGCACAGCGGGAACTCCAAGATGGATTTCTTTTTCCTTCTTTTTCTTTCCTTCCTTCCTTTCTTCCTTTCTTTCTTTTCTCTCTCTCTCTTTCTTTTTCTTTTCTTTCTTTCTTTCTCTTTCCTTCCTTCCTTTCTTCCTTTCTTTCTCCTTTCTTTTTCTTTCTTTCTTTCTTTCTTTCTTTCTTTCTTTCTTTCTTTCTTTCTTTCTTTCTTTCTTTCTTTCTCTCTCTCTATCTTTCTCTTTCCTTCCTTTCTTTCTTTCTCTTTCTTTCTTTCTTTCTTTCTTTCTTTCTTTCTTTCTTTCTTTCTTTCTTTCTTTCTTTCTCTCTCTCTCTCTCTCTCTCTCTCTCTTTCTGGTTTTTTTTGGGGGGGAGCCACACCCGCAGCACATGGAGGTTCCCAGGCTAGGGGTCAATTCGGAGCCTTACCTGCCGGCCTACACCACAGGCACAGCCACGCGGGATCCGAGCCGCGTCTGTGACGGACACCACAGCTCACGGCAATGCCAGATCCTTAACCCAACAAGTGAGCCAGGGATCAAACCTGCAACCTCATGGTTCCTGGTCGGATTTGTTTCCACTACCCCAGGATGGCAATCCTGAGACTTGCAAAGTTTATTGTTTGTTTCGGGTTTTCTCCACCCCCTCTCCCTCCCGTTTCAGCTTTATGTTTTACTTTTTGGCCACACCCACGGGCAGCAAGTGGAAGTTTTTCCTGAGGCAGAGATGGAACCTGCACCACACAGGGGCAACCAGAGCCACCGCGTTGAGAAAGCAGGAGCCTTGACCCTGTTGGTCGTGGGCTTCCTTCTTCTTCTTCTTCTTCTGTTGTTGTTTTTTGGGTTTTTTTTGGGGGGGGGTTGTTTTCCTTTTTTTGTTTTGTTTTGTTTTGTTTTGGATGAGATTTCAGTTCACCCCCCCCCCCCAACACACACACACACTCATAGTGTTGCGTTGTACTTTCCCTCCATTGTGGTTGGTCAGTCATGCTGAAATCCATGTTTCTATGACCTGACCACCAGAGCATTTGCCCCAGGCAGCCATTTGTTCTCTTTGGACTTTGTCTCAGTCTATGCAGAGAGAGATTTTCATTTCCACTTTCCTAGGATCGACTGTATCCTTCTCTCCCTTCCTAAGCTTCTGGGCTTTGCTTGTCTGCTTTTGACAGACCGTCTCCGTCGGTAAGGGTGGCAGGTAAACCGACTCCTGCGTTGTCGTTCTCCGAGAGCTTGCCCGGTTTCGTTTTTGCCAGTCCCCGCCTACCCTCCCACCCTCCCTCTCTCCCTCCCTCCTCCAGCTCCGTGCAGGGAGGTGGGGTGGGGGTGGGGGAGAGAAGAGAAGGTGGAGGGGAACCTGAGATCTCTCTCGCTAGTGCCACCCTCACCGCGCCGGCTTCTCTCTGGAATTCCCAAGCCCAGGAAGGGACATGCTTGGGGGAGCGAGCGCGGCTCCTTCTAGGCAACAGCGAGAACCTCTTCCCAGCTCCTTCCCCGCCGCCGCCGCCGCCGCCGCCGCCGCCGCCGCCGCCGCCGCCCCCCTCTTTCCATCTGCTGCCATCACGCCACGCAGTGCCTTGCCAGGAGGCAGCTCCGCGAGGCAAGCTTCGCGGTCGTGCAGGACGCCTGGCGCCTCGGCCCCGGGAAGAGCTCGGGCATTTGGGTGGCCGGCGCTGTGTCGTTGTGTCGCCGCCGGCCGGCCGGCCTTCCGGATCTGTCCCGGTGACGTTGGTGGCGGTTGTCGCGTGCCATCTAGTGTCCGCTTTTATATCGTCCCTTCCCTCTGCAGCTTTGGGGACCTTCGCGAGGGATGTGACTCAGCCATCCGGCCTGAGTCAGAGTTCCGGGAGGCTGGCGACACTGGCGGCGACAGCTCCGGTGGCTCAGAGGCCTGGGAGTGTCCCTCTCTCACCGGAGATTGGGCCTGCAGGCCTGTGAGGGAGTGACTGTCACCGCGCTCCCCAGGCAGGCTCTGGGGCCGCCTGGCCGGGTCGACCAGCATCCGCTCTTGCCGCTCCGGCCCCGGGGACCGACCAGGCCTGGGCCGGGCCGCCTCCCTAGCGAGGGGAGAGGGTGTGCGGCGCCCGGGACTGCCTGTGCTCGGGTGGCCTGGCCTTGTCCCGGGTCGCCCTTTGGAGCGTGAATGACTCCCGCCTGCGGTCCCTCCAGCCTCTCATCCCCGAAGTGAGGAGCGGCCCGGGTTGTGCGCTGAGGGCGTTGGAGGGCGCGACAGGCTCGGTGGCCGGCACGCTTGTTTCCCGGTCGTCATGCCGGCATGGGCCCCTCCCCGCCTGCCCCCCGACTGATGGCTACCGCCGGCCCGTGCGGAGTCGTACTCACGAGGTCTAGACCGGCACAAGACGTGAGGGGTGGAGCGGAAAGGGTGGCTCGGGCCCCGGCGCCTTCCTTCGCGGGGTCCGTTCGTCGGAGGCGCCTCCGTGGAAACATTTTTTTTTCCAAGTCCTGATGGATCCGGAGACGGTGGACGGTACCCCGCCGGCCCCCTGCTCCCGGGTGTGGCCGGGAAGGGTGCACCTGGGCCTGAGGCGTGCCCATGTAGGGTCCCGGTCGTTGGACAAGACTTCGTTTCCCACGCTCTCATTTCCCGCCCCCCGCCCTCGGAGTGTTTCCCTGTCGGTCGGTCGATCGGTCGGGAGGTGGGGACCGGCCTGAGCTGGATGGTGTGTCCTGGATTTTGGGGGAGCCAAGTCCCCGTCTGGAGCTCCGGACAGACCGATACCTGCCCGCGTGGGCAAGCCGGGAAGGGCTTCCCCGGCTGGCCGGCCGGCTCCACCTCCTTCATGTCCCTGTCCCTTCCTTGCGGTCACGCTCCCCGGGTCGACCAGATGGCTCTGAGAGCGCTGGGTCTGGCGACTCTAGGGCAGGGCTGGGGGACAAGTGTCCGGATGGGGGTTCCGGGGATACCCCCACGTCCTGTGGGTGGGCCCCGCTGCTGGGCATGGACATTTTTCGCGGCCGAAATACGCCTTTTCTGTCACCAGGTAGATGCTGACACGATCCTCTTCAGCGCCTGTCGCTGGAGACCTTGGGCCTCTGGATGCACGTGGGGGGCTTTGGGCTTTCGGCTGCTGTCCAAGGCCTGACCCTGCCCTTTGCACCCCGCGTGGGGGCCGCTCGCCTGGGCCTGTGCGCCGGCTCTCACTTGTGCATCCAGCTGGCCCGTGCTGCGGTGTCTCCTCCGGTCTCTGGCTGACCCGAGGGCGGCAGGGCGCGTGGCCCTGTGGGGTCTTCTACCCTGTGTGCCTCCCTGCTGCGGGCACCCGGCGGCTCGGCTGGGACAACCCCACCCTGTTGGCTCCGTGCCACGTGTCAGGCGTTCTCCCTCCCGGGGTTGTCAGCCGCTGTCTCTCCCCTGAGAGAGGAAGGGGAGGAGGAGGAGGAGGAGGGGGTGCCGGTGAAGCTGAAGCAGGCCCCCGTGGTGATTGTCTTTGCTGGCCCTCCCTCCCCTCTTCTGGGCTCTTCCCTGGCTCTGCCAGGACTGATCGATGTGGTGATGTGGCGCTCTCCTGGGCTTGGGCTTAAGCCGCGCCAGATGAGGGACGGCCGCTCATGGTGAGCTGGGCCGCGCCTCTCATTCTGTCGCGGGCCCCTCGCTGCTCCTCCCCCACCTGCGGGTGGTGTGGGGGAAGGCAGGGGTGCGGCCTCCAGCCTGACCTCTGGTCTCCCGCCCTGCTGCCTTCGGGTGTCAGTCGGGGGGGGGGGGCCTGGGTCCTTTGGGACGCAGCAGGCATTCTCGCTTTGCCGCCTTGGCGTGTGCCTTGCGAGCGGTCCCTCCCCAAAGTGGGGGGGAGGCCTCCCTCGCTGCCATGCTTCGCATCCCTGCGGGTGCGTGAGCGTGCCTCCCCTGGTCCTCTGTGGTGCCCCTGGAGTACTCCGGGTTGCCTGTCAGATGCCCGAGGCCGAGCGGTGGTGTCGTTTTCCTCTCCCAGCGGTGAGTCCCCTCGGGTCCCCACTGTGGTGGTGGCGTGCCCCACGAGCAGCTTCCTAAAGCTCAGGGGAGGGGGTCGAGACGGTAAGGCAGGGGAAGCTTGTGTCCCCTCCCCGGGAGGGGCTCAGGTGGACCCCTTGTCATGGGTCTCCCTCACTGTGTGCCAGTGAGGGCAGCCCTTGGCCCTTGAGCGGCACGCCCCATGCTTCTCCCTTGACCGGGAAGGCTGCATGTGGTCGTGAGAGCGACCGCGGTGGGCCGGGAGATGTGAAGGGGGGGTCCCCGTCTGGCTTTCCGGACGTGGCACCCCTCCACCCACGTGGAAAAGTCTGAAAGGCAAGCCTGGTGGCAGCACAGACTCTTGCTCTCCCGGCTCTGACCGTGGACGCTCACATGGGCTGTGTGCTTTACCCATACCGCAGACCCCCCCCCTTCTGACTTCCCACTTTTTGGGAGTGTTCCCACTCCCGTGGGTCCCCGAAGGGGCGAACGATGGTGTGGGGGGCACGACGCGCCCTCGGTGAGAAAGCCTTCTCTAGCGATCTGAGAGGGGGGCCTTGGGGTACCTGGACCCCCCAGCCGCCGCCCCTCTGAAGTGTGCAAGGCAGTAGCTGCCGGTGCTACTTGCCACAGCGTGTGGGCAAGAGCCGCCCTCG
>NC_139392.1:41520000-41540000 GCF_054392235.1 Sus scrofa
GCTGTCCCGGCCGACTCGGGCCCGGGTCCGAGGGGCCCCGGGGTCGACCAGCTGTCCCGGCCGACTCGGGCCCGGGTCCGAGGGCCCGCGGGGTCGACCAGCTGTCCCGGCCGACTCGGGCCCGGGTCCGAGGGCCCGCGGGGTCGACCAGCTGTCCCGGCCGACTCGGGCCCGGGTCCGAGGGCCCGCGGGGTCGACCAGCTGTCCCGGCCGACTCGGGCCCGGGTCCGAGGGGCCCCGGGGTCGACCAGCTGTCCCGGCCGACTCGGGCCCGGGTCCGAGGGCCCGCGGGGTCGACCAGCTGTCCCGGCCGACTCGGGCCCGGGTCCGAGGGGCCCCGGGGTCGACCAGCTGTCCCGGCCGACTCGGGCCCGGGTCCGAGGGCCCGCGGGGTCGACCAGCTGTCCCGGCCGACTCGGGCCCGGGTCCGAGGGCCCGCGGGGTCGACCAGCTGTCCCGGCCGACTCGGGCCCGGGTCCGAGGGCCCGCGGGGTCGACCAGCTGTCCCGGCCGACTCGGGCCCGGGTCCGAGGGCCCGCGGGGTCGACCAGCTGTCCCGGCCGACTCGGGCCCGGGTCCGAGGGCCCGCGGGGTCGACCAGCTGTCCCGGCCGACTCGGGCCCGGGTCCGAGGGCCCGCGGGGTCGACCAGCTGTCCCGGCCGACTCGGGCCCGGGTCCGAGGGCCCGCGGGGTCGACCAGCTGTCCCGGCCGACTCGGGCCCGGGTCCGTGTGGCCCTCGATGGGATCCCTGGGGTTGTCTTGATGCCGGGGCCGTCCGTCCGTCTCTGCCAACTCACTCGCTGGGGTCGTGTCTGCACCGCGTTGACTGCCTCTCTCCGGGGCCTGAGTCTCCCGGACAGGGTGTGTCGTTTTGTGTTCGATGTTTTCTGAGCTTCCCCTCTGGCCTAGTGATTTCCTTCTTCTCTATTGAAATCAAACACGTCCCAGCACTTGGGTGCATAGCATTTTATTTGGCCCGCGCCGCCCCGCCGCCCTTGCCGCGACAACGTTGCTGTCCCTGTATTAGGACGGTGAGGAGGTTCTTGTTGGTCTTCGGATGGCCGCACCCACGGTCTATGGAGCTTCCCAGGCTAGGGGTCGAACTGGTGTTACGGCTGCTGGCCTACGCCCGAGCCGCAGCCGTGCCGGATCTGAGCCTCGTCTCAACCCCCTGCGTGAGGCGAAGGATGGAGCCCGCAACCTCATGGTCCCTAGTCAGATTCGTTTCCTCTGTGCCACGAGGGAAAGTCCTGAATCAACGATGCACGGATTTAGGACGCTATGGAGGGATGCATTGGCCGGCCCCAGGTCATATGGGGTTCCGGAGCCAGGGATCCGATCCAAGTCCCAGCTGTGGCAACGTGATTACTTGAAAGAGGACCCTTTAAAGCCGGGGTGGGGGTGGCGGGAGGGGATGACACTGCATGCCATGGAGGCGCTCACCTGTCCTTTTTGTGGACACCTTTTCCGCGGTGGTGACAATGGATGCCCTGGCTGCCGTTCGGAAATGAAAGGTGAAGGCCAAGGTCCACGGTCCGTGGTCGGCGTGGTTCGTCTTCAAGGCCACGGATGAAGAAACGGGCTCCAGGAGGAAAGAGTCCAGGCCTTATGCCTGCCCTGCCTGGAGAATCCATGTCGCCACACAGCGATCCATCCCGATGCGTTCGTTGGTCCTGCGACGCCCCCTGCCGTAAGCTGCTTTTTATAGTCTCCGAAAAGGTCCGCCAGATGGCTCCCGGGGTGGGCCTGGGACGACCAAGTTCGGGGCCGGAAGAGGCCACTTCCAAGTGGGGGAGGAGTTACAAGTGGGTGGCAGACCTGAAGATAACCTGGAGGGGAGGAAAAAGGAGGGGAACCGTGACCGACCGAGCGAGCCGGAGGGGAGGGGAGGGGAGGGGAGGGGAGGGACGATGGGATGGCACCATCGGGAGTCCTGCTCAAAGAATTGGAGCCTCCTTGAGACATGCGACCACATCCATCATTCCAGAGGGAATGGAAGCGTCTTCCCCATGGTTGTACAATGATACATGTCCTTCAGAGTCCCTGAGAAAAAAAGGAATACAAGGCAAGATTTTGTCCGTGGAGGGAAGGGGGGGGGGGGGAGAACAGAGGCTCCAGACTTTGGATCTCTTGGCACAGGGGCCTCCTGCGCCGTATGGAAAGGACTGTTCCTAGGGTGCTCTCAGAATGGGATTTCTGGGTCCCACGAACCTTGTGTGTTGGACAAAGAGGCAGAAAGAGGGGTTCCCGGCTGGAAAGCCCAAACCACAGCTCTTCAGATGGGTAGGGAAGGGCAGACAGACTTCCGGCCCCAAGCAGTGATCTGGACCTCCAGAGGCCTTAGGACGACTTCACTGAGAACACGCAGAATACGACCCAGCCACAGCGTCCTCTATACCTAGCTCTGTTTCACTTTCTCTGTCTCTCTCCCCTCCTCCTCTTTCTCCCTCTGATTCTGCCTCTCACTGTCTGCCTATCCTCCGTCCCTCCCTGTCTGTCTCTGTCTCTCTCCCTCACAAGCACACCAAAGCGGGTCCCCCCCCCCCCCCCGGAAAGGACGGATGTGAGACGGACACCCTCTTCTTCCCGTCTTGAAAGCAGGAGAAAAACCTTCCTCTAGAAGCCCAAGTTCAAAGCCAGCTGTTTCAAGGAACGTCTGCCTCTGGCAAGGGGGAGGGGGAGGGCGAGGGGGAGGGCGAGGGGGCGGCCTGGAGGCAGCCTGGAGCACCCACGGCATGCATTCAGAAACCTCGTGCATCTCTCTTCCGGTGCTATCTTTTGGGGGCACGTGGTACTCTTGGGCAAGTCCTCCGAACGATAGTGGAAACAAACATCTGTCTTCTCTCCCACACCTGATGAATGCAGACAGACACACTGGAAGAGCACCCACCCCCCCTTTTCCCCCAAAGGACTCTTGTCACTGTACAGACGGGGGGGGGGGGGGGGGGGGCGGCACGGGGGTGTCACACGCAGTCTTGGTGGCTCGTCTATGTTTCCAATCCGCCCAGGCAGTGCAGGCGGCCACCACTGCTGCTGCCACCTCTCACCGATCGTTCATCCTGTCCGTCAGTGCTATGACAGCACTAAGCTCTTCAGGGAGAAAATGCTCCCTGCCTTTCCTCTCGGAGGGCACACTGAGGGCACCCACTCCCATTAACAAAGTTTATTCACCTTGACAGGAAGAAAAGAGCTTGGGGTTTCTCACACCGCTGCAGATGACACTTTCCTACCGACTCTGGAATTCTCTTGCTCATTCTCCGGTGGGCCCGCCCCCCCCATTTCAGGAGAGGGTGTTTGGTTCTGGGTTGGGGTGCGTGTGTGTGCGCGCGTGTGTGTGTGCGTGTGGGTGTGTGTGTCTGGGTGTGTCTGTGTCTTGCTTTTTCATTTTATTGGAATACAGTTGACTGACAAAGTTGTATGAACTTACAGGGTTGTTTCTGGGTGTTCGTCATGGCAGTGAAAGGAAACACCAGGATTTCCCTAGAAAGCCATCCCGTTCACCTGATCGGTGGCGTGAAGGACATTCACATCCTCCTTGAGTTTCGCATTTGAAAGTGAGGGGCGGGTGCGTGCAGCAGGTCCCCCCCCACCCCACCCCGCGCCCCGAACGTGCCTCCCGCAGTGGCACTAGGAGTGTGTGCAATGAAAGGGACAGGACACCAGACACCAGAGGACCATTCTGACCCTCCTTTCCTTCTCTCTTCGGAAAGCAGGAAATAAATCTCTTGGGTGAAAGAAAAGTGTGCTCCCTGCCACGAAATTTGGGGGGGGGGGGTGTCGGGTTGGCGATAAGGACTTCACTGCTCCCATGGCTCCTGCAATGTTCACGAATCCTCCAAATCCTCAAGGCAAGATGGTTCACAACCAATACATGAGCGAGCTGTCAGAGACACCAGGGACTGAAACACTCCGTATTAGGGAGGGGTCCTCACTCACTTTCATGCAAAGGCAGCGACAACAGCAGCCTTTTCAAAGATGGCTGCAGGCAAGAGGGTGGGGGAGATGATGGAGAAAGTGGTGGTGGCGGCGGCGGCGGCGGCGGCGGCGGCGGCGTGGCAGACTTGGATCACGTCCATTATGTTCATTCAACAAACAGTCGGGGCGACGGGAGAATGGCCGCTTGGTGGTCTGTGTTTCTCCAGGCTCCCTGACCCACTCCCTGCCCCACACCCCCAACCCCCCACACCCCCTTGGACATGGGCAGGAAGGTTTCTAGAGAAGGCAGTGCCTGACCTGCCGGCTCTGTCACCCTGGGGGGAGAACATTTCGGAGAGTCGCCAGAGGCTTCAGACTTCCTACCCCTCTCCCTCCCCCACTCTGAACCCTGGTAACTAGACTTCATTCAACCGACACTTAGGATGGGTCATCCAACTGTTCTCTCATGAAGGAAGGAAGGAAGGAAGGAAGGTGGGTCGGTGGGTAGGTGGGTGTGTTTTCTGCGTGGGGTGAAGCCTTCCCTCCCTCGATGCAAGCCTGATATCCTCACCTGTCACAGAGACTGGACCCCTAAAAAACTACTGTGTCCGGTTTTCTCCCATTTAGGGGGTTCCAGAGTGTGTGTGCGTGCGTGCGCGTGTGCGTGCGTGCGTGCGCGTGCGTGTGCGTGTGCGTGTGCGTGTGTGTGTGTGTGTGTGTGTGTTTTGAGGGCCACACCCACGGCATATGGAGGTTCCCAGATGACGGATCGAATCGGAGGCTTTAGCTGCTGGCCTCCTACACCACAGAAACAGGAATGCCAGGTCCGAGCCGCGTCTGGGACCAACACCACAGCTCACGGCAACACTGGATCCTTTACCCACTGAGCGAGGTGGACAGGGATCGAACCTGCAACCTCATGGTTCCTGGTCGGATTCATTTCCACTGCGCCATGGCGGGAACTCTGCTTTGTGGTTTTGGCGTTTGGATTCCAGAAGGTGGCGTAGGGGTCCCTGTTCGTCATCTATTGGATAGAGACTCGTGTGTGTATATGTTCATCCCATCCTCCTCATGGATCCCTCTCCCCCGCCCTCATGATTTCTTTTTCCCCCTCTGCTTTTTAGGGCTGCCCTCGTGGCATATGGAAGTTCCCAAGCGAGGGGTTGAATCGGAGCTACGGCTGCTGGCCTACGCCACAGGCACAGCCATGTGGGATCCGAGCCGCGTCTGCGACCGACACCACAGCTCACGGCACTGCCTGCCGGATCCTTACCGCCCCCCTGAGCGAGGCCAGGGATCGAACCCACACCCTTCCCTGCAAAGGTTCCTCGTCGGATGCGCTTCCATGGTGCCACGACAGGAACTCCCCCGTGATGGTTTTTTTTCACGCTGGTGTTCCCACCAACAAGGAAGGAATGGCCCAATATTCTGGAATCACCTAGAGGGGAAAAGACGCTGAAAAAGAAAGAACGGAGGGATAGATGGATGTAGATGGATCACTGAATCCCCTTGACTGTACACCTGAAACGAACACAACATTGTAAGCAAGCCCACTGTACGCCGAGCTAAAGCAACAACAACAACCAACAACCACAACAAACTTACATCTTAAAAAAAAAAAAAAAAAAAAAAAAGAAGATGTCCCCTGCAGTTCCCATCAGGGCTCAGCGGTAATGAACCCGACTAGGATCCGTGAGGATGTGGGTTCGATCCCTCCCCTGGCCTCGCTTGGTGGGTTAAGGATCCCGTGTTGCTGTGGCGGTGGGGTAGGCCCGCAGCTACAGTTCTGATTCGACCGTGAGTCTGGGAACTTCCATAGGGCTGGGGCGTGGGCGTTAAAAAAAGATATACTATATGCATACTATATACATATGTAGGAGTTCCCGTCATGGCTGGACGAATCCGACTAGGAGGCCTGAGGGTGCGGGTTCGATCCCTGGCCTCGCTCGTTGGGTTCAGGATCGGGTGTTGCCGTGAGCTCTGGTGTAGGTCGCAGACAGGGCTCGGATCCCGCGTTGTGCTGGCTCTGGTGTAGGCCGGTGGCTACGGCTCCGATTGGACCCCTAGCCTGGGAACCTCCATGTGCCATGGGTGCAGCCCTAGAAACAGAAAATAACTACGTGTGTGTGTCTGTGTGTGTGTGTGTGTGTCTGTGTGTGTGTGTGTGTGTGTGTGTGTGTGTGTGCGTGTGTCTGTGTGTGTCTGTGTGTGTGTGTATACAGATAGATATAGATATACAGATATAGATATAGATATATCACCTACCTAAAGGCCCAGGACTAGAGAAAGCATTGGGTCATTAGGATCTAAGAATCTTCTCCCCGCCCCCCAAATCCATCCATCCAACCCACCCTCCCTCCCTCTCTCCATCTTTCACTTTTCCTGATAAAGACAAAGGGACAAAAATTGTTTGTTTGTTTGTTTCTTTGTTTGTTCGTTTCTTTCTCAAAAGATGTACATCTACTTTGTAACTTATACCTCTGTCAGAGGGATGGAGAATCCTTGACCTTTTCCTCCCTACCCAAATCCTTCCAGAAGTCAGAAACTCAGTGGCTGGAAAACTGGACTGGATCCTGAAGTTTTTCCAGTTGCCTTCCATCTCTGGCTACAACTCTCTTCATGAGCGTTTCCCATTTTCTCCCACCCTTTGGACCTGGCATCCTTGTGGATGAGAACACGTATCGCTTGTCCCGAGGCCCTGAAAACGGAAGCTAGTGGAGTCCCTCGATGAACACATCAGAGAAATGGTCTCTGAGAGTGTCTCTGAGAGTGAAACCATCACCCTGTGTTCATTTCTCTAAGAGCCCCTCGGAAAGTTGGCCCCAACACCTGACGGCATTCTCAGAGGGGCCTTTCAAAAGACTGAAGGGGCGTTCCCGTCATGGCTCCGTGGTTAACGAATCCGACTAGGAACCGTGAGGTTGCGGGTTCGATCCCTGCCCTCACTCAGTGGGTTAAGGATCCAGCGTTGCCGTGAGCTGTGGTGTCGGTCGCAGACACGGCTCGGATCCCACGTTGCTGTGGCTCTGGCGTAGGCTGGCAGCTATGGCTCCGATTCGACCCCTAGCCTGGGAACCTCCATATGCCATGGGAGCGGCCCAAGAAATGGCAAAAAGACAAAACAAACAAACAAACAAACAAACCGACAAAACAAAAGACTGAAGGGACTTTCCCCTCTCCCTCTCTCTTCCCTCTGTCTCACTCACTGTCTCTGTCTGTCTCTCTGTGTCTCTCTCACACGCACACGCACACACACACAGAGTCACCGGCTCCGTTCTTCATATGTAACAGTTTGAAAGTTCCAGGAAAGGTTGGCAGCCCAAACCGGCCTTGGTACTCCAGCTCCAATTAAGTCTCAGAGACAGAGTTTTGGGGTGAAGCATAAAGAACAGCTTTATTGCTTTGCCAGGCTAAGGAGGCCACAGCAGGCTAAGGACCTCAAAACTGTGTCCTCCCTTGAGAGGGGATAGCAAGGGGTTCTATAGGTTTAGCTTAATGGTAGGCATGGGGGTGGCGGAGCTGTCTAGAAGCATCAGGGTGCTTGCATTCTTCTCCCTGGATAGGAGATTAGGATAGACCATTTCAAAGTCATCAAGGCTGGAGTCAGGTGGTCCATGGAATGTTTCCAGTGTCTTTGGGGTTATGGCATTTTGACCTTCTCTCTGGAGTGAAGATTGCTCATCCACGGGGCGGGCGTGGGGCGGGGGGTGGGGGGGGGTCGCAATCCTTAGGGAGTGTTTCAAGGGTAGAGAAAACACCAGGTTCACTACAACTCTGACTCGACAGTAGTCATTAGTCATAAGTTCGTGGGCCAAGGCAAGCCATAACCTAACGGAGACTATTTCAAAGTAGCTTTTAGCTGTAACAATGTCTCTGGCTCCAACACACCAGCACTCCGGGGCTTGAGCTTGGTTTCAGTTTCAGAGGAGGGAACTCTGGCTCCAAGGATTAACCCCTTCGTTCCTTTGGTTTCTGTGGGCCTGGTTCGGGGAGCCCATCCACATCACCGCCTTTTGAGAGGCCATCTGACAACTGTTTCACCAAAGCGACGTCATCTCAAAACAAGGAAACCAGTTCCATGAAATGGAGGATCTCTCCCTCCCTCTCCCTCCCTCTCCTTCTCACTCTCCTCTACCCACAGCTCATGGCAACGTGGGATTCGTAACCCAGTGAGCGAGGCTGAGCATGGAACCTGCCACCTCATGGTTCCTAGTTGCATTTATTTCCACTTCTGCACCACGATGGGACCTCCCCAGCACAGTTTTTCACACGTGAAGTTTCCCGGGACGTCTCGGAGGAGGCGGACCCCAAACGTGTCTCCATGCCCTATGTGGGTGATTCCTGTGAGGTAAAATGACTTAAGGACCGGCCCACACAAAAGGGACACTCTGGCCCTCCTTTCTGGCCCCCAGACAGCAGGAGATGAAAATCTCCTCCTCGTGCAAAGGAAGATGGCAAGTGAAGATGTCCATTCCCACACCAAGGCCAACATGCTCCAGAAGTTTTGCGGGGTTTCCCGGGTTGGGAAATGGCGGGGGCTCCTTTGGCCTGACACGAGGCGAGTTTCGTGCACACATCCTCCCCCACCCCCCTCCATGCAGTCTGCGAGGGGCAGCCTGAGGGTAGGGAAATTGGGGAAAGGGGGGAAAAAAAACACTTTCCCTAAAGAGAAGCTCCAGGAAAAGTCACCACCTCTGACTTGACTGGAGAGTTTCTGCATTTGAATGAAGTGATTGAACCCAGGCCCTGAGGCCTGGATCTTCCTGATCTCCCCTCCCCCCCTTCCCGGGCGTGAGTCCAGGCGATTTGGGAAGCGAGAGGCGGCGCAGCAGGGATGGCGGCCGGGGGTGGGGGGTGGGGCGGGCAGCTGGGGCCGGGAGTGGGGGGGTGCGGGACTAATGAACCAGCGCCTGCCTGCATGCCTGCCTGCCTGCCTGCCTGCCTGCCTGCCTGCCTGCTTGCCTGCCTGCCTGAACGAGCCCCTCCCCTCCCCCCCCACCCCCTCCCCACACCCACCCGCCTGAGGGCAGGGATGGGGCCTGAGAGCTAAGGGAAACTTCTTTGCTAGCTACTTGTCAGGGAGTGATCCCAGCTCAAAGTCCCTTTGCTTATTTCGGAACAAGGTCTGAGTCTCAGCTAGTACAGAGTTTCTGAATGTCTCGGCACATGGACTGGCCTGCACCAAACAAGCAGACAGGAAGAAAAATGAACACACAGAAATCCAGCTGGTCTCCTTCTCCCAGAGTCTCTCTTGGAGAAATTACCTTAAGCTCAGTGACTTTGCCCCGTCTCCCTCTGGTGCAAAGCCATCCCTGGAGGAGCCAGGTCTTACATGAGCAGGGCAGGGCAGGGCAGCACCACCCAGGTGAGCTGGAGAGTGGAGAGTCAAGTTGATAGATACCCCAAATGTGGCTGGCCAGGGGTCTGGGCTAGCATTCCGTGTGAACTCACACACCCAGGCACCTAGCACCGATTTCCCCATGTTCTTCCGACCCTGATTCTCACTCTTCTTCTGTCCCCCCCCCCCCCCCTTCCTTCGGCTTTTTGCCTTTTCTAGGGCCGCTCCTGCGGCATATGGAAGTTCCCCTGCCAGGGGTCCAATCGGAGCTGTAGCCGCTGGCCTGCACCAGACCCACAGCAACGCGGGATCTGAGCCACGTCTGCAACCTGCACCACAGCTCACGGCAATGCTGGATCCTTAACCCACTGAGCAAGGCCAGGGATGGAACCTGCAACCTCATGGTTCCTAGTCAGATTCATTAACCACTGAGCCACAATGGGAACTCTGACTCTCCCTCTTCCCTGCCTGATACCTTAAGAGCCTGATCGTTTGTGGGGAAATGAAATCCCAGCTG
This sequence comes from Sus scrofa, assembly GCF_054392235.1. NCBI lineage: Eukaryota > Metazoa > Chordata > Mammalia > Artiodactyla > Suidae > Sus > Sus scrofa. The sequence continues at coordinate 41,529,773 of NC_139392.1, forward strand.
GCAAGAGCCACCTTATCTTCCCAGCACACGAGAAAAGAATAGGCGCAGGCTCACATCCATCTTATGTTTCTATGCCTTGCCCTGGCCCCACCGTTTCAGAAAGCTGTGTCCCTCCACCTGTCAAAAGCCAAAGCCCAGGAGTTCCCGTCGTGGAATAGTGGAAAGGAATCCAACCAGGAACCATGAGGTTGCAGGTTCGATCCCAGGCCTTCCACAGTGGGTTTAGGATCTGGTGGCATCACCTTGCGCTGCGGTGTAGGTTGCAGACGCAGCTTGGATCTGATGGTGCTTGTGACTGTGGCATACACCCCAGCAGTTGTAGGTCTGATTCGGCCCCTAGCCCGGGAACCTCCATATGATGGGGGGAGGGGGGGGGGGGAGGCTGCAGCCAAAGCCCAAGGAAGAAAGACAATCAGAATGTTGCGTGGAACTCCTGGAGACTTAACAACCACCACCAGTCATGACCATGGCTGTCAACCGACACCAGAGCCAAAGAAATGTCGGATCAAATAGGAACCTGCCACTTACACCAGTACTCACCACAATGCAGGACCACAAAAACAAAGGAACAAGAAACCAAAACTAAATAATTGCCCAGGAGCAGCAGGTGCAGGAAAAGCATGCTGACTCTCACCCCCCAGAAGCCAGAGGTAACCTATTTATCACCCCACACGCACACACCTCAGCACCACCAGCACCAGCACCCCCCCCCCCCACCCCAGGATCGAATCTGCATCCTCGTGGGTGCTCCTCAGCTTTGTTACCAATGAGCCACAATGGGATCTCCCCAATCCAGGTTTTTATGTTTCTTTTTTTTTTTTTTTTCCCCTTGCTTTCTTCGGGTGGCACTCACGGCACACGGAGGTTCCCAGGCTAGGGAATCAGAGCTTGAGCCACTGGCCTACACCACAGACACAGCAACACCAGGTCCGATCTGTGTCTGCAACCTACACCACAGTTCAGGGCAATGCCAGATCTTTCACCCACTGAGCGAGGCCAGGGATCAAACCAGCACTCTCATGGATGCTACTCAGATTCCTACCTGCTGAGTCACAATGGGAACTCCACTAAATACATAAATTTTTTCAAAGAGAGAGAGAGAGGGAGAGTGTGTGTGTGTGTGTGTGTGTGTGTGTGTGTGTGTGTGAGAGAGAGAGAGAGAGAGGTCTGGTATCACTTGGGGAAAAATAAAATTATGCTTGGAGAAAAATACCTGTCCCTAGAGATCATTCACAATGGCTTGTTCTGCCTGTTCATTTCTCTCTTTCTTCCCTTTTCTTTTTTCCTTCCTTTTCTTTTCCTTTCGCATCTGTCTGTGCCGTGTGTGTGTGTGTGTGTGTGTGTGTGTGTGTGTGTGTGTGTGTGTGTGTGTGTGTGTGTGTGTGTAGTCTTCTTTTAGGGCTTCACATGTGCCATTTTGTAGGTTCCCAGGTTAGGGGTCAATGCTAGTCGGGTTCGTTTCCACCGAGCCACAACGGGAATTCCTGCCTTGTGCTTCTTTATCTTTGCTCTGTTACTAGGTGCTAGGGATTCCTTTTTGTTAAGTCCAGTCACTTAAATAAGGGTGTTTGCAGGGTTGCCTAAAGCATCAAAAATGTATTTTCTCATTAAATATTGGAATGTGGGGAGTTCCTGTTGTGGCTCAGTGGTAACAAACCCGACTAGTATCCATGTATGCCGGTTCGACCCCTGGTTTGGGAACTTCCGTATGCCACAGTTATGGCTCTAAAAAATCCTCTCTCTCTCTCTCTCTCTCTCTCTCTCTCTCTCGATAATATACACATACACACACACATCCATACGTACATACCTATGTACACATATACATATACATTGGAATTTGGTCTGCCATCGATGAGATGCTCCCTCTTTGTGTGTTGTTCATTTTGTTTTTTGTTTTTTAGGAGTGCACCCTCGGGATATGGAAGTTCCCTGGGCTAGGGGTTGAAGAATCGGAGCTGTAGCTGCTGGCCTGCACCTCAGCCAGAGCTATGCCCTGCCAGATCACCCGATCTGAGCTGAGTGGCCACGTCTGTCACCTACACCTACCTCCCCCTGAATGAAGACGTATTTTCAATACATCTCAAGTGGAGAAAAACTTGCTAAAAATCACTTTATTTGTCATGGAAACCATATCTTCTAGCAGACATGGCACAAAAGCCAGTGTTTATGGTCATCACACCACAGACATCAGAATTCCAAGCTTCTAGGGGTTTCTTGGGGGTGGGGTGGGGTGTGTCCCCAGGGCCTGTGGAAGTTCCATGCCCACCCCTCTGCCACCACCCAGGGATCCTTCGCCCTGGGTGGGTGGGGGGAGGGAGAGGGTATCTCAGCAGAAACGATCTTATCTTACGGGGTTTATGGATGGCTAGAAGCATGTGGTTCTGTTCATCTCATGCTTGAGGTTTCGGTTTTTGCCCTCCTACCTACCCAATGGTCGGCAGATGGAATTCTTCTGGTTTTCTCTGGCCATCCCTCTCCTCGAACTCACGGGTCCAGTTTTTCTCCCACATTTGACTTTTCCGGGAGATCCACAAAAGGAAGCGCCAACCCTTGACATCCACCGACAAGAGATCACCACCCTCTGCCCCTCTTTAGCCCCTTCTCATCCTCATGCCTGCCTGCACACATCGGAGACATTTCCAAGTGCCCAGGAGGATCCTTGGACCCTGACACCTCGAAATCTTCCCTGAGCAGCAGTGCTCGGGACTCAGACCTGGGGTTTATCACGGGCTCCAACCACGACCTTTGGTTTTCCTGGGCTGGGAGATCGGTTTCATGAGATGGAACCGGCTGCGGATTCAGCTTCTGGATCTGGACTGTGAAACGTTGTACAAGACTTTTTTCAAGGCATGACTGTAGGGGAACAAAACCTTGCGGCCCGCCCCCCGCCACATCCCAGATGTCACATGAGCACGGGGAGGAATTCTGTGGAGCTGGAAACAACCATGACCCAAAAGAACACAGGAAGGAATTCCTGTCATGGCGGGGCAGAAACGAATCGGACTAGGAATCACGAGGTGGCAGGTTTGATCCCTGGCCTCGCTCAGGGGTTTAAGGATCTGGCATTTTTCCGCGAGCTGTGGCATAAGGTCTCAGATGTGGCTCGGATCCCGCCGTTGCTGTGGCTGTGGCTCAGGCTAGCAGATGCAGCTCCGATTCAACACCAAGCGTGGGCGCGCGCGCGCGCGCGGGGGGTGGGGGGGAGGCGGGGAGGGAAGCAAACCTCCTAAGAACGACGAAAGTGCAGTTAGGAAACAGAAAATGATGATCCCGGAAGTCCACTTGAATGTGGTTGGGAGACATGCGTAGGACCACACCGCCACCGTGTGAGAGACCAGTGCAAGACAGCTGAACAATACAAAGCGGGGTGGGGGGTGGGGTGCTTGGCGGGGGTTGGAGGAGGAGGAGGAGGAGGAGGAGGTGGGGGGAGACGGCGGCACTGGTGCTGGGCAAAGGTGCCTCTGGGCGAGGACTTTGGTGACCATATTCTCATGGCAGGCTTGAGAGCCCAAAAGATGACATGGTGGAGGCTGAAGTTAAGTTTGGTCAAAAGGAAAACAACCATGAGAAAAGATGCATCCACCCACACCTAGAAAAGATATCGTGCCAGGAATGGGAGCCCTGTTCCAATGGCTCTTCCTGGGATTGTGGGAAATGAATCGATAGCAAGAAGATGCTTTCACATCCATGTCTTCAATGACTCCTGTACTAAGTGCGTCGTGGTTTTGCCAGTTTGGCAGAGTTGTGGAATGTCATCCGGCAATTGCATCTCCCCTGCCCAACCAGCAAGATGGAGTTGTTCTTTTTTTTTTTTTTTTTTTTTTTTCCTGCTGCACTGCCTTTCCTGTGCCAGGGATCGAACTTGAGGCTCAGCTGTGACCTAGGCACAGCGGGAACTCCAAGATGGATTTCTTTTTCCTTCTTTTTCTTTCCTTCCTTCCTTTCTTCCTTTCTTTCTTTTCTCTCTCTCTCTTTCTTTTTCTTTTCTTTCTTTCTTTCTCTTTCCTTCCTTCCTTTCTTCCTTTCTTTCTCCTTTCTTTTTCTTTCTTTCTTTCTTTCTTTCTTTCTTTCTTTCTTTCTTTCTTTCTTTCTTTCTTTCTTTCTTTCTCTCTCTCTATCTTTCTCTTTCCTTCCTTTCTTTCTTTCTCTTTCTTTCTTTCTTTCTTTCTTTCTTTCTTTCTTTCTTTCTTTCTTTCTTTCTTTCTTTCTCTCTCTCTCTCTCTCTCTCTCTCTCTTTCTGGTTTTTTTTGGGGGGGAGCCACACCCGCAGCACATGGAGGTTCCCAGGCTAGGGGTCAATTCGGAGCCTTACCTGCCGGCCTACACCACAGGCACAGCCACGCGGGATCCGAGCCGCGTCTGTGACGGACACCACAGCTCACGGCAATGCCAGATCCTTAACCCAACAAGTGAGCCAGGGATCAAACCTGCAACCTCATGGTTCCTGGTCGGATTTGTTTCCACTACCCCAGGATGGCAATCCTGAGACTTGCAAAGTTTATTGTTTGTTTCGGGTTTTCTCCACCCCCTCTCCCTCCCGTTTCAGCTTTATGTTTTACTTTTTGGCCACACCCACGGGCAGCAAGTGGAAGTTTTTCCTGAGGCAGAGATGGAACCTGCACCACACAGGGGCAACCAGAGCCACCGCGTTGAGAAAGCAGGAGCCTTGACCCTGTTGGTCGTGGGCTTCCTTCTTCTTCTTCTTCTTCTGTTGTTGTTTTTTGGGTTTTTTTTGGGGGGGGGTTGTTTTCCTTTTTTTGTTTTGTTTTGTTTTGTTTTGGATGAGATTTCAGTTCACCCCCCCCCCCCAACACACACACACACTCATAGTGTTGCGTTGTACTTTCCCTCCATTGTGGTTGGTCAGTCATGCTGAAATCCATGTTTCTATGACCTGACCACCAGAGCATTTGCCCCAGGCAGCCATTTGTTCTCTTTGGACTTTGTCTCAGTCTATGCAGAGAGAGATTTTCATTTCCACTTTCCTAGGATCGACTGTATCCTTCTCTCCCTTCCTAAGCTTCTGGGCTTTGCTTGTCTGCTTTTGACAGACCGTCTCCGTCGGTAAGGGTGGCAGGTAAACCGACTCCTGCGTTGTCGTTCTCCGAGAGCTTGCCCGGTTTCGTTTTTGCCAGTCCCCGCCTACCCTCCCACCCTCCCTCTCTCCCTCCCTCCTCCAGCTCCGTGCAGGGAGGTGGGGTGGGGGTGGGGGAGAGAAGAGAAGGTGGAGGGGAACCTGAGATCTCTCTCGCTAGTGCCACCCTCACCGCGCCGGCTTCTCTCTGGAATTCCCAAGCCCAGGAAGGGACATGCTTGGGGGAGCGAGCGCGGCTCCTTCTAGGCAACAGCGAGAACCTCTTCCCAGCTCCTTCCCCGCCGCCGCCGCCGCCGCCGCCGCCGCCGCCGCCGCCGCCGCCCCCCTCTTTCCATCTGCTGCCATCACGCCACGCAGTGCCTTGCCAGGAGGCAGCTCCGCGAGGCAAGCTTCGCGGTCGTGCAGGACGCCTGGCGCCTCGGCCCCGGGAAGAGCTCGGGCATTTGGGTGGCCGGCGCTGTGTCGTTGTGTCGCCGCCGGCCGGCCGGCCTTCCGGATCTGTCCCGGTGACGTTGGTGGCGGTTGTCGCGTGCCATCTAGTGTCCGCTTTTATATCGTCCCTTCCCTCTGCAGCTTTGGGGACCTTCGCGAGGGATGTGACTCAGCCATCCGGCCTGAGTCAGAGTTCCGGGAGGCTGGCGACACTGGCGGCGACAGCTCCGGTGGCTCAGAGGCCTGGGAGTGTCCCTCTCTCACCGGAGATTGGGCCTGCAGGCCTGTGAGGGAGTGACTGTCACCGCGCTCCCCAGGCAGGCTCTGGGGCCGCCTGGCCGGGTCGACCAGCATCCGCTCTTGCCGCTCCGGCCCCGGGGACCGACCAGGCCTGGGCCGGGCCGCCTCCCTAGCGAGGGGAGAGGGTGTGCGGCGCCCGGGACTGCCTGTGCTCGGGTGGCCTGGCCTTGTCCCGGGTCGCCCTTTGGAGCGTGAATGACTCCCGCCTGCGGTCCCTCCAGCCTCTCATCCCCGAAGTGAGGAGCGGCCCGGGTTGTGCGCTGAGGGCGTTGGAGGGCGCGACAGGCTCGGTGGCCGGCACGCTTGTTTCCCGGTCGTCATGCCGGCATGGGCCCCTCCCCGCCTGCCCCCCGACTGATGGCTACCGCCGGCCCGTGCGGAGTCGTACTCACGAGGTCTAGACCGGCACAAGACGTGAGGGGTGGAGCGGAAAGGGTGGCTCGGGCCCCGGCGCCTTCCTTCGCGGGGTCCGTTCGTCGGAGGCGCCTCCGTGGAAACATTTTTTTTTCCAAGTCCTGATGGATCCGGAGACGGTGGACGGTACCCCGCCGGCCCCCTGCTCCCGGGTGTGGCCGGGAAGGGTGCACCTGGGCCTGAGGCGTGCCCATGTAGGGTCCCGGTCGTTGGACAAGACTTCGTTTCCCACGCTCTCATTTCCCGCCCCCCGCCCTCGGAGTGTTTCCCTGTCGGTCGGTCGATCGGTCGGGAGGTGGGGACCGGCCTGAGCTGGATGGTGTGTCCTGGATTTTGGGGGAGCCAAGTCCCCGTCTGGAGCTCCGGACAGACCGATACCTGCCCGCGTGGGCAAGCCGGGAAGGGCTTCCCCGGCTGGCCGGCCGGCTCCACCTCCTTCATGTCCCTGTCCCTTCCTTGCGGTCACGCTCCCCGGGTCGACCAGATGGCTCTGAGAGCGCTGGGTCTGGCGACTCTAGGGCAGGGCTGGGGGACAAGTGTCCGGATGGGGGTTCCGGGGATACCCCCACGTCCTGTGGGTGGGCCCCGCTGCTGGGCATGGACATTTTTCGCGGCCGAAATACGCCTTTTCTGTCACCAGGTAGATGCTGACACGATCCTCTTCAGCGCCTGTCGCTGGAGACCTTGGGCCTCTGGATGCACGTGGGGGGCTTTGGGCTTTCGGCTGCTGTCCAAGGCCTGACCCTGCCCTTTGCACCCCGCGTGGGGGCCGCTCGCCTGGGCCTGTGCGCCGGCTCTCACTTGTGCATCCAGCTGGCCCGTGCTGCGGTGTCTCCTCCGGTCTCTGGCTGACCCGAGGGCGGCAGGGCGCGTGGCCCTGTGGGGTCTTCTACCCTGTGTGCCTCCCTGCTGCGGGCACCCGGCGGCTCGGCTGGGACAACCCCACCCTGTTGGCTCCGTGCCACGTGTCAGGCGTTCTCCCTCCCGGGGTTGTCAGCCGCTGTCTCTCCCCTGAGAGAGGAAGGGGAGGAGGAGGAGGAGGAGGGGGTGCCGGTGAAGCTGAAGCAGGCCCCCGTGGTGATTGTCTTTGCTGGCCCTCCCTCCCCTCTTCTGGGCTCTTCCCTGGCTCTGCCAGGACTGATCGATGTGGTGATGTGGCGCTCTCCTGGGCTTGGGCTTAAGCCGCGCCAGATGAGGGACGGCCGCTCATGGTGAGCTGGGCCGCGCCTCTCATTCTGTCGCGGGCCCCTCGCTGCTCCTCCCCCACCTGCGGGTGGTGTGGGGGAAGGCAGGGGTGCGGCCTCCAGCCTGACCTCTGGTCTCCCGCCCTGCTGCCTTCGGGTGTCAGTCGGGGGGGGGGGGCCTGGGTCCTTTGGGACGCAGCAGGCATTCTCGCTTTGCCGCCTTGGCGTGTGCCTTGCGAGCGGTCCCTCCCCAAAGTGGGGGGGAGGCCTCCCTCGCTGCCATGCTTCGCATCCCTGCGGGTGCGTGAGCGTGCCTCCCCTGGTCCTCTGTGGTGCCCCTGGAGTACTCCGGGTTGCCTGTCAGATGCCCGAGGCCGAGCGGTGGTGTCGTTTTCCTCTCCCAGCGGTGAGTCCCCTCGGGTCCCCACTGTGGTGGTGGCGTGCCCCACGAGCAGCTTCCTAAAGCTCAGGGGAGGGGGTCGAGACGGTAAGGCAGGGGAAGCTTGTGTCCCCTCCCCGGGAGGGGCTCAGGTGGACCCCTTGTCATGGGTCTCCCTCACTGTGTGCCAGTGAGGGCAGCCCTTGGCCCTTGAGCGGCACGCCCCATGCTTCTCCCTTGACCGGGAAGGCTGCATGTGGTCGTGAGAGCGACCGCGGTGGGCCGGGAGATGTGAAGGGGGGGTCCCCGTCTGGCTTTCCGGACGTGGCACCCCTCCACCCACGTGGAAAAGTCTGAAAGGCAAGCCTGGTGGCAGCACAGACTCTTGCTCTCCCGGCTCTGACCGTGGACGCTCACATGGGCTGTGTGCTTTACCCATACCGCAGACCCCCCCCCTTCTGACTTCCCACTTTTTGGGAGTGTTCCCACTCCCGTGGGTCCCCGAAGGGGCGAACGATGGTGTGGGGGGCACGACGCGCCCTCGGTGAGAAAGCCTTCTCTAGCGATCTGAGAGGGGGGCCTTGGGGTACCTGGACCCCCCAGCCGCCGCCCCTCTGAAGTGTGCAAGGCAGTAGCTGCCGGTGCTACTTGCCACAGCGTGTGGGCAAGAGCCGCCCTCGCGCGAGGGGTGCGCTGGCCCCCGCGGTGGGGGCCAAGCGCTGCTCTTTTGCCTAATGCGGCCTGTACCTCCCCCCTCCGAGTTGGGGGAGGGTCACGCCGGGCCGGGCCGGGTTTTGGCATCCAGCGCCGGGCTGTGTGCTGCGTGGGCACGTGGTGCCCCTCCCCTTGGAAGGGGAAGTGGAGGAGGGGGATGCGCCCCGTCCCCCGGCGGCCTCTGCCCCTGCCTCCCCCGCTGCGAGCCGCCTGTCGGTTCTTCCCGCACTCGCCTGGGGTCGCAGCTGGTGGTGTGGAGGTGGTGAGCGAGCATGGTTCGGGCCGCCTCGCTCAGGAGCGTTTCCCCCAGGCGTCAGGCCCTGGAGGGTGGACTAGGTGAAGGACGGATGAGATGAGGGTGGAAAGATGGACGGATGGGTGAGATGAGGCGGACGAGCCCCCCCCCCACGTGGCAGGGGGGGGGAAGCCTTTGCACATGGGGCCCTGGTGGTGGGGCCGGGTCGTGGAGTGCTCTGGGGCGACTGAGGCCGCCTGGTGTCCCAGGTGTCATGGGACTGCCCTCGTGTGTGTGGTGGTGTGACCCCGTGCTGGTTTGCCTGGCGTGCCTGGGTCCTTTCTCCTCTCCCTGGGCAGGCACCCGCGTCCCTGCCTCACAGCCCTTGCCCCGTGTGCATTGCCGCCCTTCCCCGGTGCTGCCGGCCCTCCCCCTGCCCCGAACAGGTGACCGCCCTGCCTTGCCTGTGCCATGTCTCTCTCCCTCCCGCCCCCGTGTCAACCGGGGACCTGAAATGGCCTCACCTCGTGTGGGTGTCACCCCCTGGCCGCCGTGGCCGGGCGGGTGTCCCTGGGTGATGTGCTTCTCGGGTGTCCCCCTGTGCGCGGGGGGGTGGGGGAAGAGGGTTGGGCACGGCGGGTGCGTGTGGGGTGTGGGGGGTGGTCGTCGGTAGGTGCCTTGGGAGACTTGTTTCCACGGGGCCGGCTGTGGCTCGTCGGTGTCGTCGGTGGCGGTCGTGGGGCCCCCGCGAGGGGGGGGCCCCCAGGGGTTGAGGGGGAGGCCAGTCGGCGTCCTGGGTGTTGCGGCGGGACCGCCGTTGTGCTGGAGGCCTCTGGCGGTGAGACCCCGTGTCGTGCCCTGGCAGCCGACTCGCATCTGGTTTTTGGGGATGGTCCCCGTGGCCCCCCCCCACCTCGTTGGAGGCCTGCGGCCGCCCCCTCCGCCACCGTCCCTTTGTGGCATCTCTCTCGATGCCGGCCGCTCCCACGTTCGCCCTCCTCGCTCCCGCTCGTCTGTCTGACCTCCCGTCTGTCTGGTCCCCATCTGCCGACCCCCGGACCGGCGTCCTGGTGCGTCTCGCTTTCCTGGGCCCGCTGCGGCCCCGCTCCGTGCCCGCCGCCGCTTCCTTGCCCCGCCTGTCCGCCGGTGTCGTTGCGTGTGGTCGAGGGGTGGCCTTCTGCCACCCCCCACCCCCTGCCGCGTGCCCCTCCCTCCCGGCTCTGCTGAGCTCACCTGAGCGCGAGTCGGGACCCGGCTAGCCGCTGCGGGCCGGCCGTCATAGCCGTGCCGCTCCTGGGTGGGTGGGGGGGAGGGGCCTTGGGCCTTGGCCCTCGTTGCCACCCCTCTCCTGTCCGCTCGAGCGAGGGCGCGCGCGTGTCGGCCGGTCCCGACGTGACTGCTCGGTGCCCCGGGCCGTCGAGGGGGAGGTCCGTGTCTGGGGTGTGGTGGTGGTGGGGGAGCTTGGGGCTTCC
>NC_139392.1:41552500-41570000 GCF_054392235.1 Sus scrofa
GGTGGGCCTGGGACGACCAAGTTCGGGGCCGGAAGAGGCCACTTCCAAGTGGGGGAGGAGTTACAAGTGGGTGGCAGACCTGAAGATAACCTGGAGGGGAGGAAAAAGGAGGGGAACCGTGACCGACCGAGCGAGCCGGAGGGGAGGGGAGGGGAGGGGAGGGGAGGGACGATGGGATGGCACCATCGGGAGTCCTGCTCAAAGAATTGGAGCCTCCTTGAGACATGCGACCACATCCATCATTCCAGAGGGAATGGAAGCGTCTTCCCCATGGTTGTACAATGATACATGTCCTTCAGAGTCCCTGAGAAAAAAAGGAATACAAGGCAAGATTTTGTCCGTGGAGGGAAGGGGGGGGGGGGGAGAACAGAGGCTCCAGACTTTGGATCTCTTGGCACAGGGGCCTCCTGCGCCGTATGGAAAGGACTGTTCCTAGGGTGCTCTCAGAATGGGATTTCTGGGTCCCACGAACCTTGTGTGTTGGACAAAGAGGCAGAAAGAGGGGTTCCCGGCTGGAAAGCCCAAACCACAGCTCTTCAGATGGGTAGGGAAGGGCAGACAGACTTCCGGCCCCAAGCAGTGATCTGGACCTCCAGAGGCCTTAGGACGACTTCACTGAGAACACGCAGAATACGACCCAGCCACAGCGTCCTCTATACCTAGCTCTGTTTCACTTTCTCTGTCTCTCTCCCCTCCTCCTCTTTCTCCCTCTGATTCTGCCTCTCACTGTCTGCCTATCCTCCGTCCCTCCCTGTCTGTCTCTGTCTCTCTCCCTCACAAGCACACCAAAGCGGGTCCCCCCCCCCCCCCCGGAAAGGACGGATGTGAGACGGACACCCTCTTCTTCCCGTCTTGAAAGCAGGAGAAAAACCTTCCTCTAGAAGCCCAAGTTCAAAGCCAGCTGTTTCAAGGAACGTCTGCCTCTGGCAAGGGGGAGGGGGAGGGCGAGGGGGAGGGCGAGGGGGCGGCCTGGAGGCAGCCTGGAGCACCCACGGCATGCATTCAGAAACCTCGTGCATCTCTCTTCCGGTGCTATCTTTTGGGGGCACGTGGTACTCTTGGGCAAGTCCTCCGAACGATAGTGGAAACAAACATCTGTCTTCTCTCCCACACCTGATGAATGCAGACAGACACACTGGAAGAGCACCCACCCCCCCTTTTCCCCCAAAGGACTCTTGTCACTGTACAGACGGGGGGGGGGGGGGGGGGGGCGGCACGGGGGTGTCACACGCAGTCTTGGTGGCTCGTCTATGTTTCCAATCCGCCCAGGCAGTGCAGGCGGCCACCACTGCTGCTGCCACCTCTCACCGATCGTTCATCCTGTCCGTCAGTGCTATGACAGCACTAAGCTCTTCAGGGAGAAAATGCTCCCTGCCTTTCCTCTCGGAGGGCACACTGAGGGCACCCACTCCCATTAACAAAGTTTATTCACCTTGACAGGAAGAAAAGAGCTTGGGGTTTCTCACACCGCTGCAGATGACACTTTCCTACCGACTCTGGAATTCTCTTGCTCATTCTCCGGTGGGCCCGCCCCCCCCATTTCAGGAGAGGGTGTTTGGTTCTGGGTTGGGGTGCGTGTGTGTGCGCGCGTGTGTGTGTGCGTGTGGGTGTGTGTGTCTGGGTGTGTCTGTGTCTTGCTTTTTCATTTTATTGGAATACAGTTGACTGACAAAGTTGTATGAACTTACAGGGTTGTTTCTGGGTGTTCGTCATGGCAGTGAAAGGAAACACCAGGATTTCCCTAGAAAGCCATCCCGTTCACCTGATCGGTGGCGTGAAGGACATTCACATCCTCCTTGAGTTTCGCATTTGAAAGTGAGGGGCGGGTGCGTGCAGCAGGTCCCCCCCCACCCCACCCCGCGCCCCGAACGTGCCTCCCGCAGTGGCACTAGGAGTGTGTGCAATGAAAGGGACAGGACACCAGACACCAGAGGACCATTCTGACCCTCCTTTCCTTCTCTCTTCGGAAAGCAGGAAATAAATCTCTTGGGTGAAAGAAAAGTGTGCTCCCTGCCACGAAATTTGGGGGGGGGGGGTGTCGGGTTGGCGATAAGGACTTCACTGCTCCCATGGCTCCTGCAATGTTCACGAATCCTCCAAATCCTCAAGGCAAGATGGTTCACAACCAATACATGAGCGAGCTGTCAGAGACACCAGGGACTGAAACACTCCGTATTAGGGAGGGGTCCTCACTCACTTTCATGCAAAGGCAGCGACAACAGCAGCCTTTTCAAAGATGGCTGCAGGCAAGAGGGTGGGGGAGATGATGGAGAAAGTGGTGGTGGCGGCGGCGGCGGCGGCGGCGGCGGCGGCGTGGCAGACTTGGATCACGTCCATTATGTTCATTCAACAAACAGTCGGGGCGACGGGAGAATGGCCGCTTGGTGGTCTGTGTTTCTCCAGGCTCCCTGACCCACTCCCTGCCCCACACCCCCAACCCCCCACACCCCCTTGGACATGGGCAGGAAGGTTTCTAGAGAAGGCAGTGCCTGACCTGCCGGCTCTGTCACCCTGGGGGGAGAACATTTCGGAGAGTCGCCAGAGGCTTCAGACTTCCTACCCCTCTCCCTCCCCCACTCTGAACCCTGGTAACTAGACTTCATTCAACCGACACTTAGGATGGGTCATCCAACTGTTCTCTCATGAAGGAAGGAAGGAAGGAAGGAAGGTGGGTCGGTGGGTAGGTGGGTGTGTTTTCTGCGTGGGGTGAAGCCTTCCCTCCCTCGATGCAAGCCTGATATCCTCACCTGTCACAGAGACTGGACCCCTAAAAAACTACTGTGTCCGGTTTTCTCCCATTTAGGGGGTTCCAGAGTGTGTGTGCGTGCGTGCGCGTGTGCGTGCGTGCGTGCGCGTGCGTGTGCGTGTGCGTGTGCGTGTGTGTGTGTGTGTGTGTGTGTTTTGAGGGCCACACCCACGGCATATGGAGGTTCCCAGATGACGGATCGAATCGGAGGCTTTAGCTGCTGGCCTCCTACACCACAGAAACAGGAATGCCAGGTCCGAGCCGCGTCTGGGACCAACACCACAGCTCACGGCAACACTGGATCCTTTACCCACTGAGCGAGGTGGACAGGGATCGAACCTGCAACCTCATGGTTCCTGGTCGGATTCATTTCCACTGCGCCATGGCGGGAACTCTGCTTTGTGGTTTTGGCGTTTGGATTCCAGAAGGTGGCGTAGGGGTCCCTGTTCGTCATCTATTGGATAGAGACTCGTGTGTGTATATGTTCATCCCATCCTCCTCATGGATCCCTCTCCCCCGCCCTCATGATTTCTTTTTCCCCCTCTGCTTTTTAGGGCTGCCCTCGTGGCATATGGAAGTTCCCAAGCGAGGGGTTGAATCGGAGCTACGGCTGCTGGCCTACGCCACAGGCACAGCCATGTGGGATCCGAGCCGCGTCTGCGACCGACACCACAGCTCACGGCACTGCCTGCCGGATCCTTACCGCCCCCCTGAGCGAGGCCAGGGATCGAACCCACACCCTTCCCTGCAAAGGTTCCTCGTCGGATGCGCTTCCATGGTGCCACGACAGGAACTCCCCCGTGATGGTTTTTTTTCACGCTGGTGTTCCCACCAACAAGGAAGGAATGGCCCAATATTCTGGAATCACCTAGAGGGGAAAAGACGCTGAAAAAGAAAGAACGGAGGGATAGATGGATGTAGATGGATCACTGAATCCCCTTGACTGTACACCTGAAACGAACACAACATTGTAAGCAAGCCCACTGTACGCCGAGCTAAAGCAACAACAACAACCAACAACCACAACAAACTTACATCTTAAAAAAAAAAAAAAAAAAAAAAAAGAAGATGTCCCCTGCAGTTCCCATCAGGGCTCAGCGGTAATGAACCCGACTAGGATCCGTGAGGATGTGGGTTCGATCCCTCCCCTGGCCTCGCTTGGTGGGTTAAGGATCCCGTGTTGCTGTGGCGGTGGGGTAGGCCCGCAGCTACAGTTCTGATTCGACCGTGAGTCTGGGAACTTCCATAGGGCTGGGGCGTGGGCGTTAAAAAAAGATATACTATATGCATACTATATACATATGTAGGAGTTCCCGTCATGGCTGGACGAATCCGACTAGGAGGCCTGAGGGTGCGGGTTCGATCCCTGGCCTCGCTCGTTGGGTTCAGGATCGGGTGTTGCCGTGAGCTCTGGTGTAGGTCGCAGACAGGGCTCGGATCCCGCGTTGTGCTGGCTCTGGTGTAGGCCGGTGGCTACGGCTCCGATTGGACCCCTAGCCTGGGAACCTCCATGTGCCATGGGTGCAGCCCTAGAAACAGAAAATAACTACGTGTGTGTGTCTGTGTGTGTGTGTGTGTGTCTGTGTGTGTGTGTGTGTGTGTGTGTGTGTGTGTGCGTGTGTCTGTGTGTGTCTGTGTGTGTGTGTATACAGATAGATATAGATATACAGATATAGATATAGATATATCACCTACCTAAAGGCCCAGGACTAGAGAAAGCATTGGGTCATTAGGATCTAAGAATCTTCTCCCCGCCCCCCAAATCCATCCATCCAACCCACCCTCCCTCCCTCTCTCCATCTTTCACTTTTCCTGATAAAGACAAAGGGACAAAAATTGTTTGTTTGTTTGTTTCTTTGTTTGTTCGTTTCTTTCTCAAAAGATGTACATCTACTTTGTAACTTATACCTCTGTCAGAGGGATGGAGAATCCTTGACCTTTTCCTCCCTACCCAAATCCTTCCAGAAGTCAGAAACTCAGTGGCTGGAAAACTGGACTGGATCCTGAAGTTTTTCCAGTTGCCTTCCATCTCTGGCTACAACTCTCTTCATGAGCGTTTCCCATTTTCTCCCACCCTTTGGAC
This sequence comes from Sus scrofa, assembly GCF_054392235.1. NCBI lineage: Eukaryota > Metazoa > Chordata > Mammalia > Artiodactyla > Suidae > Sus > Sus scrofa. The sequence continues at coordinate 41,557,330 of NC_139392.1, forward strand.
CTGGCATCCTTGTGGATGAGAACACGTATCGCTTGTCCCGAGGCCCTGAAAACGGAAGCTAGTGGAGTCCCTCGATGAACACATCAGAGAAATGGTCTCTGAGAGTGTCTCTGAGAGTGAAACCATCACCCTGTGTTCATTTCTCTAAGAGCCCCTCGGAAAGTTGGCCCCAACACCTGACGGCATTCTCAGAGGGGCCTTTCAAAAGACTGAAGGGGCGTTCCCGTCATGGCTCCGTGGTTAACGAATCCGACTAGGAACCGTGAGGTTGCGGGTTCGATCCCTGCCCTCACTCAGTGGGTTAAGGATCCAGCGTTGCCGTGAGCTGTGGTGTCGGTCGCAGACACGGCTCGGATCCCACGTTGCTGTGGCTCTGGCGTAGGCTGGCAGCTATGGCTCCGATTCGACCCCTAGCCTGGGAACCTCCATATGCCATGGGAGCGGCCCAAGAAATGGCAAAAAGACAAAACAAACAAACAAACAAACAAACCGACAAAACAAAAGACTGAAGGGACTTTCCCCTCTCCCTCTCTCTTCCCTCTGTCTCACTCACTGTCTCTGTCTGTCTCTCTGTGTCTCTCTCACACGCACACGCACACACACACAGAGTCACCGGCTCCGTTCTTCATATGTAACAGTTTGAAAGTTCCAGGAAAGGTTGGCAGCCCAAACCGGCCTTGGTACTCCAGCTCCAATTAAGTCTCAGAGACAGAGTTTTGGGGTGAAGCATAAAGAACAGCTTTATTGCTTTGCCAGGCTAAGGAGGCCACAGCAGGCTAAGGACCTCAAAACTGTGTCCTCCCTTGAGAGGGGATAGCAAGGGGTTCTATAGGTTTAGCTTAATGGTAGGCATGGGGGTGGCGGAGCTGTCTAGAAGCATCAGGGTGCTTGCATTCTTCTCCCTGGATAGGAGATTAGGATAGACCATTTCAAAGTCATCAAGGCTGGAGTCAGGTGGTCCATGGAATGTTTCCAGTGTCTTTGGGGTTATGGCATTTTGACCTTCTCTCTGGAGTGAAGATTGCTCATCCACGGGGCGGGCGTGGGGCGGGGGGTGGGGGGGGGTCGCAATCCTTAGGGAGTGTTTCAAGGGTAGAGAAAACACCAGGTTCACTACAACTCTGACTCGACAGTAGTCATTAGTCATAAGTTCGTGGGCCAAGGCAAGCCATAACCTAACGGAGACTATTTCAAAGTAGCTTTTAGCTGTAACAATGTCTCTGGCTCCAACACACCAGCACTCCGGGGCTTGAGCTTGGTTTCAGTTTCAGAGGAGGGAACTCTGGCTCCAAGGATTAACCCCTTCGTTCCTTTGGTTTCTGTGGGCCTGGTTCGGGGAGCCCATCCACATCACCGCCTTTTGAGAGGCCATCTGACAACTGTTTCACCAAAGCGACGTCATCTCAAAACAAGGAAACCAGTTCCATGAAATGGAGGATCTCTCCCTCCCTCTCCCTCCCTCTCCTTCTCACTCTCCTCTACCCACAGCTCATGGCAACGTGGGATTCGTAACCCAGTGAGCGAGGCTGAGCATGGAACCTGCCACCTCATGGTTCCTAGTTGCATTTATTTCCACTTCTGCACCACGATGGGACCTCCCCAGCACAGTTTTTCACACGTGAAGTTTCCCGGGACGTCTCGGAGGAGGCGGACCCCAAACGTGTCTCCATGCCCTATGTGGGTGATTCCTGTGAGGTAAAATGACTTAAGGACCGGCCCACACAAAAGGGACACTCTGGCCCTCCTTTCTGGCCCCCAGACAGCAGGAGATGAAAATCTCCTCCTCGTGCAAAGGAAGATGGCAAGTGAAGATGTCCATTCCCACACCAAGGCCAACATGCTCCAGAAGTTTTGCGGGGTTTCCCGGGTTGGGAAATGGCGGGGGCTCCTTTGGCCTGACACGAGGCGAGTTTCGTGCACACATCCTCCCCCACCCCCCTCCATGCAGTCTGCGAGGGGCAGCCTGAGGGTAGGGAAATTGGGGAAAGGGGGGAAAAAAAACACTTTCCCTAAAGAGAAGCTCCAGGAAAAGTCACCACCTCTGACTTGACTGGAGAGTTTCTGCATTTGAATGAAGTGATTGAACCCAGGCCCTGAGGCCTGGATCTTCCTGATCTCCCCTCCCCCCCTTCCCGGGCGTGAGTCCAGGCGATTTGGGAAGCGAGAGGCGGCGCAGCAGGGATGGCGGCCGGGGGTGGGGGGTGGGGCGGGCAGCTGGGGCCGGGAGTGGGGGGGTGCGGGACTAATGAACCAGCGCCTGCCTGCATGCCTGCCTGCCTGCCTGCCTGCCTGCCTGCCTGCCTGCTTGCCTGCCTGCCTGAACGAGCCCCTCCCCTCCCCCCCCACCCCCTCCCCACACCCACCCGCCTGAGGGCAGGGATGGGGCCTGAGAGCTAAGGGAAACTTCTTTGCTAGCTACTTGTCAGGGAGTGATCCCAGCTCAAAGTCCCTTTGCTTATTTCGGAACAAGGTCTGAGTCTCAGCTAGTACAGAGTTTCTGAATGTCTCGGCACATGGACTGGCCTGCACCAAACAAGCAGACAGGAAGAAAAATGAACACACAGAAATCCAGCTGGTCTCCTTCTCCCAGAGTCTCTCTTGGAGAAATTACCTTAAGCTCAGTGACTTTGCCCCGTCTCCCTCTGGTGCAAAGCCATCCCTGGAGGAGCCAGGTCTTACATGAGCAGGGCAGGGCAGGGCAGCACCACCCAGGTGAGCTGGAGAGTGGAGAGTCAAGTTGATAGATACCCCAAATGTGGCTGGCCAGGGGTCTGGGCTAGCATTCCGTGTGAACTCACACACCCAGGCACCTAGCACCGATTTCCCCATGTTCTTCCGACCCTGATTCTCACTCTTCTTCTGTCCCCCCCCCCCCCCCTTCCTTCGGCTTTTTGCCTTTTCTAGGGCCGCTCCTGCGGCATATGGAAGTTCCCCTGCCAGGGGTCCAATCGGAGCTGTAGCCGCTGGCCTGCACCAGACCCACAGCAACGCGGGATCTGAGCCACGTCTGCAACCTGCACCACAGCTCACGGCAATGCTGGATCCTTAACCCACTGAGCAAGGCCAGGGATGGAACCTGCAACCTCATGGTTCCTAGTCAGATTCATTAACCACTGAGCCACAATGGGAACTCTGACTCTCCCTCTTCCCTGCCTGATACCTTAAGAGCCTGATCGTTTGTGGGGAAATGAAATCCCAGCTGGCAAGAGCCACCTTATCTTCCCAGCACACGAGAAAAGAATAGGCGCAGGCTCACATCCATCTTATGTTTCTATGCCTTGCCCTGGCCCCACCGTTTCAGAAAGCTGTGTCCCTCCACCTGTCAAAAGCCAAAGCCCAGGAGTTCCCGTCGTGGAATAGTGGAAAGGAATCCAACCAGGAACCATGAGGTTGCAGGTTCGATCCCAGGCCTTCCACAGTGGGTTTAGGATCTGGTGGCATCACCTTGCGCTGCGGTGTAGGTTGCAGACGCAGCTTGGATCTGATGGTGCTTGTGACTGTGGCATACACCCCAGCAGTTGTAGGTCTGATTCGGCCCCTAGCCCGGGAACCTCCATATGATGGGGGGAGGGGGGGGGGGGAGGCTGCAGCCAAAGCCCAAGGAAGAAAGACAATCAGAATGTTGCGTGGAACTCCTGGAGACTTAACAACCACCACCAGTCATGACCATGGCTGTCAACCGACACCAGAGCCAAAGAAATGTCGGATCAAATAGGAACCTGCCACTTACACCAGTACTCACCACAATGCAGGACCACAAAAACAAAGGAACAAGAAACCAAAACTAAATAATTGCCCAGGAGCAGCAGGTGCAGGAAAAGCATGCTGACTCTCACCCCCCAGAAGCCAGAGGTAACCTATTTATCACCCCACACGCACACACCTCAGCACCACCAGCACCAGCACCCCCCCCCCCCACCCCAGGATCGAATCTGCATCCTCGTGGGTGCTCCTCAGCTTTGTTACCAATGAGCCACAATGGGATCTCCCCAATCCAGGTTTTTATGTTTCTTTTTTTTTTTTTTTTCCCCTTGCTTTCTTCGGGTGGCACTCACGGCACACGGAGGTTCCCAGGCTAGGGAATCAGAGCTTGAGCCACTGGCCTACACCACAGACACAGCAACACCAGGTCCGATCTGTGTCTGCAACCTACACCACAGTTCAGGGCAATGCCAGATCTTTCACCCACTGAGCGAGGCCAGGGATCAAACCAGCACTCTCATGGATGCTACTCAGATTCCTACCTGCTGAGTCACAATGGGAACTCCACTAAATACATAAATTTTTTCAAAGAGAGAGAGAGAGGGAGAGTGTGTGTGTGTGTGTGTGTGTGTGTGTGTGTGTGTGTGAGAGAGAGAGAGAGAGAGGTCTGGTATCACTTGGGGAAAAATAAAATTATGCTTGGAGAAAAATACCTGTCCCTAGAGATCATTCACAATGGCTTGTTCTGCCTGTTCATTTCTCTCTTTCTTCCCTTTTCTTTTTTCCTTCCTTTTCTTTTCCTTTCGCATCTGTCTGTGCCGTGTGTGTGTGTGTGTGTGTGTGTGTGTGTGTGTGTGTGTGTGTGTGTGTGTGTGTGTGTGTGTGTAGTCTTCTTTTAGGGCTTCACATGTGCCATTTTGTAGGTTCCCAGGTTAGGGGTCAATGCTAGTCGGGTTCGTTTCCACCGAGCCACAACGGGAATTCCTGCCTTGTGCTTCTTTATCTTTGCTCTGTTACTAGGTGCTAGGGATTCCTTTTTGTTAAGTCCAGTCACTTAAATAAGGGTGTTTGCAGGGTTGCCTAAAGCATCAAAAATGTATTTTCTCATTAAATATTGGAATGTGGGGAGTTCCTGTTGTGGCTCAGTGGTAACAAACCCGACTAGTATCCATGTATGCCGGTTCGACCCCTGGTTTGGGAACTTCCGTATGCCACAGTTATGGCTCTAAAAAATCCTCTCTCTCTCTCTCTCTCTCTCTCTCTCTCTCTCGATAATATACACATACACACACACATCCATACGTACATACCTATGTACACATATACATATACATTGGAATTTGGTCTGCCATCGATGAGATGCTCCCTCTTTGTGTGTTGTTCATTTTGTTTTTTGTTTTTTAGGAGTGCACCCTCGGGATATGGAAGTTCCCTGGGCTAGGGGTTGAAGAATCGGAGCTGTAGCTGCTGGCCTGCACCTCAGCCAGAGCTATGCCCTGCCAGATCACCCGATCTGAGCTGAGTGGCCACGTCTGTCACCTACACCTACCTCCCCCTGAATGAAGACGTATTTTCAATACATCTCAAGTGGAGAAAAACTTGCTAAAAATCACTTTATTTGTCATGGAAACCATATCTTCTAGCAGACATGGCACAAAAGCCAGTGTTTATGGTCATCACACCACAGACATCAGAATTCCAAGCTTCTAGGGGTTTCTTGGGGGTGGGGTGGGGTGTGTCCCCAGGGCCTGTGGAAGTTCCATGCCCACCCCTCTGCCACCACCCAGGGATCCTTCGCCCTGGGTGGGTGGGGGGAGGGAGAGGGTATCTCAGCAGAAACGATCTTATCTTACGGGGTTTATGGATGGCTAGAAGCATGTGGTTCTGTTCATCTCATGCTTGAGGTTTCGGTTTTTGCCCTCCTACCTACCCAATGGTCGGCAGATGGAATTCTTCTGGTTTTCTCTGGCCATCCCTCTCCTCGAACTCACGGGTCCAGTTTTTCTCCCACATTTGACTTTTCCGGGAGATCCACAAAAGGAAGCGCCAACCCTTGACATCCACCGACAAGAGATCACCACCCTCTGCCCCTCTTTAGCCCCTTCTCATCCTCATGCCTGCCTGCACACATCGGAGACATTTCCAAGTGCCCAGGAGGATCCTTGGACCCTGACACCTCGAAATCTTCCCTGAGCAGCAGTGCTCGGGACTCAGACCTGGGGTTTATCACGGGCTCCAACCACGACCTTTGGTTTTCCTGGGCTGGGAGATCGGTTTCATGAGATGGAACCGGCTGCGGATTCAGCTTCTGGATCTGGACTGTGAAACGTTGTACAAGACTTTTTTCAAGGCATGACTGTAGGGGAACAAAACCTTGCGGCCCGCCCCCCGCCACATCCCAGATGTCACATGAGCACGGGGAGGAATTCTGTGGAGCTGGAAACAACCATGACCCAAAAGAACACAGGAAGGAATTCCTGTCATGGCGGGGCAGAAACGAATCGGACTAGGAATCACGAGGTGGCAGGTTTGATCCCTGGCCTCGCTCAGGGGTTTAAGGATCTGGCATTTTTCCGCGAGCTGTGGCATAAGGTCTCAGATGTGGCTCGGATCCCGCCGTTGCTGTGGCTGTGGCTCAGGCTAGCAGATGCAGCTCCGATTCAACACCAAGCGTGGGCGCGCGCGCGCGCGCGGGGGGTGGGGGGGAGGCGGGGAGGGAAGCAAACCTCCTAAGAACGACGAAAGTGCAGTTAGGAAACAGAAAATGATGATCCCGGAAGTCCACTTGAATGTGGTTGGGAGACATGCGTAGGACCACACCGCCACCGTGTGAGAGACCAGTGCAAGACAGCTGAACAATACAAAGCGGGGTGGGGGGTGGGGTGCTTGGCGGGGGTTGGAGGAGGAGGAGGAGGAGGAGGAGGTGGGGGGAGACGGCGGCACTGGTGCTGGGCAAAGGTGCCTCTGGGCGAGGACTTTGGTGACCATATTCTCATGGCAGGCTTGAGAGCCCAAAAGATGACATGGTGGAGGCTGAAGTTAAGTTTGGTCAAAAGGAAAACAACCATGAGAAAAGATGCATCCACCCACACCTAGAAAAGATATCGTGCCAGGAATGGGAGCCCTGTTCCAATGGCTCTTCCTGGGATTGTGGGAAATGAATCGATAGCAAGAAGATGCTTTCACATCCATGTCTTCAATGACTCCTGTACTAAGTGCGTCGTGGTTTTGCCAGTTTGGCAGAGTTGTGGAATGTCATCCGGCAATTGCATCTCCCCTGCCCAACCAGCAAGATGGAGTTGTTCTTTTTTTTTTTTTTTTTTTTTTTTCCTGCTGCACTGCCTTTCCTGTGCCAGGGATCGAACTTGAGGCTCAGCTGTGACCTAGGCACAGCGGGAACTCCAAGATGGATTTCTTTTTCCTTCTTTTTCTTTCCTTCCTTCCTTTCTTCCTTTCTTTCTTTTCTCTCTCTCTCTTTCTTTTTCTTTTCTTTCTTTCTTTCTCTTTCCTTCCTTCCTTTCTTCCTTTCTTTCTCCTTTCTTTTTCTTTCTTTCTTTCTTTCTTTCTTTCTTTCTTTCTTTCTTTCTTTCTTTCTTTCTTTCTTTCTTTCTCTCTCTCTATCTTTCTCTTTCCTTCCTTTCTTTCTTTCTCTTTCTTTCTTTCTTTCTTTCTTTCTTTCTTTCTTTCTTTCTTTCTTTCTTTCTTTCTTTCTCTCTCTCTCTCTCTCTCTCTCTCTCTTTCTGGTTTTTTTTGGGGGGGAGCCACACCCGCAGCACATGGAGGTTCCCAGGCTAGGGGTCAATTCGGAGCCTTACCTGCCGGCCTACACCACAGGCACAGCCACGCGGGATCCGAGCCGCGTCTGTGACGGACACCACAGCTCACGGCAATGCCAGATCCTTAACCCAACAAGTGAGCCAGGGATCAAACCTGCAACCTCATGGTTCCTGGTCGGATTTGTTTCCACTACCCCAGGATGGCAATCCTGAGACTTGCAAAGTTTATTGTTTGTTTCGGGTTTTCTCCACCCCCTCTCCCTCCCGTTTCAGCTTTATGTTTTACTTTTTGGCCACACCCACGGGCAGCAAGTGGAAGTTTTTCCTGAGGCAGAGATGGAACCTGCACCACACAGGGGCAACCAGAGCCACCGCGTTGAGAAAGCAGGAGCCTTGACCCTGTTGGTCGTGGGCTTCCTTCTTCTTCTTCTTCTTCTGTTGTTGTTTTTTGGGTTTTTTTTGGGGGGGGGTTGTTTTCCTTTTTTTGTTTTGTTTTGTTTTGTTTTGGATGAGATTTCAGTTCACCCCCCCCCCCCAACACACACACACACTCATAGTGTTGCGTTGTACTTTCCCTCCATTGTGGTTGGTCAGTCATGCTGAAATCCATGTTTCTATGACCTGACCACCAGAGCATTTGCCCCAGGCAGCCATTTGTTCTCTTTGGACTTTGTCTCAGTCTATGCAGAGAGAGATTTTCATTTCCACTTTCCTAGGATCGACTGTATCCTTCTCTCCCTTCCTAAGCTTCTGGGCTTTGCTTGTCTGCTTTTGACAGACCGTCTCCGTCGGTAAGGGTGGCAGGTAAACCGACTCCTGCGTTGTCGTTCTCCGAGAGCTTGCCCGGTTTCGTTTTTGCCAGTCCCCGCCTACCCTCCCACCCTCCCTCTCTCCCTCCCTCCTCCAGCTCCGTGCAGGGAGGTGGGGTGGGGGTGGGGGAGAGAAGAGAAGGTGGAGGGGAACCTGAGATCTCTCTCGCTAGTGCCACCCTCACCGCGCCGGCTTCTCTCTGGAATTCCCAAGCCCAGGAAGGGACATGCTTGGGGGAGCGAGCGCGGCTCCTTCTAGGCAACAGCGAGAACCTCTTCCCAGCTCCTTCCCCGCCGCCGCCGCCGCCGCCGCCGCCGCCGCCGCCGCCGCCGCCCCCCTCTTTCCATCTGCTGCCATCACGCCACGCAGTGCCTTGCCAGGAGGCAGCTCCGCGAGGCAAGCTTCGCGGTCGTGCAGGACGCCTGGCGCCTCGGCCCCGGGAAGAGCTCGGGCATTTGGGTGGCCGGCGCTGTGTCGTTGTGTCGCCGCCGGCCGGCCGGCCTTCCGGATCTGTCCCGGTGACGTTGGTGGCGGTTGTCGCGTGCCATCTAGTGTCCGCTTTTATATCGTCCCTTCCCTCTGCAGCTTTGGGGACCTTCGCGAGGGATGTGACTCAGCCATCCGGCCTGAGTCAGAGTTCCGGGAGGCTGGCGACACTGGCGGCGACAGCTCCGGTGGCTCAGAGGCCTGGGAGTGTCCCTCTCTCACCGGAGATTGGGCCTGCAGGCCTGTGAGGGAGTGACTGTCACCGCGCTCCCCAGGCAGGCTCTGGGGCCGCCTGGCCGGGTCGACCAGCATCCGCTCTTGCCGCTCCGGCCCCGGGGACCGACCAGGCCTGGGCCGGGCCGCCTCCCTAGCGAGGGGAGAGGGTGTGCGGCGCCCGGGACTGCCTGTGCTCGGGTGGCCTGGCCTTGTCCCGGGTCGCCCTTTGGAGCGTGAATGACTCCCGCCTGCGGTCCCTCCAGCCTCTCATCCCCGAAGTGAGGAGCGGCCCGGGTTGTGCGCTGAGGGCGTTGGAGGGCGCGACAGGCTCGGTGGCCGGCACGCTTGTTTCCCGGTCGTCATGCCGGCATGGGCCCCTCCCCGCCTGCCCCCCGACTGATGGCTACCGCCGGCCCGTGCGGAGTCGTACTCACGAGGTCTAGACCGGCACAAGACGTGAGGGGTGGAGCGGAAAGGGTGGCTCGGGCCCCGGCGCCTTCCTTCGCGGGGTCCGTTCGTCGGAGGCGCCTCCGTGGAAACATTTTTTTTTCCAAGTCCTGATGGATCCGGAGACGGTGGACGGTACCCCGCCGGCCCCCTGCTCCCGGGTGTGGCCGGGAAGGGTGCACCTGGGCCTGAGGCGTGCCCATGTAGGGTCCCGGTCGTTGGACAAGACTTCGTTTCCCACGCTCTCATTTCCCGCCCCCCGCCCTCGGAGTGTTTCCCTGTCGGTCGGTCGATCGGTCGGGAGGTGGGGACCGGCCTGAGCTGGATGGTGTGTCCTGGATTTTGGGGGAGCCAAGTCCCCGTCTGGAGCTCCGGACAGACCGATACCTGCCCGCGTGGGCAAGCCGGGAAGGGCTTCCCCGGCTGGCCGGCCGGCTCCACCTCCTTCATGTCCCTGTCCCTTCCTTGCGGTCACGCTCCCCGGGTCGACCAGATGGCTCTGAGAGCGCTGGGTCTGGCGACTCTAGGGCAGGGCTGGGGGACAAGTGTCCGGATGGGGGTTCCGGGGATACCCCCACGTCCTGTGGGTGGGCCCCGCTGCTGGGCATGGACATTTTTCGCGGCCGAAATACGCCTTTTCTGTCACCAGGTAGATGCTGACACGATCCTCTTCAGCGCCTGTCGCTGGAGACCTTGGGCCTCTGGATGCACGTGGGGGGCTTTGGGCTTTCGGCTGCTGTCCAAGGCCTGACCCTGCCCTTTGCACCCCGCGTGGGGGCCGCTCGCCTGGGCCTGTGCGCCGGCTCTCACTTGTGCATCCAGCTGGCCCGTGCTGCGGTGTCTCCTCCGGTCTCTGGCTGACCCGAGGGCGGCAGGGCGCGTGGCCCTGTGGGGTCTTCTACCCTGTGTGCCTCCCTGCTGCGGGCACCCGGCGGCTCGGCTGGGACAACCCCACCCTGTTGGCTCCGTGCCACGTGTCAGGCGTTCTCCCTCCCGGGGTTGTCAGCCGCTGTCTCTCCCCTGAGAGAGGAAGGGGAGGAGGAGGAGGAGGAGGGGGTGCCGGTGAAGCTGAAGCAGGCCCCCGTGGTGATTGTCTTTGCTGGCCCTCCCTCCCCTCTTCTGGGCTCTTCCCTGGCTCTGCCAGGACTGATCGATGTGGTGATGTGGCGCTCTCCTGGGCTTGGGCTTAAGCCGCGCCAGATGAGGGACGGCCGCTCATGGTGAGCTGGGCCGCGCCTCTCATTCTGTCGCGGGCCCCTCGCTGCTCCTCCCCCACCTGCGGGTGGTGTGGGGGAAGGCAGGGGTGCGGCCTCCAGCCTGACCTCTGGTCTCCCGCCCTGCTGCCTTCGGGTGTCAGTCGGGGGGGGGGGGCCTGGGTCCTTTGGGACGCAGCAGGCATTCTCGCTTTGCCGCCTTGGCGTGTGCCTTGCGAGCGGTCCCTCCCCAAAGTGGGGGGGAGGCCTCCCTCGCTGCCATGCTTCGCATCCCTGCGGGTGCGTGAGCGTGCCTCCCCTGGTCCTCTGTGGTGCCCCTGGAGTACTCCGGGTTGCCTGTCAGATGCCCGAGGCCGAGCGGTGGTGTCGTTTTCCTCTCCCAGCGGTGAGTCCCCTCGGGTCCCCACTGTGGTGGTGGCGTGCCCCACGAGCAGCTTCCTAAAGCTCAGGGGAGGGGGTCGAGACGGTAAGGCAGGGGAAGCTTGTGTCCCCTCCCCGGGAGGGGCTCAGGTGGACCCCTTGTCATGGGTCTCCCTCACTGTGTGCCAGTGAGGGCAGCCCTTGGCCCTTGAGCGGCACGCCCCATGCTTCTCCCTTGACCGGGAAGGCTGCATGTGGTCGTGAGAGCGACCGCGGTGGGCCGGGAGATGTGAAGGGGGGGTCCCCGTCTGGCTTTCCGGACGTGGCACCCCTCCACCCACGTGGAAAAGTCTGAAAGGCAAGCCTGGTGGCAGCACAGACTCTTGCTCTCCCGGCTCTGACCGTGGACGCTCACATGGGCTGTGTGCTTTACCCATACCGCAGACCCCCCCCCTTCTGACTTCCCACTTTTTGGGAGTGTTCCCACTCCCGTGGGTCCCCGAAGGGGCGAACGATGGTGTGGGGGGCACGACGCGCCCTCGGTGAGAAAGCCTTCTCTAGCGATCTGAGAGGGGGGCCTTGGGGTACCTGGACCCCCCAGCCGCCGCCCCTCTGAAGTGTGCAAGGCAGTAGCTGCCGGTGCTACTTGCCACAGCGTGTGGGCAAGAGCCGCCCTCGCGCGAGGGGTGCGCTGGCCCCCGCGGTGGGGGCCAAGCGCTGCTCTTTTGCCTAATGCGGCCTGTACCTCCCCCCTCCGAGTTGGGGGAGGGTCACGCCGGGCCGGGCCGGGTTTTGGCATCCAGCGCCGGGCTGTGTGCTGCGTGGGCACGTGGTGCCCCTCCCCTTGGAAGGGGAAGTGGAGGAGGGGGATGCGCCCCGTCCCCCGGCGGCCTCTGCCCCTGCCTCCCCCGCTGCGAGCCGCCTGTCGGTTCTTCCCGCACTCGCCTGGGGTCGCAGCTGGTGGTGTGGAGGTGGTGAGCGAGCATGGTTCGGGCCGCCTCGCTCAGGAGCGTTTCCCCCAGGCGTCAGGCCCTGGAGGGTGGACTAGGTGAAGGACGGATGAGATGAGGGTGGAAAGATGGACGGATGGGTGAGATGAGGCGGACGAGCCCCCCCCCCACGTGGCAGGGGGGGGGAAGCCTTTGCACATGGGGCCCTGGTGGTGGGGCCGGGTCGTGGAGTGCTCTGGGGCGACTGAGGCCGCCTGGTGTCCCAGGTGTCATGGGACTGCCCTCGTGTGTGTGGTGGTGTGACCCCGTGCTGGTTTGCCTGGCGTGCCTGGGTCCTTTCTCCTCTCCCTGGGCAGGCACCCGCGTCCCTGCCTCACAGCCCTTGCCCCGTGTGCATTGCCGCCCTTCCCCGGTGCTGCCGGCCCTCCCCCTGCCCCGAACAGGTGACCGCCCTGCCTTGCCTGTGCCATGTCTCTCTCCCTCCCGCCCCCGTGTCAACCGGGGACCTGAAATGGCCTCACCTCGTGTGGGTGTCACCCCCTGGCCGCCGTGGCCGGGCGGGTGTCCCTGGGTGATGTGCTTCTCGGGTGTCCCCCTGTGCGCGGGGGGGTGGGGGAAGAGGGTTGGGCACGGCGGGTGCGTGTGGGGTGTGGGGGGTGGTCGTCGGTAGGTGCCTTGGGAGACTTGTTTCCACGGGGCCGGCTGTGGCT
>NC_139392.1:41582500-41600000 GCF_054392235.1 Sus scrofa
GCCGCCCCGCCGCCCTTGCCGCGACAACGTTGCTGTCCCTGTATTAGGACGGTGAGGAGGTTCTTGTTGGTCTTCGGATGGCCGCACCCACGGTCTATGGAGCTTCCCAGGCTAGGGGTCGAACTGGTGTTACGGCTGCTGGCCTACGCCCGAGCCGCAGCCGTGCCGGATCTGAGCCTCGTCTCAACCCCCTGCGTGAGGCGAAGGATGGAGCCCGCAACCTCATGGTCCCTAGTCAGATTCGTTTCCTCTGTGCCACGAGGGAAAGTCCTGAATCAACGATGCACGGATTTAGGACGCTATGGAGGGATGCATTGGCCGGCCCCAGGTCATATGGGGTTCCGGAGCCAGGGATCCGATCCAAGTCCCAGCTGTGGCAACGTGATTACTTGAAAGAGGACCCTTTAAAGCCGGGGTGGGGGTGGCGGGAGGGGATGACACTGCATGCCATGGAGGCGCTCACCTGTCCTTTTTGTGGACACCTTTTCCGCGGTGGTGACAATGGATGCCCTGGCTGCCGTTCGGAAATGAAAGGTGAAGGCCAAGGTCCACGGTCCGTGGTCGGCGTGGTTCGTCTTCAAGGCCACGGATGAAGAAACGGGCTCCAGGAGGAAAGAGTCCAGGCCTTATGCCTGCCCTGCCTGGAGAATCCATGTCGCCACACAGCGATCCATCCCGATGCGTTCGTTGGTCCTGCGACGCCCCCTGCCGTAAGCTGCTTTTTATAGTCTCCGAAAAGGTCCGCCAGATGGCTCCCGGGGTGGGCCTGGGACGACCAAGTTCGGGGCCGGAAGAGGCCACTTCCAAGTGGGGGAGGAGTTACAAGTGGGTGGCAGACCTGAAGATAACCTGGAGGGGAGGAAAAAGGAGGGGAACCGTGACCGACCGAGCGAGCCGGAGGGGAGGGGAGGGGAGGGGAGGGGAGGGACGATGGGATGGCACCATCGGGAGTCCTGCTCAAAGAATTGGAGCCTCCTTGAGACATGCGACCACATCCATCATTCCAGAGGGAATGGAAGCGTCTTCCCCATGGTTGTACAATGATACATGTCCTTCAGAGTCCCTGAGAAAAAAAGGAATACAAGGCAAGATTTTGTCCGTGGAGGGAAGGGGGGGGGGGGGAGAACAGAGGCTCCAGACTTTGGATCTCTTGGCACAGGGGCCTCCTGCGCCGTATGGAAAGGACTGTTCCTAGGGTGCTCTCAGAATGGGATTTCTGGGTCCCACGAACCTTGTGTGTTGGACAAAGAGGCAGAAAGAGGGGTTCCCGGCTGGAAAGCCCAAACCACAGCTCTTCAGATGGGTAGGGAAGGGCAGACAGACTTCCGGCCCCAAGCAGTGATCTGGACCTCCAGAGGCCTTAGGACGACTTCACTGAGAACACGCAGAATACGACCCAGCCACAGCGTCCTCTATACCTAGCTCTGTTTCACTTTCTCTGTCTCTCTCCCCTCCTCCTCTTTCTCCCTCTGATTCTGCCTCTCACTGTCTGCCTATCCTCCGTCCCTCCCTGTCTGTCTCTGTCTCTCTCCCTCACAAGCACACCAAAGCGGGTCCCCCCCCCCCCCCCGGAAAGGACGGATGTGAGACGGACACCCTCTTCTTCCCGTCTTGAAAGCAGGAGAAAAACCTTCCTCTAGAAGCCCAAGTTCAAAGCCAGCTGTTTCAAGGAACGTCTGCCTCTGGCAAGGGGGAGGGGGAGGGCGAGGGGGAGGGCGAGGGGGCGGCCTGGAGGCAGCCTGGAGCACCCACGGCATGCATTCAGAAACCTCGTGCATCTCTCTTCCGGTGCTATCTTTTGGGGGCACGTGGTACTCTTGGGCAAGTCCTCCGAACGATAGTGGAAACAAACATCTGTCTTCTCTCCCACACCTGATGAATGCAGACAGACACACTGGAAGAGCACCCACCCCCCCTTTTCCCCCAAAGGACTCTTGTCACTGTACAGACGGGGGGGGGGGGGGGGGGGGCGGCACGGGGGTGTCACACGCAGTCTTGGTGGCTCGTCTATGTTTCCAATCCGCCCAGGCAGTGCAGGCGGCCACCACTGCTGCTGCCACCTCTCACCGATCGTTCATCCTGTCCGTCAGTGCTATGACAGCACTAAGCTCTTCAGGGAGAAAATGCTCCCTGCCTTTCCTCTCGGAGGGCACACTGAGGGCACCCACTCCCATTAACAAAGTTTATTCACCTTGACAGGAAGAAAAGAGCTTGGGGTTTCTCACACCGCTGCAGATGACACTTTCCTACCGACTCTGGAATTCTCTTGCTCATTCTCCGGTGGGCCCGCCCCCCCCATTTCAGGAGAGGGTGTTTGGTTCTGGGTTGGGGTGCGTGTGTGTGCGCGCGTGTGTGTGTGCGTGTGGGTGTGTGTGTCTGGGTGTGTCTGTGTCTTGCTTTTTCATTTTATTGGAATACAGTTGACTGACAAAGTTGTATGAACTTACAGGGTTGTTTCTGGGTGTTCGTCATGGCAGTGAAAGGAAACACCAGGATTTCCCTAGAAAGCCATCCCGTTCACCTGATCGGTGGCGTGAAGGACATTCACATCCTCCTTGAGTTTCGCATTTGAAAGTGAGGGGCGGGTGCGTGCAGCAGGTCCCCCCCCACCCCACCCCGCGCCCCGAACGTGCCTCCCGCAGTGGCACTAGGAGTGTGTGCAATGAAAGGGACAGGACACCAGACACCAGAGGACCATTCTGACCCTCCTTTCCTTCTCTCTTCGGAAAGCAGGAAATAAATCTCTTGGGTGAAAGAAAAGTGTGCTCCCTGCCACGAAATTTGGGGGGGGGGGGTGTCGGGTTGGCGATAAGGACTTCACTGCTCCCATGGCTCCTGCAATGTTCACGAATCCTCCAAATCCTCAAGGCAAGATGGTTCACAACCAATACATGAGCGAGCTGTCAGAGACACCAGGGACTGAAACACTCCGTATTAGGGAGGGGTCCTCACTCACTTTCATGCAAAGGCAGCGACAACAGCAGCCTTTTCAAAGATGGCTGCAGGCAAGAGGGTGGGGGAGATGATGGAGAAAGTGGTGGTGGCGGCGGCGGCGGCGGCGGCGGCGGCGGCGTGGCAGACTTGGATCACGTCCATTATGTTCATTCAACAAACAGTCGGGGCGACGGGAGAATGGCCGCTTGGTGGTCTGTGTTTCTCCAGGCTCCCTGACCCACTCCCTGCCCCACACCCCCAACCCCCCACACCCCCTTGGACATGGGCAGGAAGGTTTCTAGAGAAGGCAGTGCCTGACCTGCCGGCTCTGTCACCCTGGGGGGAGAACATTTCGGAGAGTCGCCAGAGGCTTCAGACTTCCTACCCCTCTCCCTCCCCCACTCTGAACCCTGGTAACTAGACTTCATTCAACCGACACTTAGGATGGGTCATCCAACTGTTCTCTCATGAAGGAAGGAAGGAAGGAAGGAAGGTGGGTCGGTGGGTAGGTGGGTGTGTTTTCTGCGTGGGGTGAAGCCTTCCCTCCCTCGATGCAAGCCTGATATCCTCACCTGTCACAGAGACTGGACCCCTAAAAAACTACTGTGTCCGGTTTTCTCCCATTTAGGGGGTTCCAGAGTGTGTGTGCGTGCGTGCGCGTGTGCGTGCGTGCGTGCGCGTGCGTGTGCGTGTGCGTGTGCGTGTGTGTGTGTGTGTGTGTGTGTTTTGAGGGCCACACCCACGGCATATGGAGGTTCCCAGATGACGGATCGAATCGGAGGCTTTAGCTGCTGGCCTCCTACACCACAGAAACAGGAATGCCAGGTCCGAGCCGCGTCTGGGACCAACACCACAGCTCACGGCAACACTGGATCCTTTACCCACTGAGCGAGGTGGACAGGGATCGAACCTGCAACCTCATGGTTCCTGGTCGGATTCATTTCCACTGCGCCATGGCGGGAACTCTGCTTTGTGGTTTTGGCGTTTGGATTCCAGAAGGTGGCGTAGGGGTCCCTGTTCGTCATCTATTGGATAGAGACTCGTGTGTGTATATGTTCATCCCATCCTCCTCATGGATCCCTCTCCCCCGCCCTCATGATTTCTTTTTCCCCCTCTGCTTTTTAGGGCTGCCCTCGTGGCATATGGAAGTTCCCAAGCGAGGGGTTGAATCGGAGCTACGGCTGCTGGCCTACGCCACAGGCACAGCCATGTGGGATCCGAGCCGCGTCTGCGACCGACACCACAGCTCACGGCACTGCCTGCCGGATCCTTACCGCCCCCCTGAGCGAGGCCAGGGATCGAACCCACACCCTTCCCTGCAAAGGTTCCTCGTCGGATGCGCTTCCATGGTGCCACGACAGGAACTCCCCCGTGATGGTTTTTTTTCACGCTGGTGTTCCCACCAACAAGGAAGGAATGGCCCAATATTCTGGAATCACCTAGAGGGGAAAAGACGCTGAAAAAGAAAGAACGGAGGGATAGATGGATGTAGATGGATCACTGAATCCCCTTGACTGTACACCTGAAACGAACACAACATTGTAAGCAAGCCCACTGTACGCCGAGCTAAAGCAACAACAACAACCAACAACCACAACAAACTTACATCTTAAAAAAAAAAAAAAAAAAAAAAAAGAAGATGTCCCCTGCAGTTCCCATCAGGGCTCAGCGGTAATGAACCCGACTAGGATCCGTGAGGATGTGGGTTCGATCCCTCCCCTGGCCTCGCTTGGTGGGTTAAGGATCCCGTGTTGCTGTGGCGGTGGGGTAGGCCCGCAGCTACAGTTCTGATTCGACCGTGAGTCTGGGAACTTCCATAGGGCTGGGGCGTGGGCGTTAAAAAAAGATATACTATATGCATACTATATACATATGTAGGAGTTCCCGTCATGGCTGGACGAATCCGACTAGGAGGCCTGAGGGTGCGGGTTCGATCCCTGGCCTCGCTCGTTGGGTTCAGGATCGGGTGTTGCCGTGAGCTCTGGTGTAGGTCGCAGACAGGGCTCGGATCCCGCGTTGTGCTGGCTCTGGTGTAGGCCGGTGGCTACGGCTCCGATTGGACCCCTAGCCTGGGAACCTCCATGTGCCATGGGTGCAGCCCTAGAAACAGAAAATAACTACGTGTGTGTGTCTGTGTGTGTGTGTGTGTGTCTGTGTGTGTGTGTGTGTGTGTGTGTGTGTGTGTGCGTGTGTCTGTGTGTGTCTGTGTGTGTGTGTATACAGATAGATATAGATATACAGATATAGATATAGATATATCACCTACCTAAAGGCCCAGGACTAGAGAAAGCATTGGGTCATTAGGATCTAAGAATCTTCTCCCCGCCCCCCAAATCCATCCATCCAACCCACCCTCCCTCCCTCTCTCCATCTTTCACTTTTCCTGATAAAGACAAAGGGACAAAAATTGTTTGTTTGTTTGTTTCTTTGTTTGTTCGTTTCTTTCTCAAAAGATGTACATCTACTTTGTAACTTATACCTCTGTCAGAGGGATGGAGAATCCTTGACCTTTTCCTCCCTACCCAAATCCTTCCAGAAGTCAGAAACTCAGTGGCTGGAAAACTGGACTGGATCCTGAAGTTTTTCCAGTTGCCTTCCATCTCTGGCTACAACTCTCTTCATGAGCGTTTCCCATTTTCTCCCACCCTTTGGACCTGGCATCCTTGTGGATGAGAACACGTATCGCTTGTCCCGAGGCCCTGAAAACGGAAGCTAGTGGAGTCCCTCGATGAACACATCAGAGAAATGGTCTCTGAGAGTGTCTCTGAGAGTGAAACCATCACCCTGTGTTCATTTCTCTAAGAGCCCCTCGGAAAGTTGGCCCCAACACCTGACGGCATTCTCAGAGGGGCCTTTCAAAAGACTGAAGGGGCGTTCCCGTCATGGCTCCGTGGTTAACGAATCCGACTAGGAACCGTGAGGTTGCGGGTTCGATCCCTGCCCTCACTCAGTGGGTTAAGGATCCAGCGTTGCCGTGAGCTGTGGTGTCGGTCGCAGACACGGCTCGGATCCCACGTTGCTGTGGCTCTGGCGTAGGCTGGCAGCTATGGCTCCGATTCGACCCCTAGCCTGGGAACCTCCATATGCCATGGGAGCGGCCCAAGAAATGGCAAAAAGACAAAACAAACAAACAAACAAACAAACCGACAAAACAAAAGACTGAAGGGACTTTCCCCTCTCCCTCTCTCTTCCCTCTGTCTCACTCACTGTCTCTGTCTGTCTCTCTGTGTCTCTCTCACACGCACACGCACACACACACAGAGTCACCGGCTCCGTTCTTCATATGTAACAGTTTGAAAGTTCCAGGAAAGGTTGGCAGCCCAAACCGGCCTTGGTACTCCAGCTCCAATTAAGTCTCAGAGACAGAGTTTTGGGGTGAAGCATAAAGAACAGCTTTATTGCTTTGCCAGGCTAAGGAGGCCACAGCAGGCTAAGGACCTCAAAACTGTGTCCTCCCTTGAGAGGGGATAGCAAGGGGTTCTATAGGTTTAGCTTAATGGTAGGCATGGGGGTGGCGGAGCTGTCTAGAAGCATCAGGGTGCTTGCATTCTTCTCCCTGGATAGGAGATTAGGATAGACCATTTCAAAGTCATCAAGGCTGGAGTCAGGTGGTCCATGGAATGTTTCCAGTGTCTTTGGGGTTATGGCATTTTGACCTTCTCTCTGGAGTGAAGATTGCTCATCCACGGGGCGGGCGTGGGGCGGGGGGTGGGGGGGGGTCGCAATCCTTAGGGAGTGTTTCAAGGGTAGAGAAAACACCAGGTTCACTACAACTCTGACTCGACAGTAGTCATTAGTCATAAGTTCGTGGGCCAAGGCAAGCCATAACCTAACGGAGACTATTTCAAAGTAGCTTTTAGCTGTAACAATGTCTCTGGCTCCAACACACCAGCACTCCGGGGCTTGAGCTTGGTTTCAGTTTCAGAGGAGGGAACTCTGGCTCCAAGGATTAACCCCTTCGTTCCTTTGGTTTCTGTGGGCCTGGTTCGGGGAGCCCATCCACATCACCGCCTTTTGAGAGGCCATCTGACAACTGTTTCACCAAAGCGACGTCATCTCAAAACAAGGAAACCAGTTCCATGAAATGGAGGATCTCTCCCTCCCTCTCCCTCCCTCTCCTTCTCACTCTCCTCTACCCACAGCTCATGGCAACGTGGGATTCGTAACCCAGTGAGCGAGGCTGAGCATGGAACCTGCCACCTCATGGTTCCTAGTTGCATTTATTTCCACTTCTGCACCACGATGGGACCTCCCCAGCACAGTTTTTCACACGTGAAGTTTCCCGGGACGTCTCGGAGGAGGCGGACCCCAAACGTGTCTCCATGCCCTATGTGGGTGATTCCTGTGAGGTAAAATGACTTAAGGACCGGCCCACACAAAAGGGACACTCTGGCCCTCCTTTCTGGCCCCCAGACAGCAGGAGATGAAAATCTCCTCCTCGTGCAAAGGAAGATGGCAAGTGAAGATGTCCATTCCCACACCAAGGCCAACATGCTCCAGAAGTTTTGCGGGGTTTCCCGGGTTGGGAAATGGCGGGGGCTCCTTTGGCCTGACACGAGGCGAGTTTCGTGCACACATCCTCCCCCACCCCCCTCCATGCAGTCTGCGAGGGGCAGCCTGAGGGTAGGGAAATTGGGGAAAGGGGGGAAAAAAAACACTTTCCCTAAAGAGAAGCTCCAGGAAAAGTCACCACCTCTGACTTGACTGGAGAGTTTCTGCATTTGAATGAAGTGATTGAACCCAGGCCCTGAGGCCTGGATCTTCCTGATCTCCCCTCCCCCCCTTCCCGGGCGTGAGTCCAGGCGATTTGGGAAGCGAGAGGCGGCGCAGCAGGGATGGCGGCCGGGGGTGGGGGGTGGGGCGGGCAGCTGGGGCCGGGAGTGGGGGGGTGCGGGACTAATGAACCAGCGCCTGCCTGCATGCCTGCCTGCCTGCCTGCCTGCCTGCCTGCCTGCCTGCTTGCCTGCCTGCCTGAACGAGCCCCTCCCCTCCCCCCCCACCCCCTCCCCACACCCACCCGCCTGAGGGCAGGGATGGGGCCTGAGAGCTAAGGGAAACTTCTTTGCTAGCTACTTGTCAGGGAGTGATCCCAGCTCAAAGTCCCTTTGCTTATTTCGGAACAAGGTCTGAGTCTCAGCTAGTACAGAGTTTCTGAATGTCTCGGCACATGGACTGGCCTGCACCAAACAAGCAGACAGGAAGAAAAATGAACACACAGAAATCCAGCTGGTCTCCTTCTCCCAGAGTCTCTCTTGGAGAAATTACCTTAAGCTCAGTGACTTTGCCCCGTCTCCCTCTGGTGCAAAGCCATCCCTGGAGGAGCCAGGTCTTACATGAGCAGGGCAGGGCAGGGCAGCACCACCCAGGTGAGCTGGAGAGTGGAGAGTCAAGTTGATAGATACCCCAAATGTGGCTGGCCAGGGGTCTGGGCTAGCATTCCGTGTGAACTCACACACCCAGGCACCTAGCACCGATTTCCCCATGTTCTTCCGACCCTGATTCTCACTCTTCTTCTGTCCCCCCCCCCCCCCCTTCCTTCGGCTTTTTGCCTTTTCTAGGGCCGCTCCTGCGGCATATGGAAGTTCCCCTGCCAGGGGTCCAATCG
This sequence comes from Sus scrofa, assembly GCF_054392235.1. Taxonomy (NCBI): domain Eukaryota; kingdom Metazoa; phylum Chordata; class Mammalia; order Artiodactyla; family Suidae; genus Sus; species Sus scrofa. The sequence goes on from NC_139392.1 coordinate 41,591,040, forward strand.
GAGCTGTAGCCGCTGGCCTGCACCAGACCCACAGCAACGCGGGATCTGAGCCACGTCTGCAACCTGCACCACAGCTCACGGCAATGCTGGATCCTTAACCCACTGAGCAAGGCCAGGGATGGAACCTGCAACCTCATGGTTCCTAGTCAGATTCATTAACCACTGAGCCACAATGGGAACTCTGACTCTCCCTCTTCCCTGCCTGATACCTTAAGAGCCTGATCGTTTGTGGGGAAATGAAATCCCAGCTGGCAAGAGCCACCTTATCTTCCCAGCACACGAGAAAAGAATAGGCGCAGGCTCACATCCATCTTATGTTTCTATGCCTTGCCCTGGCCCCACCGTTTCAGAAAGCTGTGTCCCTCCACCTGTCAAAAGCCAAAGCCCAGGAGTTCCCGTCGTGGAATAGTGGAAAGGAATCCAACCAGGAACCATGAGGTTGCAGGTTCGATCCCAGGCCTTCCACAGTGGGTTTAGGATCTGGTGGCATCACCTTGCGCTGCGGTGTAGGTTGCAGACGCAGCTTGGATCTGATGGTGCTTGTGACTGTGGCATACACCCCAGCAGTTGTAGGTCTGATTCGGCCCCTAGCCCGGGAACCTCCATATGATGGGGGGAGGGGGGGGGGGGAGGCTGCAGCCAAAGCCCAAGGAAGAAAGACAATCAGAATGTTGCGTGGAACTCCTGGAGACTTAACAACCACCACCAGTCATGACCATGGCTGTCAACCGACACCAGAGCCAAAGAAATGTCGGATCAAATAGGAACCTGCCACTTACACCAGTACTCACCACAATGCAGGACCACAAAAACAAAGGAACAAGAAACCAAAACTAAATAATTGCCCAGGAGCAGCAGGTGCAGGAAAAGCATGCTGACTCTCACCCCCCAGAAGCCAGAGGTAACCTATTTATCACCCCACACGCACACACCTCAGCACCACCAGCACCAGCACCCCCCCCCCCCACCCCAGGATCGAATCTGCATCCTCGTGGGTGCTCCTCAGCTTTGTTACCAATGAGCCACAATGGGATCTCCCCAATCCAGGTTTTTATGTTTCTTTTTTTTTTTTTTTTCCCCTTGCTTTCTTCGGGTGGCACTCACGGCACACGGAGGTTCCCAGGCTAGGGAATCAGAGCTTGAGCCACTGGCCTACACCACAGACACAGCAACACCAGGTCCGATCTGTGTCTGCAACCTACACCACAGTTCAGGGCAATGCCAGATCTTTCACCCACTGAGCGAGGCCAGGGATCAAACCAGCACTCTCATGGATGCTACTCAGATTCCTACCTGCTGAGTCACAATGGGAACTCCACTAAATACATAAATTTTTTCAAAGAGAGAGAGAGAGGGAGAGTGTGTGTGTGTGTGTGTGTGTGTGTGTGTGTGTGTGTGAGAGAGAGAGAGAGAGAGGTCTGGTATCACTTGGGGAAAAATAAAATTATGCTTGGAGAAAAATACCTGTCCCTAGAGATCATTCACAATGGCTTGTTCTGCCTGTTCATTTCTCTCTTTCTTCCCTTTTCTTTTTTCCTTCCTTTTCTTTTCCTTTCGCATCTGTCTGTGCCGTGTGTGTGTGTGTGTGTGTGTGTGTGTGTGTGTGTGTGTGTGTGTGTGTGTGTGTGTGTGTGTGTAGTCTTCTTTTAGGGCTTCACATGTGCCATTTTGTAGGTTCCCAGGTTAGGGGTCAATGCTAGTCGGGTTCGTTTCCACCGAGCCACAACGGGAATTCCTGCCTTGTGCTTCTTTATCTTTGCTCTGTTACTAGGTGCTAGGGATTCCTTTTTGTTAAGTCCAGTCACTTAAATAAGGGTGTTTGCAGGGTTGCCTAAAGCATCAAAAATGTATTTTCTCATTAAATATTGGAATGTGGGGAGTTCCTGTTGTGGCTCAGTGGTAACAAACCCGACTAGTATCCATGTATGCCGGTTCGACCCCTGGTTTGGGAACTTCCGTATGCCACAGTTATGGCTCTAAAAAATCCTCTCTCTCTCTCTCTCTCTCTCTCTCTCTCTCTCGATAATATACACATACACACACACATCCATACGTACATACCTATGTACACATATACATATACATTGGAATTTGGTCTGCCATCGATGAGATGCTCCCTCTTTGTGTGTTGTTCATTTTGTTTTTTGTTTTTTAGGAGTGCACCCTCGGGATATGGAAGTTCCCTGGGCTAGGGGTTGAAGAATCGGAGCTGTAGCTGCTGGCCTGCACCTCAGCCAGAGCTATGCCCTGCCAGATCACCCGATCTGAGCTGAGTGGCCACGTCTGTCACCTACACCTACCTCCCCCTGAATGAAGACGTATTTTCAATACATCTCAAGTGGAGAAAAACTTGCTAAAAATCACTTTATTTGTCATGGAAACCATATCTTCTAGCAGACATGGCACAAAAGCCAGTGTTTATGGTCATCACACCACAGACATCAGAATTCCAAGCTTCTAGGGGTTTCTTGGGGGTGGGGTGGGGTGTGTCCCCAGGGCCTGTGGAAGTTCCATGCCCACCCCTCTGCCACCACCCAGGGATCCTTCGCCCTGGGTGGGTGGGGGGAGGGAGAGGGTATCTCAGCAGAAACGATCTTATCTTACGGGGTTTATGGATGGCTAGAAGCATGTGGTTCTGTTCATCTCATGCTTGAGGTTTCGGTTTTTGCCCTCCTACCTACCCAATGGTCGGCAGATGGAATTCTTCTGGTTTTCTCTGGCCATCCCTCTCCTCGAACTCACGGGTCCAGTTTTTCTCCCACATTTGACTTTTCCGGGAGATCCACAAAAGGAAGCGCCAACCCTTGACATCCACCGACAAGAGATCACCACCCTCTGCCCCTCTTTAGCCCCTTCTCATCCTCATGCCTGCCTGCACACATCGGAGACATTTCCAAGTGCCCAGGAGGATCCTTGGACCCTGACACCTCGAAATCTTCCCTGAGCAGCAGTGCTCGGGACTCAGACCTGGGGTTTATCACGGGCTCCAACCACGACCTTTGGTTTTCCTGGGCTGGGAGATCGGTTTCATGAGATGGAACCGGCTGCGGATTCAGCTTCTGGATCTGGACTGTGAAACGTTGTACAAGACTTTTTTCAAGGCATGACTGTAGGGGAACAAAACCTTGCGGCCCGCCCCCCGCCACATCCCAGATGTCACATGAGCACGGGGAGGAATTCTGTGGAGCTGGAAACAACCATGACCCAAAAGAACACAGGAAGGAATTCCTGTCATGGCGGGGCAGAAACGAATCGGACTAGGAATCACGAGGTGGCAGGTTTGATCCCTGGCCTCGCTCAGGGGTTTAAGGATCTGGCATTTTTCCGCGAGCTGTGGCATAAGGTCTCAGATGTGGCTCGGATCCCGCCGTTGCTGTGGCTGTGGCTCAGGCTAGCAGATGCAGCTCCGATTCAACACCAAGCGTGGGCGCGCGCGCGCGCGCGGGGGGTGGGGGGGAGGCGGGGAGGGAAGCAAACCTCCTAAGAACGACGAAAGTGCAGTTAGGAAACAGAAAATGATGATCCCGGAAGTCCACTTGAATGTGGTTGGGAGACATGCGTAGGACCACACCGCCACCGTGTGAGAGACCAGTGCAAGACAGCTGAACAATACAAAGCGGGGTGGGGGGTGGGGTGCTTGGCGGGGGTTGGAGGAGGAGGAGGAGGAGGAGGAGGTGGGGGGAGACGGCGGCACTGGTGCTGGGCAAAGGTGCCTCTGGGCGAGGACTTTGGTGACCATATTCTCATGGCAGGCTTGAGAGCCCAAAAGATGACATGGTGGAGGCTGAAGTTAAGTTTGGTCAAAAGGAAAACAACCATGAGAAAAGATGCATCCACCCACACCTAGAAAAGATATCGTGCCAGGAATGGGAGCCCTGTTCCAATGGCTCTTCCTGGGATTGTGGGAAATGAATCGATAGCAAGAAGATGCTTTCACATCCATGTCTTCAATGACTCCTGTACTAAGTGCGTCGTGGTTTTGCCAGTTTGGCAGAGTTGTGGAATGTCATCCGGCAATTGCATCTCCCCTGCCCAACCAGCAAGATGGAGTTGTTCTTTTTTTTTTTTTTTTTTTTTTTTCCTGCTGCACTGCCTTTCCTGTGCCAGGGATCGAACTTGAGGCTCAGCTGTGACCTAGGCACAGCGGGAACTCCAAGATGGATTTCTTTTTCCTTCTTTTTCTTTCCTTCCTTCCTTTCTTCCTTTCTTTCTTTTCTCTCTCTCTCTTTCTTTTTCTTTTCTTTCTTTCTTTCTCTTTCCTTCCTTCCTTTCTTCCTTTCTTTCTCCTTTCTTTTTCTTTCTTTCTTTCTTTCTTTCTTTCTTTCTTTCTTTCTTTCTTTCTTTCTTTCTTTCTTTCTTTCTCTCTCTCTATCTTTCTCTTTCCTTCCTTTCTTTCTTTCTCTTTCTTTCTTTCTTTCTTTCTTTCTTTCTTTCTTTCTTTCTTTCTTTCTTTCTTTCTTTCTCTCTCTCTCTCTCTCTCTCTCTCTCTTTCTGGTTTTTTTTGGGGGGGAGCCACACCCGCAGCACATGGAGGTTCCCAGGCTAGGGGTCAATTCGGAGCCTTACCTGCCGGCCTACACCACAGGCACAGCCACGCGGGATCCGAGCCGCGTCTGTGACGGACACCACAGCTCACGGCAATGCCAGATCCTTAACCCAACAAGTGAGCCAGGGATCAAACCTGCAACCTCATGGTTCCTGGTCGGATTTGTTTCCACTACCCCAGGATGGCAATCCTGAGACTTGCAAAGTTTATTGTTTGTTTCGGGTTTTCTCCACCCCCTCTCCCTCCCGTTTCAGCTTTATGTTTTACTTTTTGGCCACACCCACGGGCAGCAAGTGGAAGTTTTTCCTGAGGCAGAGATGGAACCTGCACCACACAGGGGCAACCAGAGCCACCGCGTTGAGAAAGCAGGAGCCTTGACCCTGTTGGTCGTGGGCTTCCTTCTTCTTCTTCTTCTTCTGTTGTTGTTTTTTGGGTTTTTTTTGGGGGGGGGTTGTTTTCCTTTTTTTGTTTTGTTTTGTTTTGTTTTGGATGAGATTTCAGTTCACCCCCCCCCCCCAACACACACACACACTCATAGTGTTGCGTTGTACTTTCCCTCCATTGTGGTTGGTCAGTCATGCTGAAATCCATGTTTCTATGACCTGACCACCAGAGCATTTGCCCCAGGCAGCCATTTGTTCTCTTTGGACTTTGTCTCAGTCTATGCAGAGAGAGATTTTCATTTCCACTTTCCTAGGATCGACTGTATCCTTCTCTCCCTTCCTAAGCTTCTGGGCTTTGCTTGTCTGCTTTTGACAGACCGTCTCCGTCGGTAAGGGTGGCAGGTAAACCGACTCCTGCGTTGTCGTTCTCCGAGAGCTTGCCCGGTTTCGTTTTTGCCAGTCCCCGCCTACCCTCCCACCCTCCCTCTCTCCCTCCCTCCTCCAGCTCCGTGCAGGGAGGTGGGGTGGGGGTGGGGGAGAGAAGAGAAGGTGGAGGGGAACCTGAGATCTCTCTCGCTAGTGCCACCCTCACCGCGCCGGCTTCTCTCTGGAATTCCCAAGCCCAGGAAGGGACATGCTTGGGGGAGCGAGCGCGGCTCCTTCTAGGCAACAGCGAGAACCTCTTCCCAGCTCCTTCCCCGCCGCCGCCGCCGCCGCCGCCGCCGCCGCCGCCGCCGCCGCCCCCCTCTTTCCATCTGCTGCCATCACGCCACGCAGTGCCTTGCCAGGAGGCAGCTCCGCGAGGCAAGCTTCGCGGTCGTGCAGGACGCCTGGCGCCTCGGCCCCGGGAAGAGCTCGGGCATTTGGGTGGCCGGCGCTGTGTCGTTGTGTCGCCGCCGGCCGGCCGGCCTTCCGGATCTGTCCCGGTGACGTTGGTGGCGGTTGTCGCGTGCCATCTAGTGTCCGCTTTTATATCGTCCCTTCCCTCTGCAGCTTTGGGGACCTTCGCGAGGGATGTGACTCAGCCATCCGGCCTGAGTCAGAGTTCCGGGAGGCTGGCGACACTGGCGGCGACAGCTCCGGTGGCTCAGAGGCCTGGGAGTGTCCCTCTCTCACCGGAGATTGGGCCTGCAGGCCTGTGAGGGAGTGACTGTCACCGCGCTCCCCAGGCAGGCTCTGGGGCCGCCTGGCCGGGTCGACCAGCATCCGCTCTTGCCGCTCCGGCCCCGGGGACCGACCAGGCCTGGGCCGGGCCGCCTCCCTAGCGAGGGGAGAGGGTGTGCGGCGCCCGGGACTGCCTGTGCTCGGGTGGCCTGGCCTTGTCCCGGGTCGCCCTTTGGAGCGTGAATGACTCCCGCCTGCGGTCCCTCCAGCCTCTCATCCCCGAAGTGAGGAGCGGCCCGGGTTGTGCGCTGAGGGCGTTGGAGGGCGCGACAGGCTCGGTGGCCGGCACGCTTGTTTCCCGGTCGTCATGCCGGCATGGGCCCCTCCCCGCCTGCCCCCCGACTGATGGCTACCGCCGGCCCGTGCGGAGTCGTACTCACGAGGTCTAGACCGGCACAAGACGTGAGGGGTGGAGCGGAAAGGGTGGCTCGGGCCCCGGCGCCTTCCTTCGCGGGGTCCGTTCGTCGGAGGCGCCTCCGTGGAAACATTTTTTTTTCCAAGTCCTGATGGATCCGGAGACGGTGGACGGTACCCCGCCGGCCCCCTGCTCCCGGGTGTGGCCGGGAAGGGTGCACCTGGGCCTGAGGCGTGCCCATGTAGGGTCCCGGTCGTTGGACAAGACTTCGTTTCCCACGCTCTCATTTCCCGCCCCCCGCCCTCGGAGTGTTTCCCTGTCGGTCGGTCGATCGGTCGGGAGGTGGGGACCGGCCTGAGCTGGATGGTGTGTCCTGGATTTTGGGGGAGCCAAGTCCCCGTCTGGAGCTCCGGACAGACCGATACCTGCCCGCGTGGGCAAGCCGGGAAGGGCTTCCCCGGCTGGCCGGCCGGCTCCACCTCCTTCATGTCCCTGTCCCTTCCTTGCGGTCACGCTCCCCGGGTCGACCAGATGGCTCTGAGAGCGCTGGGTCTGGCGACTCTAGGGCAGGGCTGGGGGACAAGTGTCCGGATGGGGGTTCCGGGGATACCCCCACGTCCTGTGGGTGGGCCCCGCTGCTGGGCATGGACATTTTTCGCGGCCGAAATACGCCTTTTCTGTCACCAGGTAGATGCTGACACGATCCTCTTCAGCGCCTGTCGCTGGAGACCTTGGGCCTCTGGATGCACGTGGGGGGCTTTGGGCTTTCGGCTGCTGTCCAAGGCCTGACCCTGCCCTTTGCACCCCGCGTGGGGGCCGCTCGCCTGGGCCTGTGCGCCGGCTCTCACTTGTGCATCCAGCTGGCCCGTGCTGCGGTGTCTCCTCCGGTCTCTGGCTGACCCGAGGGCGGCAGGGCGCGTGGCCCTGTGGGGTCTTCTACCCTGTGTGCCTCCCTGCTGCGGGCACCCGGCGGCTCGGCTGGGACAACCCCACCCTGTTGGCTCCGTGCCACGTGTCAGGCGTTCTCCCTCCCGGGGTTGTCAGCCGCTGTCTCTCCCCTGAGAGAGGAAGGGGAGGAGGAGGAGGAGGAGGGGGTGCCGGTGAAGCTGAAGCAGGCCCCCGTGGTGATTGTCTTTGCTGGCCCTCCCTCCCCTCTTCTGGGCTCTTCCCTGGCTCTGCCAGGACTGATCGATGTGGTGATGTGGCGCTCTCCTGGGCTTGGGCTTAAGCCGCGCCAGATGAGGGACGGCCGCTCATGGTGAGCTGGGCCGCGCCTCTCATTCTGTCGCGGGCCCCTCGCTGCTCCTCCCCCACCTGCGGGTGGTGTGGGGGAAGGCAGGGGTGCGGCCTCCAGCCTGACCTCTGGTCTCCCGCCCTGCTGCCTTCGGGTGTCAGTCGGGGGGGGGGGGCCTGGGTCCTTTGGGACGCAGCAGGCATTCTCGCTTTGCCGCCTTGGCGTGTGCCTTGCGAGCGGTCCCTCCCCAAAGTGGGGGGGAGGCCTCCCTCGCTGCCATGCTTCGCATCCCTGCGGGTGCGTGAGCGTGCCTCCCCTGGTCCTCTGTGGTGCCCCTGGAGTACTCCGGGTTGCCTGTCAGATGCCCGAGGCCGAGCGGTGGTGTCGTTTTCCTCTCCCAGCGGTGAGTCCCCTCGGGTCCCCACTGTGGTGGTGGCGTGCCCCACGAGCAGCTTCCTAAAGCTCAGGGGAGGGGGTCGAGACGGTAAGGCAGGGGAAGCTTGTGTCCCCTCCCCGGGAGGGGCTCAGGTGGACCCCTTGTCATGGGTCTCCCTCACTGTGTGCCAGTGAGGGCAGCCCTTGGCCCTTGAGCGGCACGCCCCATGCTTCTCCCTTGACCGGGAAGGCTGCATGTGGTCGTGAGAGCGACCGCGGTGGGCCGGGAGATGTGAAGGGGGGGTCCCCGTCTGGCTTTCCGGACGTGGCACCCCTCCACCCACGTGGAAAAGTCTGAAAGGCAAGCCTGGTGGCAGCACAGACTCTTGCTCTCCCGGCTCTGACCGTGGACGCTCACATGGGCTGTGTGCTTTACCCATACCGCAGACCCCCCCCCTTCTGACTTCCCACTTTTTGGGAGTGTTCCCACTCCCGTGGGTCCCCGAAGGGGCGAACGATGGTGTGGGGGGCACGACGCGCCCTCGGTGAGAAAGCCTTCTCTAGCGATCTGAGAGGGGGGCCTTGGGGTACCTGGACCCCCCAGCCGCCGCCCCTCTGAAGTGTGCAAGGCAGTAGCTGCCGGTGCTACTTGCCACAGCGTGTGGGCAAGAGCCGCCCTCGCGCGAGGGGTGCGCTGGCCCCCGCGGTGGGGGCCAAGCGCTGCTCTTTTGCCTAATGCGGCCTGTACCTCCCCCCTCCGAGTTGGGGGAGGGTCACGCCGGGCCGGGCCGGGTTTTGGCATCCAGCGCCGGGCTGTGTGCTGCGTGGGCACGTGGTGCCCCTCCCCTTGGAAGGGGAAGTGGAGGAGGGGGATGCGCCCCGTCCCCCGGCGGCCTCTGCCCCT
>NC_139392.1:41612500-41630000 GCF_054392235.1 Sus scrofa
GGGTCCGAGGGGCCCCGGGGTCGACCAGCTGTCCCGGCCGACTCGGGCCCGGGTCCGAGGGCCCGCGGGGTCGACCAGCTGTCCCGGCCGACTCGGGCCCGGGTCCGAGGGGCCCCGGGGTCGACCAGCTGTCCCGGCCGACTCGGGCCCGGGTCCGAGGGCCCGCGGGGTCGACCAGCTGTCCCGGCCGACTCGGGCCCGGGTCCGAGGGCCCGCGGGGTCGACCAGCTGTCCCGGCCGACTCGGGCCCGGGTCCGAGGGCCCGCGGGGTCGACCAGCTGTCCCGGCCGACTCGGGCCCGGGTCCGAGGGCCCGCGGGGTCGACCAGCTGTCCCGGCCGACTCGGGCCCGGGTCCGAGGGCCCGCGGGGTCGACCAGCTGTCCCGGCCGACTCGGGCCCGGGTCCGAGGGCCCGCGGGGTCGACCAGCTGTCCCGGCCGACTCGGGCCCGGGTCCGAGGGCCCGCGGGGTCGACCAGCTGTCCCGGCCGACTCGGGCCCGGGTCCGTGTGGCCCTCGATGGGATCCCTGGGGTTGTCTTGATGCCGGGGCCGTCCGTCCGTCTCTGCCAACTCACTCGCTGGGGTCGTGTCTGCACCGCGTTGACTGCCTCTCTCCGGGGCCTGAGTCTCCCGGACAGGGTGTGTCGTTTTGTGTTCGATGTTTTCTGAGCTTCCCCTCTGGCCTAGTGATTTCCTTCTTCTCTATTGAAATCAAACACGTCCCAGCACTTGGGTGCATAGCATTTTATTTGGCCCGCGCCGCCCCGCCGCCCTTGCCGCGACAACGTTGCTGTCCCTGTATTAGGACGGTGAGGAGGTTCTTGTTGGTCTTCGGATGGCCGCACCCACGGTCTATGGAGCTTCCCAGGCTAGGGGTCGAACTGGTGTTACGGCTGCTGGCCTACGCCCGAGCCGCAGCCGTGCCGGATCTGAGCCTCGTCTCAACCCCCTGCGTGAGGCGAAGGATGGAGCCCGCAACCTCATGGTCCCTAGTCAGATTCGTTTCCTCTGTGCCACGAGGGAAAGTCCTGAATCAACGATGCACGGATTTAGGACGCTATGGAGGGATGCATTGGCCGGCCCCAGGTCATATGGGGTTCCGGAGCCAGGGATCCGATCCAAGTCCCAGCTGTGGCAACGTGATTACTTGAAAGAGGACCCTTTAAAGCCGGGGTGGGGGTGGCGGGAGGGGATGACACTGCATGCCATGGAGGCGCTCACCTGTCCTTTTTGTGGACACCTTTTCCGCGGTGGTGACAATGGATGCCCTGGCTGCCGTTCGGAAATGAAAGGTGAAGGCCAAGGTCCACGGTCCGTGGTCGGCGTGGTTCGTCTTCAAGGCCACGGATGAAGAAACGGGCTCCAGGAGGAAAGAGTCCAGGCCTTATGCCTGCCCTGCCTGGAGAATCCATGTCGCCACACAGCGATCCATCCCGATGCGTTCGTTGGTCCTGCGACGCCCCCTGCCGTAAGCTGCTTTTTATAGTCTCCGAAAAGGTCCGCCAGATGGCTCCCGGGGTGGGCCTGGGACGACCAAGTTCGGGGCCGGAAGAGGCCACTTCCAAGTGGGGGAGGAGTTACAAGTGGGTGGCAGACCTGAAGATAACCTGGAGGGGAGGAAAAAGGAGGGGAACCGTGACCGACCGAGCGAGCCGGAGGGGAGGGGAGGGGAGGGGAGGGGAGGGACGATGGGATGGCACCATCGGGAGTCCTGCTCAAAGAATTGGAGCCTCCTTGAGACATGCGACCACATCCATCATTCCAGAGGGAATGGAAGCGTCTTCCCCATGGTTGTACAATGATACATGTCCTTCAGAGTCCCTGAGAAAAAAAGGAATACAAGGCAAGATTTTGTCCGTGGAGGGAAGGGGGGGGGGGGGAGAACAGAGGCTCCAGACTTTGGATCTCTTGGCACAGGGGCCTCCTGCGCCGTATGGAAAGGACTGTTCCTAGGGTGCTCTCAGAATGGGATTTCTGGGTCCCACGAACCTTGTGTGTTGGACAAAGAGGCAGAAAGAGGGGTTCCCGGCTGGAAAGCCCAAACCACAGCTCTTCAGATGGGTAGGGAAGGGCAGACAGACTTCCGGCCCCAAGCAGTGATCTGGACCTCCAGAGGCCTTAGGACGACTTCACTGAGAACACGCAGAATACGACCCAGCCACAGCGTCCTCTATACCTAGCTCTGTTTCACTTTCTCTGTCTCTCTCCCCTCCTCCTCTTTCTCCCTCTGATTCTGCCTCTCACTGTCTGCCTATCCTCCGTCCCTCCCTGTCTGTCTCTGTCTCTCTCCCTCACAAGCACACCAAAGCGGGTCCCCCCCCCCCCCCCGGAAAGGACGGATGTGAGACGGACACCCTCTTCTTCCCGTCTTGAAAGCAGGAGAAAAACCTTCCTCTAGAAGCCCAAGTTCAAAGCCAGCTGTTTCAAGGAACGTCTGCCTCTGGCAAGGGGGAGGGGGAGGGCGAGGGGGAGGGCGAGGGGGCGGCCTGGAGGCAGCCTGGAGCACCCACGGCATGCATTCAGAAACCTCGTGCATCTCTCTTCCGGTGCTATCTTTTGGGGGCACGTGGTACTCTTGGGCAAGTCCTCCGAACGATAGTGGAAACAAACATCTGTCTTCTCTCCCACACCTGATGAATGCAGACAGACACACTGGAAGAGCACCCACCCCCCCTTTTCCCCCAAAGGACTCTTGTCACTGTACAGACGGGGGGGGGGGGGGGGGGGGCGGCACGGGGGTGTCACACGCAGTCTTGGTGGCTCGTCTATGTTTCCAATCCGCCCAGGCAGTGCAGGCGGCCACCACTGCTGCTGCCACCTCTCACCGATCGTTCATCCTGTCCGTCAGTGCTATGACAGCACTAAGCTCTTCAGGGAGAAAATGCTCCCTGCCTTTCCTCTCGGAGGGCACACTGAGGGCACCCACTCCCATTAACAAAGTTTATTCACCTTGACAGGAAGAAAAGAGCTTGGGGTTTCTCACACCGCTGCAGATGACACTTTCCTACCGACTCTGGAATTCTCTTGCTCATTCTCCGGTGGGCCCGCCCCCCCCATTTCAGGAGAGGGTGTTTGGTTCTGGGTTGGGGTGCGTGTGTGTGCGCGCGTGTGTGTGTGCGTGTGGGTGTGTGTGTCTGGGTGTGTCTGTGTCTTGCTTTTTCATTTTATTGGAATACAGTTGACTGACAAAGTTGTATGAACTTACAGGGTTGTTTCTGGGTGTTCGTCATGGCAGTGAAAGGAAACACCAGGATTTCCCTAGAAAGCCATCCCGTTCACCTGATCGGTGGCGTGAAGGACATTCACATCCTCCTTGAGTTTCGCATTTGAAAGTGAGGGGCGGGTGCGTGCAGCAGGTCCCCCCCCACCCCACCCCGCGCCCCGAACGTGCCTCCCGCAGTGGCACTAGGAGTGTGTGCAATGAAAGGGACAGGACACCAGACACCAGAGGACCATTCTGACCCTCCTTTCCTTCTCTCTTCGGAAAGCAGGAAATAAATCTCTTGGGTGAAAGAAAAGTGTGCTCCCTGCCACGAAATTTGGGGGGGGGGGGTGTCGGGTTGGCGATAAGGACTTCACTGCTCCCATGGCTCCTGCAATGTTCACGAATCCTCCAAATCCTCAAGGCAAGATGGTTCACAACCAATACATGAGCGAGCTGTCAGAGACACCAGGGACTGAAACACTCCGTATTAGGGAGGGGTCCTCACTCACTTTCATGCAAAGGCAGCGACAACAGCAGCCTTTTCAAAGATGGCTGCAGGCAAGAGGGTGGGGGAGATGATGGAGAAAGTGGTGGTGGCGGCGGCGGCGGCGGCGGCGGCGGCGGCGTGGCAGACTTGGATCACGTCCATTATGTTCATTCAACAAACAGTCGGGGCGACGGGAGAATGGCCGCTTGGTGGTCTGTGTTTCTCCAGGCTCCCTGACCCACTCCCTGCCCCACACCCCCAACCCCCCACACCCCCTTGGACATGGGCAGGAAGGTTTCTAGAGAAGGCAGTGCCTGACCTGCCGGCTCTGTCACCCTGGGGGGAGAACATTTCGGAGAGTCGCCAGAGGCTTCAGACTTCCTACCCCTCTCCCTCCCCCACTCTGAACCCTGGTAACTAGACTTCATTCAACCGACACTTAGGATGGGTCATCCAACTGTTCTCTCATGAAGGAAGGAAGGAAGGAAGGAAGGTGGGTCGGTGGGTAGGTGGGTGTGTTTTCTGCGTGGGGTGAAGCCTTCCCTCCCTCGATGCAAGCCTGATATCCTCACCTGTCACAGAGACTGGACCCCTAAAAAACTACTGTGTCCGGTTTTCTCCCATTTAGGGGGTTCCAGAGTGTGTGTGCGTGCGTGCGCGTGTGCGTGCGTGCGTGCGCGTGCGTGTGCGTGTGCGTGTGCGTGTGTGTGTGTGTGTGTGTGTGTTTTGAGGGCCACACCCACGGCATATGGAGGTTCCCAGATGACGGATCGAATCGGAGGCTTTAGCTGCTGGCCTCCTACACCACAGAAACAGGAATGCCAGGTCCGAGCCGCGTCTGGGACCAACACCACAGCTCACGGCAACACTGGATCCTTTACCCACTGAGCGAGGTGGACAGGGATCGAACCTGCAACCTCATGGTTCCTGGTCGGATTCATTTCCACTGCGCCATGGCGGGAACTCTGCTTTGTGGTTTTGGCGTTTGGATTCCAGAAGGTGGCGTAGGGGTCCCTGTTCGTCATCTATTGGATAGAGACTCGTGTGTGTATATGTTCATCCCATCCTCCTCATGGATCCCTCTCCCCCGCCCTCATGATTTCTTTTTCCCCCTCTGCTTTTTAGGGCTGCCCTCGTGGCATATGGAAGTTCCCAAGCGAGGGGTTGAATCGGAGCTACGGCTGCTGGCCTACGCCACAGGCACAGCCATGTGGGATCCGAGCCGCGTCTGCGACCGACACCACAGCTCACGGCACTGCCTGCCGGATCCTTACCGCCCCCCTGAGCGAGGCCAGGGATCGAACCCACACCCTTCCCTGCAAAGGTTCCTCGTCGGATGCGCTTCCATGGTGCCACGACAGGAACTCCCCCGTGATGGTTTTTTTTCACGCTGGTGTTCCCACCAACAAGGAAGGAATGGCCCAATATTCTGGAATCACCTAGAGGGGAAAAGACGCTGAAAAAGAAAGAACGGAGGGATAGATGGATGTAGATGGATCACTGAATCCCCTTGACTGTACACCTGAAACGAACACAACATTGTAAGCAAGCCCACTGTACGCCGAGCTAAAGCAACAACAACAACCAACAACCACAACAAACTTACATCTTAAAAAAAAAAAAAAAAAAAAAAAAGAAGATGTCCCCTGCAGTTCCCATCAGGGCTCAGCGGTAATGAACCCGACTAGGATCCGTGAGGATGTGGGTTCGATCCCTCCCCTGGCCTCGCTTGGTGGGTTAAGGATCCCGTGTTGCTGTGGCGGTGGGGTAGGCCCGCAGCTACAGTTCTGATTCGACCGTGAGTCTGGGAACTTCCATAGGGCTGGGGCGTGGGCGTTAAAAAAAGATATACTATATGCATACTATATACATATGTAGGAGTTCCCGTCATGGCTGGACGAATCCGACTAGGAGGCCTGAGGGTGCGGGTTCGATCCCTGGCCTCGCTCGTTGGGTTCAGGATCGGGTGTTGCCGTGAGCTCTGGTGTAGGTCGCAGACAGGGCTCGGATCCCGCGTTGTGCTGGCTCTGGTGTAGGCCGGTGGCTACGGCTCCGATTGGACCCCTAGCCTGGGAACCTCCATGTGCCATGGGTGCAGCCCTAGAAACAGAAAATAACTACGTGTGTGTGTCTGTGTGTGTGTGTGTGTGTCTGTGTGTGTGTGTGTGTGTGTGTGTGTGTGTGTGCGTGTGTCTGTGTGTGTCTGTGTGTGTGTGTATACAGATAGATATAGATATACAGATATAGATATAGATATATCACCTACCTAAAGGCCCAGGACTAGAGAAAGCATTGGGTCATTAGGATCTAAGAATCTTCTCCCCGCCCCCCAAATCCATCCATCCAACCCACCCTCCCTCCCTCTCTCCATCTTTCACTTTTCCTGATAAAGACAAAGGGACAAAAATTGTTTGTTTGTTTGTTTCTTTGTTTGTTCGTTTCTTTCTCAAAAGATGTACATCTACTTTGTAACTTATACCTCTGTCAGAGGGATGGAGAATCCTTGACCTTTTCCTCCCTACCCAAATCCTTCCAGAAGTCAGAAACTCAGTGGCTGGAAAACTGGACTGGATCCTGAAGTTTTTCCAGTTGCCTTCCATCTCTGGCTACAACTCTCTTCATGAGCGTTTCCCATTTTCTCCCACCCTTTGGACCTGGCATCCTTGTGGATGAGAACACGTATCGCTTGTCCCGAGGCCCTGAAAACGGAAGCTAGTGGAGTCCCTCGATGAACACATCAGAGAAATGGTCTCTGAGAGTGTCTCTGAGAGTGAAACCATCACCCTGTGTTCATTTCTCTAAGAGCCCCTCGGAAAGTTGGCCCCAACACCTGACGGCATTCTCAGAGGGGCCTTTCAAAAGACTGAAGGGGCGTTCCCGTCATGGCTCCGTGGTTAACGAATCCGACTAGGAACCGTGAGGTTGCGGGTTCGATCCCTGCCCTCACTCAGTGGGTTAAGGATCCAGCGTTGCCGTGAGCTGTGGTGTCGGTCGCAGACACGGCTCGGATCCCACGTTGCTGTGGCTCTGGCGTAGGCTGGCAGCTATGGCTCCGATTCGACCCCTAGCCTGGGAACCTCCATATGCCATGGGAGCGGCCCAAGAAATGGCAAAAAGACAAAACAAACAAACAAACAAACAAACCGACAAAACAAAAGACTGAAGGGACTTTCCCCTCTCCCTCTCTCTTCCCTCTGTCTCACTCACTGTCTCTGTCTGTCTCTCTGTGTCTCTCTCACACGCACACGCACACACACACAGAGTCACCGGCTCCGTTCTTCATATGTAACAGTTTGAAAGTTCCAGGAAAGGTTGGCAGCCCAAACCGGCCTTGGTACTCCAGCTCCAATTAAGTCTCAGAGACAGAGTTTTGGGGTGAAGCATAAAGAACAGCTTTATTGCTTTGCCAGGCTAAGGAGGCCACAGCAGGCTAAGGACCTCAAAACTGTGTCCTCCCTTGAGAGGGGATAGCAAGGGGTTCTATAGGTTTAGCTTAATGGTAGGCATGGGGGTGGCGGAGCTGTCTAGAAGCATCAGGGTGCTTGCATTCTTCTCCCTGGATAGGAGATTAGGATAGACCATTTCAAAGTCATCAAGGCTGGAGTCAGGTGGTCCATGGAATGTTTCCAGTGTCTTTGGGGTTATGGCATTTTGACCTTCTCTCTGGAGTGAAGATTGCTCATCCACGGGGCGGGCGTGGGGCGGGGGGTGGGGGGGGGTCGCAATCCTTAGGGAGTGTTTCAAGGGTAGAGAAAACACCAGGTTCACTACAACTCTGACTCGACAGTAGTCATTAGTCATAAGTTCGTGGGCCAAGGCAAGCCATAACCTAACGGAGACTATTTCAAAGTAGCTTTTAGCTGTAACAATGTCTCTGGCTCCAACACACCAGCACTCCGGGGCTTGAGCTTGGTTTCAGTTTCAGAGGAGGGAACTCTGGCTCCAAGGATTAACCCCTTCGTTCCTTTGGTTTCTGTGGGCCTGGTTCGGGGAGCCCATCCACATCACCGCCTTTTGAGAGGCCATCTGACAACTGTTTCACCAAAGCGACGTCATCTCAAAACAAGGAAACCAGTTCCATGAAATGGAGGATCTCTCCCTCCCTCTCCCTCCCTCTCCTTCTCACTCTCCTCTACCCACAGCTCATGGCAACGTGGGATTCGTAACCCAGTGAGCGAGGCTGAGCATGGAACCTGCCACCTCATGGTTCCTAGTTGCATTTATTTCCACTTCTGCACCACGATGGGACCTCCCCAGCACAGTTTTTCACACGTGAAGTTTCCCGGGACGTCTCGGAGGAGGCGGACCCCAAACGTGTCTCCATGCCCTATGTGGGTGATTCCTGTGAGGTAAAATGACTTAAGGACCGGCCCACACAAAAGGGACACTCTGGCCCTCCTTTCTGGCCCCCAGACAGCAGGAGATGAAAATCTCCTCCTCGTGCAAAGGAAGATGGCAAGTGAAGATGTCCATTCCCACACCAAGGCCAACATGCTCCAGAAGTTTTGCGGGGTTTCCCGGGTTGGGAAATGGCGGGGGCTCCTTTGGCCTGACACGAGGCGAGTTTCGTGCACACATCCTCCCCCACCCCCCTCCATGCAGTCTGCGAGGGGCAGCCTGAGGGTAGGGAAATTGGGGAAAGGGGGGAAAAAAAACACTTTCCCTAAAGAGAAGCTCCAGGAAAAGTCACCACCTCTGACTTGACTGGAGAGTTTCTGCATTTGAATGAAGTGATTGAACCCAGGCCCTGAGGCCTGGATCTTCCTGATCTCCCCTCCCCCCCTTCCCGGGCGTGAGTCCAGGCGATTTGGGAAGCGAGAGGCGGCGCAGCAGGGATGGCGGCCGGGGGTGGGGGGTGGGGCGGGCAGCTGGGGCCGGGAGTGGGGGGGTGCGGGACTAATGAACCAGCGCCTGCCTGCATGCCTGCCTGCCTGCCTGCCTGCCTGCCTGCCTGCCTGCTTGCCTGCCTGCCTGAACGAGCCCCTCCCCTCCCCCCCCACCCCCTCCCCACACCCACCCGCCTGAGGGCAGGGATGGGGCCTGAGAGCTAAGGGAAACTTCTTTGCTAGCTACTTGTCAGGGAGTGATCCCAGCTCAAAGTCCCTTTGCTTATTTCGGAACAAGGTCTGAGTCTCAGCTAGTACAGAGTTTCTGAATGTCTCGGCACATGGACTGGCCTGCACCAAACAAGCAGACAGGAAGAAAAATGAACACACAGAAATCCAGCTGGTCTCCTTCTCCCAGAGTCTCTCTTGGAGAAATTACCTTAAGCTCAGTGACTTTGCCCCGTCTCCCTCTGGTGCAAAGCCATCCCTGGAGGAGCCAGGTCTTACATGAGCAGGGCAGGGCAGGGCAGCACCACCCAGGTGAGCTGGAGAGTGGAGAGTCAAGTTGATAGATACCCCAAATGTGGCTGGCCAGGGGTCTGGGCTAGCATTCCGTGTGAACTCACACACCCAGGCACCTAGCACCGATTTCCCCATGTTCTTCCGACCCTGATTCTCACTCTTCTTCTGTCCCCCCCCCCCCCCCTTCCTTCGGCTTTTTGCCTTTTCTAGGGCCGCTCCTGCGGCATATGGAAGTTCCCCTGCCAGGGGTCCAATCGGAGCTGTAGCCGCTGGCCTGCACCAGACCCACAGCAACGCGGGATCTGAGCCACGTCTGCAACCTGCACCACAGCTCACGGCAATGCTGGATCCTTAACCCACTGAGCAAGGCCAGGGATGGAACCTGCAACCTCATGGTTCCTAGTCAGATTCATTAACCACTGAGCCACAATGGGAACTCTGACTCTCCCTCTTCCCTGCCTGATACCTTAAGAGCCTGATCGTTTGTGGGGAAATGAAATCCCAGCTGGCAAGAGCCACCTTATCTTCCCAGCACACGAGAAAAGAATAGGCGCAGGCTCACATCCATCTTATGTTTCTATGCCTTGCCCTGGCCCCACCGTTTCAGAAAGCTGTGTCCCTCCACCTGTCAAAAGCCAAAGCCCAGGAGTTCCCGTCGTGGAATAGTGGAAAGGAATCCAACCAGGAACCATGAGGTTGCAGGTTCGATCCCAGGCCTTCCACAGTGGGTTTAGGATCTGGTGGCATCACCTTGCGCTGCGGTGTAGGTTGCAGACGCAGCTTGGATCTGATGGTGCTTGTGACTGTGGCATACACCCCAGCAGTTGTAGGTCTGATTCGGCCCCTAGCCCGGGAACCTCCATATGATGGGGGGAGGGGGGGGGGGGAGGCTGCAGCCAAAGCCCAAGGAAGAAAGACAATCAGAATGTTGCGTGGAACTCCTGGAGACTTAACAACCACCACCAGTCATGACCATGGCTGTCAACCGACACCAGAGCCAAAGAAATGTCGGATCAAATAGGAACCTGCCACTTACACCAGTACTCACCACAATGCAGGACCACAAAAACAAAGGAACAAGAAACCAAAACTAAATAATTGCCCAGGAGCAGCAGGTGCAGGAAAAGCATGCTGACTCTCACCCCCCAGAAGCCAGAGGTAACCTATTTATCACCCCACACGCACACACCTCAGCACCACCAGCACCAGCACCCCCCCCCCCCACCCCAGGATCGAATCTGCATCCTCGTGGGTGCTCCTCAGCTTTGTTACCAATGAGCCACAATGGGATCTCCCCAATCCAGGTTTTTATGTTTCTTTTTTTTTTTTTTTTCCCCTTGCTTTCTTCGGGTGGCACTCACGGCACACGGAGGTTCCCAGGCTAGGGAATCAGAGCTTGAGCCACTGGCCTACACCACAGACACAGCAACACCAGGTCCGATCTGTGTCTGCAACCTACACCACAGTTCAGGGCAATGCCAGATCTTTCACCCACTGAGCGAGGCCAGGGATCAAACCAGCACTCTCATGGATGCTACTCAGATTCCTACCTGCTGAGTCACAATGGGAACTCCACTAAATACATAAATTTTTTCAAAGAGAGAGAGAGAGGGAGAGTGTGTGTGTGTGTGTGTGTGTGTGTGTGTGTGTGTGTGAGAGAGAGAGAGAGAGAGGTCTGGTATCACTTGGGGAAAAATAAAATTATGCTTGGAGAAAAATACCTGTCCCTAGAGATCATTCACAATGGCTTGTTCTGCCTGTTCATTTCTCTCTTTCTTCCCTTTTCTTTTTTCCTTCCTTTTCTTTTCCTTTCGCATCTGTCTGTGCCGTGTGTGTGTGTGTGTGTGTGTGTGTGTGTGTGTGTGTGTGTGTGTGTGTGTGTGTGTGTGTGTGTAGTCTTCTTTTAGGGCTTCACATGTGCCATTTTGTAGGTTCCCAGGTTAGGGGTCAATGCTAGTCGGGTTCGTTTCCACCGAGCCACAACGGGAATTCCTGCCTTGTGCTTCTTTATCTTTGCTCTGTTACTAGGTGCTAGGGATTCCTTTTTGTTAAGTCCAGTCACTTAAATAAGGGTGTTTGCAGGGTTGCCTAAAGCATCAAAAATGTATTTTCTCATTAAATATTGGAATGTGGGGAGTTCCTGTTGTGGCTCAGTGGTAACAAACCCGACTAGTATCCATGTATGCCGGTTCGACCCCTGGTTTGGGAACTTCCGTATGCCACAGTTATGGCTCTAAAAAATCCTCTCTCTCTCTCTCTCTCTCTCTCTCTCTCTCTCGATAATATACACATACACACACACATCCATACGTACATACCTATGTACACATATACATATACATTGGAATTTGGTCTGCCATCGATGAGATGCTCCCTCTTTGTGTGTTGTTCATTTTGTTTTTTGTTTTTTAGGAGTGCACCCTCGGGATATGGAAGTTCCCTGGGCTAGGGGTTGAAGAATCGGAGCTGTAGCTGCTGGCCTGCACCTCAGCCAGAGCTATGCCCTGCCAGATCACCCGATCTGAGCTGAGTGGCCACGTCTGTCACCTACACCTACCTCCCCCTGAATGAAGACGTATTTTCAATACATCTCAAGTGGAGAAAAACTTGCTAAAAATCACTTTATTTGTCATGGAAACCATATCTTCTAGCAGACATGGCACAAAAGCCAGTGTTTATGGTCATCACACCACAGACATCAGAATTCCAAGCTTCTAGGGGTTTCTTGGGGGTGGGGTGGGGTGTGTCCCCAGGGCCTGTGGAAGTTCCATGCCCACCCCTCTGCCACCACCCAGGGATCCTTCGCCCTGGGTGGGTGGGGGGAGGGAGAGGGTATCTCAGCAGAAACGATCTTATCTTACGGGGTTTATGGATGGCTAGAAGCATGTGGTTCTGTTCATCTCATGCTTGAGGTTTCGGTTTTTGCCCTCCTACCTACCCAATGGTCGGCAGATGGAATTCTTCTGGTTTTCTCTGGCCATCCCTCTCCTCGAACTCACGGGTCCAGTTTTTCTCCCACATTTGACTTTTCCGGGAGATCCACAAAAGGAAGCGCCAACCCTTGACATCCACCGACAAGAGATCACCACCCTCTGCCCCTCTTTAGCCCCTTCTCATCCTCATGCCTGCCTGCACACATCGGAGACATTTCCAAGTGCCCAGGAGGATCCTTGGACCCTGACACCTCGAAATCTTCCCTGAGCAGCAGTGCTCGGGACTCAGACCTGGGGTTTATCACGGGCTCCAACCACGACCTTTGGTTTTCCTGGGCTGGGAGATCGGTTTCATGAGATGGAACCGGCTGCGGATTCAGCTTCTGGATCTGGACTGTGAAACGTTGTACAAGACTTTTTTCAAGGCATGACTGTAGGGGAACAAAACCTTGCGGCCCGCCCCCCGCCACATCCCAGATGTCACATGAGCACGGGGAGGAATTCTGTGGAGCTGGAAACAACCATGACCCAAAAGAACACAGGAAGGAATTCCTGTCATGGCGGGGCAGAAACGAATCGGACTAGGAATCACGAGGTGGCAGGTTTGATCCCTGGCCTCGCTCAGGGGTTTAAGGATCTGGCATTTTTCCGCGAGCTGTGGCATAAGGTCTCAGATGTGGCTCGGATCCCGCCGTTGCTGTGGCTGTGGCTCAGGCTAGCAGATGCAGCTCCGATTCAACACCAAGCGTGGGCGCGCGCGCGCGCGCGGGGGGTGGGGGGGAGGCGGGGAGGGAAGCAAACCTCCTAAGAACGACGAAAGTGCAGTTAGGAAACAGAAAATGATGATCCCGGAAGTCCACTTGAATGTGGTTGGGAGACATGCGTAGGACCACACCGCCACCGTGTGAGAGACCAGTGCAAGACAGCTGAACAATACAAAGCGGGGTGGGGGGTGGGGTGCTTGGCGGGGGTTGGAGGAGGAGGAGGAGGAGGAGGAGGTGGGGGGAGACGGCGGCACTGGTGCTGGGCAAAGGTGCCTCTGGGCGAGGACTTTGGTGACCATATTCTCATGGCAGGCTTGAGAGCCCAAAAGATGACATGGTGGAGGCTGAAGTTAAGTTTGGTCAAAAGGAAAACAACCATGAGAAAAGATGCATCCACCCACACCTAGAAAAGATATCGTGCCAGGAATGGGAGCCCTGTTCCAATGGCTCTTCCTGGGATTGTGGGAAATGAATCGATAGCAAGAAGATGCTTTCACATCCATGTCTTCAATGACTCCTGTACTAAGTGCGTCGTGGTTTTGCCAGTTTGGCAGAGTTGTGGAATGTCATCCGGCAATTGCATCTCCCCTGCCCAACCAGCAAGATGGAGTTGTTCTTTTTTTTTTTTTTTTTTTTTTTTCCTGCTGCACTGCCTTTCCTGTGCCAGGGATCGAACTTGAGGCTCAGCTGTGACCTAGGCACAGCGGGAACTCCAAGATGGATTTCTTTTTCCTTCTTTTTCTTTCCTTCCTTCCTTTCTTCCTTTCTTTCTTTTCTCTCTCTCTCTTTCTTTTTCTTTTCTTTCTTTCTTTCTCTTTCCTTCCTTCCTTTCTTCCTTTCTTTCTCCTTTCTTTTTCTTTCTTTCTTTCTTTCTTTCTTTCTTTCTTTCTTTCTTTCTTTCTTTCTTTCTTTCTTTCTTTCTCTCTCTCTATCTTTCTCTTTCCTTCCTTTCTTTCTTTCTCTTTCTTTCTTTCTTTCTTTCTTTCTTTCTTTCTTTCTTTCTTTCTTTCTTTCTTTCTTTCTCTCTCTCTCTCTCTCTCTCTCTCTCTTTCTGGTTTTTTTTGGGGGGGAGCCACACCCGCAGCACATGGAGGTTCCCAGGCTAGGGGTCAATTCGGAGCCTTACCTGCCGGCCTACACCACAGGCACAGCCACGCGGGATCCGAGCCGCGTCTGTGACGGACACCACAGCTCACGGCAATGCCAGATCCTTAACCCAACAAGTGAGCCAGGGATCAAACCTGCAACCTCATGGTTCCTGGTCGGATTTGTTTCCACTACCCCAGGATGGCAATCCTGAGACTTGCAAAGTTTATTGTTTGTTTCGGGTTTTCTCCACCCCCTCTCCCTCCCGTTTCAGCTTTATGTTTTACTTTTTGGCCACACCCACGGGCAGCAAGTGGAAGTTTTTCCTGAGGCAGAGATGGAACCTGCACCACACAGGGGCAACCAGAGCCACCGCGTTGAGAAAGCAGGAGCCTTGACCCTGTTGGTCGTGGGCTTCCTTCTTCTTCTTCTTCTTCTGTTGTTGTTTTTTGGGTTTTTTTTGGGGGGGGGTTGTTTTCCTTTTTTTGTTTTGTTTTGTTTTGTTTTGGATGAGATTTCAGTTCACCCCCCCCCCCCAACACACACACACACTCATAGTGTTGCGTTGTACTTTCCCTCCATTGTGGTTGGTCAGTCATGCTGAAATCCATGTTTCTATGACCTGACCACCAGAGCATTTGCCCCAGGCAGCCATTTGTTCTCTTTGGACTTTGTCTCAGTCTATGCAGAGAGAGATTTTCATTTCCACTTTCCTAGGATCGACTGTATCCTTCTCTCCCTTCCTAAGCTTCTGGGCTTTGCTTGTCTGCTTTTGACAGACCGTCTCCGTCGGTAAGGGTGGCAGGTAAACCGACTCCTGCGTTGTCGTTCTCCGAGAGCTTGCCCGGTTTCGTTTTTGCCAGTCCCCGCCTACCCTCCCACCCTCCCTCTCTCCCTCCCTCCTCCAGCTCCGTGCAGGGAGGTGGGGTGGGGGTGGGGGAGAGAAGAGAAGGTGGAGGGGAACCTGAGATCTCTCTCGCTAGTGCCACCCTCACCGCGCCGGCTTCTCTCTGGAATTCCCAAGCCCAGGAAGGGACATGCTTGGGGGAGCGAGCGCGGCTCCTTCTAGGCAACAGCGAGAACCTCTTCCCAGCTCCTTCCCCGCCGCCGCCGCCGCCGCCGCCGCCGCCGCCGCCGCCGCCGCCCCCCTCTTTCCATCTGCTGCCATCACGCCACGCAGTGCCTTGCCAGGAGGCAGCTCCGCGAGGCAAGCTTCGCGGTCGTGCAGGACGCCTGGCGCCTCGGCCCCGGGAAGAGCTCGGGCATTTGGGTGGCCGGCGCTGTGTCGTTGTGTCGCCGCCGGCCGGCCGGCCTTCCGGATCTGTCCCGGTGACGTTGGTGGCGGTTGTCGCGTGCCATCTAGTGTCCGCTTTTATATCGTCCCTTCCCTCTGCAGCTTTGGGGACCTTCGCGAGGGATGTGACTCAGCCATCCGGCCTGAGTCAGAGTTCCGGGAGGCTGGCGACACTGGCGGCGACAGCTCCGGTGGCTCAGAGGCCTGGGAGTGTCCCTCTCTCACCGGAGATTGGGCCTGCAGGCCTGTGAGGGAGTGACTGTCACCGCGCTCCCCAGGCAGGCTCTGGGGCCGCCTGGCCGGGTCGACCAGCATCCGCTCTTGCCGCTCCGGCCCCGGGGACCGACCAGGCCTGGGCCGGGCCGCCTCCCTAGCGAGGGGAGAGGGTGTGCGGCGCCCGGGACTGCCTGTGCTCGGGTGGCCTGGCCTTGTCCCGGGTCGCCCTTTGGAGCGTGAATGACTCCCGCCTGCGGTCCCTCCAGCCTCTCATCCCCGAAGTGAGGAGCGGCCCGGGTTGTGCGCTGAGGGCGTTGGAGGGCGCGACAGGCTCGGTGGCCGGCACGCTTGTTTCCCGGTCGTCATGCCGGCATGGGCCCCTCCCCGCCTGCCCCCCGACTGATGGCTACCGCCGGCCCGTGCGGAGTCGTACTCACGAGGTCTAGACCGGCACAAGACGTGAGGGGTGGAGCGGAAAGGGTGGCTCGGGCCCCGGCGCCTTCCTTCGCGGGGTCCGTTCGTCGGAGGCGCCTCCGTGGAAACATTTTTTTTTCCAAGTCCTGATGGATCCGGAGACGGTGGACGGTACCCCGCCGGCCCCCTGCTCCCGGGTGTGGCCGGGAAGGGTGCACCTGGGCCTGAGGCGTGCCCATGTAGGGTCCCGGTCGTTGGACAAGACTTCGTTTCCCACGCTCTCATTTCCCGCCCCCCGCCCTCGGAGTGTTTCCCTGTCGGTCGGTCGATCGGTCGGGAGGTGGGGACCGGCCTGAGCTGGATGGTGTGTCCTGGATTTTGGGGGAGCCAAGTCCCCGTCTGGAGCTCCGGACAGACCGATACCTGCCCGCGTGGGCAAGCCGGGAAGGGCTTCCCCGGCTGGCCGGCCGGCTCCACCTCCTTCATGTCCCTGTCCCTTCCTTGCGGTCACGCTCCCCGGGTCGACCAGATGGCTCTGAGAGCGCTGGGTCTGGCGACTCTAGGGCAGGGCTGGGGGACAAGTGTCCGGATGGGGGTTCCGGGGATACCCCCACGTCCTGTGGGTGGGCCCCGCTGCTGGGCATGGACATTTTTCGCGGCCGAAATACGCCTTTTCTGTCACCAGGTAGATGCTGACACGATCCTCTTCAGCGCCTGTCGCTGGAGACCTTGGGCCTCTGGATGCACGTGGGGGGCTTTGGGCTTTCGGCTGCTGTCCAAGGCCTGACCCTGCCCTTTGCACCCCGCGTGGGGGCCGCTCGCCTGGGCCTGTGCGCCGGCTCTCACTTGTGCATCCAGCTGGCCCGTGCTGCGGTGTCTCCTCCGGTCTCTGGCTGACCCGAGGGCGGCAGGGCGCGTGGCCCTGTGGGGTCTTCTACCCTGTGTGCCTCCCTGCTGCGGGCACCCGGCGGCTCGGCTGGGACAACCCCACCCTGTTGGCTCCGTGCCACGTGTCAGGCGTTCTCCCTCCCGGGGTTGTCAGCCGCTGTCTCTCCCCTGAGAGAGGAAGGGGAGGAGGAGGAGGAGGAGGGGGTGCCGGTGAAGCTGAAGCAGGCCCCCGTGGTGATTGTCTTTGCTGGCCCTCCCTCCCCTCTTCTGGGCTCTTCCCTGGCTCTGCCAGGACTGATCGATGTGGTGATGTGGCGCTCTCCTGGGCTTGGGCTTAAGCCGCGCCAGATGAGGGACGGCCGCTCATGGTGAGCTGGGCCGCGCCTCTCATTCTGTCGCGGGCCCCTCGCTGCTCCTCCCCCACCTGCGGGTGGTGTGGGGGAAGGCAGGGGTGCGGCCTCCAGCCTGACCTCTGGTCTCCCGCCCTGCTGCCTTCGGGTGTCAGTCGGGGGGGGGGGGCCTGGGTCCTTTGGGACGCAGCAGGCATTCTCGCTTTGCCGCCTTGGCGTGTGCCTTGCGAGCGGTCCCTCCCCAAAGTGGGGGGGAGGCCTCCCTCGCTGCCATGCTTCGCATCCCTGCGGGTGCGTGAGCGTGCCTCCCCTGGTCCTCTGTGGTGCCCCTGGAGTACTCCGGGTTGCCTGTCAGATGCCCGAGGCCGAGCGGTGGTGTCGTTTTCCTCTCCCAGCGGTGAGTCCCCTCGGGTCCCCACTGTGGTGGTGGCGTGCCCCACGAGCAGCTTCCTAAAGCTCAGGGGAGGGGGTCGAGACGGTAAGGCAGGGGAAGCTTGTGTCCCCTCCCCGGGAG
>NC_139392.1:41645000-41662500 GCF_054392235.1 Sus scrofa
CATGCGACCACATCCATCATTCCAGAGGGAATGGAAGCGTCTTCCCCATGGTTGTACAATGATACATGTCCTTCAGAGTCCCTGAGAAAAAAAGGAATACAAGGCAAGATTTTGTCCGTGGAGGGAAGGGGGGGGGGGGGAGAACAGAGGCTCCAGACTTTGGATCTCTTGGCACAGGGGCCTCCTGCGCCGTATGGAAAGGACTGTTCCTAGGGTGCTCTCAGAATGGGATTTCTGGGTCCCACGAACCTTGTGTGTTGGACAAAGAGGCAGAAAGAGGGGTTCCCGGCTGGAAAGCCCAAACCACAGCTCTTCAGATGGGTAGGGAAGGGCAGACAGACTTCCGGCCCCAAGCAGTGATCTGGACCTCCAGAGGCCTTAGGACGACTTCACTGAGAACACGCAGAATACGACCCAGCCACAGCGTCCTCTATACCTAGCTCTGTTTCACTTTCTCTGTCTCTCTCCCCTCCTCCTCTTTCTCCCTCTGATTCTGCCTCTCACTGTCTGCCTATCCTCCGTCCCTCCCTGTCTGTCTCTGTCTCTCTCCCTCACAAGCACACCAAAGCGGGTCCCCCCCCCCCCCCCGGAAAGGACGGATGTGAGACGGACACCCTCTTCTTCCCGTCTTGAAAGCAGGAGAAAAACCTTCCTCTAGAAGCCCAAGTTCAAAGCCAGCTGTTTCAAGGAACGTCTGCCTCTGGCAAGGGGGAGGGGGAGGGCGAGGGGGAGGGCGAGGGGGCGGCCTGGAGGCAGCCTGGAGCACCCACGGCATGCATTCAGAAACCTCGTGCATCTCTCTTCCGGTGCTATCTTTTGGGGGCACGTGGTACTCTTGGGCAAGTCCTCCGAACGATAGTGGAAACAAACATCTGTCTTCTCTCCCACACCTGATGAATGCAGACAGACACACTGGAAGAGCACCCACCCCCCCTTTTCCCCCAAAGGACTCTTGTCACTGTACAGACGGGGGGGGGGGGGGGGGGGGCGGCACGGGGGTGTCACACGCAGTCTTGGTGGCTCGTCTATGTTTCCAATCCGCCCAGGCAGTGCAGGCGGCCACCACTGCTGCTGCCACCTCTCACCGATCGTTCATCCTGTCCGTCAGTGCTATGACAGCACTAAGCTCTTCAGGGAGAAAATGCTCCCTGCCTTTCCTCTCGGAGGGCACACTGAGGGCACCCACTCCCATTAACAAAGTTTATTCACCTTGACAGGAAGAAAAGAGCTTGGGGTTTCTCACACCGCTGCAGATGACACTTTCCTACCGACTCTGGAATTCTCTTGCTCATTCTCCGGTGGGCCCGCCCCCCCCATTTCAGGAGAGGGTGTTTGGTTCTGGGTTGGGGTGCGTGTGTGTGCGCGCGTGTGTGTGTGCGTGTGGGTGTGTGTGTCTGGGTGTGTCTGTGTCTTGCTTTTTCATTTTATTGGAATACAGTTGACTGACAAAGTTGTATGAACTTACAGGGTTGTTTCTGGGTGTTCGTCATGGCAGTGAAAGGAAACACCAGGATTTCCCTAGAAAGCCATCCCGTTCACCTGATCGGTGGCGTGAAGGACATTCACATCCTCCTTGAGTTTCGCATTTGAAAGTGAGGGGCGGGTGCGTGCAGCAGGTCCCCCCCCACCCCACCCCGCGCCCCGAACGTGCCTCCCGCAGTGGCACTAGGAGTGTGTGCAATGAAAGGGACAGGACACCAGACACCAGAGGACCATTCTGACCCTCCTTTCCTTCTCTCTTCGGAAAGCAGGAAATAAATCTCTTGGGTGAAAGAAAAGTGTGCTCCCTGCCACGAAATTTGGGGGGGGGGGGTGTCGGGTTGGCGATAAGGACTTCACTGCTCCCATGGCTCCTGCAATGTTCACGAATCCTCCAAATCCTCAAGGCAAGATGGTTCACAACCAATACATGAGCGAGCTGTCAGAGACACCAGGGACTGAAACACTCCGTATTAGGGAGGGGTCCTCACTCACTTTCATGCAAAGGCAGCGACAACAGCAGCCTTTTCAAAGATGGCTGCAGGCAAGAGGGTGGGGGAGATGATGGAGAAAGTGGTGGTGGCGGCGGCGGCGGCGGCGGCGGCGGCGGCGTGGCAGACTTGGATCACGTCCATTATGTTCATTCAACAAACAGTCGGGGCGACGGGAGAATGGCCGCTTGGTGGTCTGTGTTTCTCCAGGCTCCCTGACCCACTCCCTGCCCCACACCCCCAACCCCCCACACCCCCTTGGACATGGGCAGGAAGGTTTCTAGAGAAGGCAGTGCCTGACCTGCCGGCTCTGTCACCCTGGGGGGAGAACATTTCGGAGAGTCGCCAGAGGCTTCAGACTTCCTACCCCTCTCCCTCCCCCACTCTGAACCCTGGTAACTAGACTTCATTCAACCGACACTTAGGATGGGTCATCCAACTGTTCTCTCATGAAGGAAGGAAGGAAGGAAGGAAGGTGGGTCGGTGGGTAGGTGGGTGTGTTTTCTGCGTGGGGTGAAGCCTTCCCTCCCTCGATGCAAGCCTGATATCCTCACCTGTCACAGAGACTGGACCCCTAAAAAACTACTGTGTCCGGTTTTCTCCCATTTAGGGGGTTCCAGAGTGTGTGTGCGTGCGTGCGCGTGTGCGTGCGTGCGTGCGCGTGCGTGTGCGTGTGCGTGTGCGTGTGTGTGTGTGTGTGTGTGTGTTTTGAGGGCCACACCCACGGCATATGGAGGTTCCCAGATGACGGATCGAATCGGAGGCTTTAGCTGCTGGCCTCCTACACCACAGAAACAGGAATGCCAGGTCCGAGCCGCGTCTGGGACCAACACCACAGCTCACGGCAACACTGGATCCTTTACCCACTGAGCGAGGTGGACAGGGATCGAACCTGCAACCTCATGGTTCCTGGTCGGATTCATTTCCACTGCGCCATGGCGGGAACTCTGCTTTGTGGTTTTGGCGTTTGGATTCCAGAAGGTGGCGTAGGGGTCCCTGTTCGTCATCTATTGGATAGAGACTCGTGTGTGTATATGTTCATCCCATCCTCCTCATGGATCCCTCTCCCCCGCCCTCATGATTTCTTTTTCCCCCTCTGCTTTTTAGGGCTGCCCTCGTGGCATATGGAAGTTCCCAAGCGAGGGGTTGAATCGGAGCTACGGCTGCTGGCCTACGCCACAGGCACAGCCATGTGGGATCCGAGCCGCGTCTGCGACCGACACCACAGCTCACGGCACTGCCTGCCGGATCCTTACCGCCCCCCTGAGCGAGGCCAGGGATCGAACCCACACCCTTCCCTGCAAAGGTTCCTCGTCGGATGCGCTTCCATGGTGCCACGACAGGAACTCCCCCGTGATGGTTTTTTTTCACGCTGGTGTTCCCACCAACAAGGAAGGAATGGCCCAATATTCTGGAATCACCTAGAGGGGAAAAGACGCTGAAAAAGAAAGAACGGAGGGATAGATGGATGTAGATGGATCACTGAATCCCCTTGACTGTACACCTGAAACGAACACAACATTGTAAGCAAGCCCACTGTACGCCGAGCTAAAGCAACAACAACAACCAACAACCACAACAAACTTACATCTTAAAAAAAAAAAAAAAAAAAAAAAAGAAGATGTCCCCTGCAGTTCCCATCAGGGCTCAGCGGTAATGAACCCGACTAGGATCCGTGAGGATGTGGGTTCGATCCCTCCCCTGGCCTCGCTTGGTGGGTTAAGGATCCCGTGTTGCTGTGGCGGTGGGGTAGGCCCGCAGCTACAGTTCTGATTCGACCGTGAGTCTGGGAACTTCCATAGGGCTGGGGCGTGGGCGTTAAAAAAAGATATACTATATGCATACTATATACATATGTAGGAGTTCCCGTCATGGCTGGACGAATCCGACTAGGAGGCCTGAGGGTGCGGGTTCGATCCCTGGCCTCGCTCGTTGGGTTCAGGATCGGGTGTTGCCGTGAGCTCTGGTGTAGGTCGCAGACAGGGCTCGGATCCCGCGTTGTGCTGGCTCTGGTGTAGGCCGGTGGCTACGGCTCCGATTGGACCCCTAGCCTGGGAACCTCCATGTGCCATGGGTGCAGCCCTAGAAACAGAAAATAACTACGTGTGTGTGTCTGTGTGTGTGTGTGTGTGTCTGTGTGTGTGTGTGTGTGTGTGTGTGTGTGTGTGCGTGTGTCTGTGTGTGTCTGTGTGTGTGTGTATACAGATAGATATAGATATACAGATATAGATATAGATATATCACCTACCTAAAGGCCCAGGACTAGAGAAAGCATTGGGTCATTAGGATCTAAGAATCTTCTCCCCGCCCCCCAAATCCATCCATCCAACCCACCCTCCCTCCCTCTCTCCATCTTTCACTTTTCCTGATAAAGACAAAGGGACAAAAATTGTTTGTTTGTTTGTTTCTTTGTTTGTTCGTTTCTTTCTCAAAAGATGTACATCTACTTTGTAACTTATACCTCTGTCAGAGGGATGGAGAATCCTTGACCTTTTCCTCCCTACCCAAATCCTTCCAGAAGTCAGAAACTCAGTGGCTGGAAAACTGGACTGGATCCTGAAGTTTTTCCAGTTGCCTTCCATCTCTGGCTACAACTCTCTTCATGAGCGTTTCCCATTTTCTCCCACCCTTTGGACCTGGCATCCTTGTGGATGAGAACACGTATCGCTTGTCCCGAGGCCCTGAAAACGGAAGCTAGTGGAGTCCCTCGATGAACACATCAGAGAAATGGTCTCTGAGAGTGTCTCTGAGAGTGAAACCATCACCCTGTGTTCATTTCTCTAAGAGCCCCTCGGAAAGTTGGCCCCAACACCTGACGGCATTCTCAGAGGGGCCTTTCAAAAGACTGAAGGGGCGTTCCCGTCATGGCTCCGTGGTTAACGAATCCGACTAGGAACCGTGAGGTTGCGGGTTCGATCCCTGCCCTCACTCAGTGGGTTAAGGATCCAGCGTTGCCGTGAGCTGTGGTGTCGGTCGCAGACACGGCTCGGATCCCACGTTGCTGTGGCTCTGGCGTAGGCTGGCAGCTATGGCTCCGATTCGACCCCTAGCCTGGGAACCTCCATATGCCATGGGAGCGGCCCAAGAAATGGCAAAAAGACAAAACAAACAAACAAACAAACAAACCGACAAAACAAAAGACTGAAGGGACTTTCCCCTCTCCCTCTCTCTTCCCTCTGTCTCACTCACTGTCTCTGTCTGTCTCTCTGTGTCTCTCTCACACGCACACGCACACACACACAGAGTCACCGGCTCCGTTCTTCATATGTAACAGTTTGAAAGTTCCAGGAAAGGTTGGCAGCCCAAACCGGCCTTGGTACTCCAGCTCCAATTAAGTCTCAGAGACAGAGTTTTGGGGTGAAGCATAAAGAACAGCTTTATTGCTTTGCCAGGCTAAGGAGGCCACAGCAGGCTAAGGACCTCAAAACTGTGTCCTCCCTTGAGAGGGGATAGCAAGGGGTTCTATAGGTTTAGCTTAATGGTAGGCATGGGGGTGGCGGAGCTGTCTAGAAGCATCAGGGTGCTTGCATTCTTCTCCCTGGATAGGAGATTAGGATAGACCATTTCAAAGTCATCAAGGCTGGAGTCAGGTGGTCCATGGAATGTTTCCAGTGTCTTTGGGGTTATGGCATTTTGACCTTCTCTCTGGAGTGAAGATTGCTCATCCACGGGGCGGGCGTGGGGCGGGGGGTGGGGGGGGGTCGCAATCCTTAGGGAGTGTTTCAAGGGTAGAGAAAACACCAGGTTCACTACAACTCTGACTCGACAGTAGTCATTAGTCATAAGTTCGTGGGCCAAGGCAAGCCATAACCTAACGGAGACTATTTCAAAGTAGCTTTTAGCTGTAACAATGTCTCTGGCTCCAACACACCAGCACTCCGGGGCTTGAGCTTGGTTTCAGTTTCAGAGGAGGGAACTCTGGCTCCAAGGATTAACCCCTTCGTTCCTTTGGTTTCTGTGGGCCTGGTTCGGGGAGCCCATCCACATCACCGCCTTTTGAGAGGCCATCTGACAACTGTTTCACCAAAGCGACGTCATCTCAAAACAAGGAAACCAGTTCCATGAAATGGAGGATCTCTCCCTCCCTCTCCCTCCCTCTCCTTCTCACTCTCCTCTACCCACAGCTCATGGCAACGTGGGATTCGTAACCCAGTGAGCGAGGCTGAGCATGGAACCTGCCACCTCATGGTTCCTAGTTGCATTTATTTCCACTTCTGCACCACGATGGGACCTCCCCAGCACAGTTTTTCACACGTGAAGTTTCCCGGGACGTCTCGGAGGAGGCGGACCCCAAACGTGTCTCCATGCCCTATGTGGGTGATTCCTGTGAGGTAAAATGACTTAAGGACCGGCCCACACAAAAGGGACACTCTGGCCCTCCTTTCTGGCCCCCAGACAGCAGGAGATGAAAATCTCCTCCTCGTGCAAAGGAAGATGGCAAGTGAAGATGTCCATTCCCACACCAAGGCCAACATGCTCCAGAAGTTTTGCGGGGTTTCCCGGGTTGGGAAATGGCGGGGGCTCCTTTGGCCTGACACGAGGCGAGTTTCGTGCACACATCCTCCCCCACCCCCCTCCATGCAGTCTGCGAGGGGCAGCCTGAGGGTAGGGAAATTGGGGAAAGGGGGGAAAAAAAACACTTTCCCTAAAGAGAAGCTCCAGGAAAAGTCACCACCTCTGACTTGACTGGAGAGTTTCTGCATTTGAATGAAGTGATTGAACCCAGGCCCTGAGGCCTGGATCTTCCTGATCTCCCCTCCCCCCCTTCCCGGGCGTGAGTCCAGGCGATTTGGGAAGCGAGAGGCGGCGCAGCAGGGATGGCGGCCGGGGGTGGGGGGTGGGGCGGGCAGCTGGGGCCGGGAGTGGGGGGGTGCGGGACTAATGAACCAGCGCCTGCCTGCATGCCTGCCTGCCTGCCTGCCTGCCTGCCTGCCTGCCTGCTTGCCTGCCTGCCTGAACGAGCCCCTCCCCTCCCCCCCCACCCCCTCCCCACACCCACCCGCCTGAGGGCAGGGATGGGGCCTGAGAGCTAAGGGAAACTTCTTTGCTAGCTACTTGTCAGGGAGTGATCCCAGCTCAAAGTCCCTTTGCTTATTTCGGAACAAGGTCTGAGTCTCAGCTAGTACAGAGTTTCTGAATGTCTCGGCACATGGACTGGCCTGCACCAAACAAGCAGACAGGAAGAAAAATGAACACACAGAAATCCAGCTGGTCTCCTTCTCCCAGAGTCTCTCTTGGAGAAATTACCTTAAGCTCAGTGACTTTGCCCCGTCTCCCTCTGGTGCAAAGCCATCCCTGGAGGAGCCAGGTCTTACATGAGCAGGGCAGGGCAGGGCAGCACCACCCAGGTGAGCTGGAGAGTGGAGAGTCAAGTTGATAGATACCCCAAATGTGGCTGGCCAGGGGTCTGGGCTAGCATTCCGTGTGAACTCACACACCCAGGCACCTAGCACCGATTTCCCCATGTTCTTCCGACCCTGATTCTCACTCTTCTTCTGTCCCCCCCCCCCCCCCTTCCTTCGGCTTTTTGCCTTTTCTAGGGCCGCTCCTGCGGCATATGGAAGTTCCCCTGCCAGGGGTCCAATCGGAGCTGTAGCCGCTGGCCTGCACCAGACCCACAGCAACGCGGGATCTGAGCCACGTCTGCAACCTGCACCACAGCTCACGGCAATGCTGGATCCTTAACCCACTGAGCAAGGCCAGGGATGGAACCTGCAACCTCATGGTTCCTAGTCAGATTCATTAACCACTGAGCCACAATGGGAACTCTGACTCTCCCTCTTCCCTGCCTGATACCTTAAGAGCCTGATCGTTTGTGGGGAAATGAAATCCCAGCTGGCAAGAGCCACCTTATCTTCCCAGCACACGAGAAAAGAATAGGCGCAGGCTCACATCCATCTTATGTTTCTATGCCTTGCCCTGGCCCCACCGTTTCAGAAAGCTGTGTCCCTCCACCTGTCAAAAGCCAAAGCCCAGGAGTTCCCGTCGTGGAATAGTGGAAAGGAATCCAACCAGGAACCATGAGGTTGCAGGTTCGATCCCAGGCCTTCCACAGTGGGTTTAGGATCTGGTGGCATCACCTTGCGCTGCGGTGTAGGTTGCAGACGCAGCTTGGATCTGATGGTGCTTGTGACTGTGGCATACACCCCAGCAGTTGTAGGTCTGATTCGGCCCCTAGCCCGGGAACCTCCATATGATGGGGGGAGGGGGGGGGGGGAGGCTGCAGCCAAAGCCCAAGGAAGAAAGACAATCAGAATGTTGCGTGGAACTCCTGGAGACTTAACAACCACCACCAGTCATGACCATGGCTGTCAACCGACACCAGAGCCAAAGAAATGTCGGATCAAATAGGAACCTGCCACTTACACCAGTACTCACCACAATGCAGGACCACAAAAACAAAGGAACAAGAAACCAAAACTAAATAATTGCCCAGGAGCAGCAGGTGCAGGAAAAGCATGCTGACTCTCACCCCCCAGAAGCCAGAGGTAACCTATTTATCACCCCACACGCACACACCTCAGCACCACCAGCACCAGCACCCCCCCCCCCCACCCCAGGATCGAATCTGCATCCTCGTGGGTGCTCCTCAGCTTTGTTACCAATGAGCCACAATGGGATCTCCCCAATCCAGGTTTTTATGTTTCTTTTTTTTTTTTTTTTCCCCTTGCTTTCTTCGGGTGGCACTCACGGCACACGGAGGTTCCCAGGCTAGGGAATCAGAGCTTGAGCCACTGGCCTACACCACAGACACAGCAACACCAGGTCCGATCTGTGTCTGCAACCTACACCACAGTTCAGGGCAATGCCAGATCTTTCACCCACTGAGCGAGGCCAGGGATCAAACCAGCACTCTCATGGATGCTACTCAGATTCCTACCTGCTGAGTCACAATGGGAACTCCACTAAATACATAAATTTTTTCAAAGAGAGAGAGAGAGGGAGAGTGTGTGTGTGTGTGTGTGTGTGTGTGTGTGTGTGTGTGAGAGAGAGAGAGAGAGAGGTCTGGTATCACTTGGGGAAAAATAAAATTATGCTTGGAGAAAAATACCTGTCCCTAGAGATCATTCACAATGGCTTGTTCTGCCTGTTCATTTCTCTCTTTCTTCCCTTTTCTTTTTTCCTTCCTTTTCTTTTCCTTTCGCATCTGTCTGTGCCGTGTGTGTGTGTGTGTGTGTGTGTGTGTGTGTGTGTGTGTGTGTGTGTGTGTGTGTGTGTGTGTGTAGTCTTCTTTTAGGGCTTCACATGTGCCATTTTGTAGGTTCCCAGGTTAGGGGTCAATGCTAGTCGGGTTCGTTTCCACCGAGCCACAACGGGAATTCCTGCCTTGTGCTTCTTTATCTTTGCTCTGTTACTAGGTGCTAGGGATTCCTTTTTGTTAAGTCCAGTCACTTAAATAAGGGTGTTTGCAGGGTTGCCTAAAGCATCAAAAATGTATTTTCTCATTAAATATTGGAATGTGGGGAGTTCCTGTTGTGGCTCAGTGGTAACAAACCCGACTAGTATCCATGTATGCCGGTTCGACCCCTGGTTTGGGAACTTCCGTATGCCACAGTTATGGCTCTAAAAAATCCTCTCTCTCTCTCTCTCTCTCTCTCTCTCTCTCTCGATAATATACACATACACACACACATCCATACGTACATACCTATGTACACATATACATATACATTGGAATTTGGTCTGCCATCGATGAGATGCTCCCTCTTTGTGTGTTGTTCATTTTGTTTTTTGTTTTTTAGGAGTGCACCCTCGGGATATGGAAGTTCCCTGGGCTAGGGGTTGAAGAATCGGAGCTGTAGCTGCTGGCCTGCACCTCAGCCAGAGCTATGCCCTGCCAGATCACCCGATCTGAGCTGAGTGGCCACGTCTGTCACCTACACCTACCTCCCCCTGAATGAAGACGTATTTTCAATACATCTCAAGTGGAGAAAAACTTGCTAAAAATCACTTTATTTGTCATGGAAACCATATCTTCTAGCAGACATGGCACAAAAGCCAGTGTTTATGGTCATCACACCACAGACATCAGAATTCCAAGCTTCTAGGGGTTTCTTGGGGGTGGGGTGGGGTGTGTCCCCAGGGCCTGTGGAAGTTCCATGCCCACCCCTCTGCCACCACCCAGGGATCCTTCGCCCTGGGTGGGTGGGGGGAGGGAGAGGGTATCTCAGCAGAAACGATCTTATCTTACGGGGTTTATGGATGGCTAGAAGCATGTGGTTCTGTTCATCTCATGCTTGAGGTTTCGGTTTTTGCCCTCCTACCTACCCAATGGTCGGCAGATGGAATTCTTCTGGTTTTCTCTGGCCATCCCTCTCCTCGAACTCACGGGTCCAGTTTTTCTCCCACATTTGACTTTTCCGGGAGATCCACAAAAGGAAGCGCCAACCCTTGACATCCACCGACAAGAGATCACCACCCTCTGCCCCTCTTTAGCCCCTTCTCATCCTCATGCCTGCCTGCACACATCGGAGACATTTCCAAGTGCCCAGGAGGATCCTTGGACCCTGACACCTCGAAATCTTCCCTGAGCAGCAGTGCTCGGGACTCAGACCTGGGGTTTATCACGGGCTCCAACCACGACCTTTGGTTTTCCTGGGCTGGGAGATCGGTTTCATGAGATGGAACCGGCTGCGGATTCAGCTTCTGGATCTGGACTGTGAAACGTTGTACAAGACTTTTTTCAAGGCATGACTGTAGGGGAACAAAACCTTGCGGCCCGCCCCCCGCCACATCCCAGATGTCACATGAGCACGGGGAGGAATTCTGTGGAGCTGGAAACAACCATGACCCAAAAGAACACAGGAAGGAATTCCTGTCATGGCGGGGCAGAAACGAATCGGACTAGGAATCACGAGGTGGCAGGTTTGATCCCTGGCCTCGCTCAGGGGTTTAAGGATCTGGCATTTTTCCGCGAGCTGTGGCATAAGGTCTCAGATGTGGCTCGGATCCCGCCGTTGCTGTGGCTGTGGCTCAGGCTAGCAGATGCAGCTCCGATTCAACACCAAGCGTGGGCGCGCGCGCGCGCGCGGGGGGTGGGGGGGAGGCGGGGAGGGAAGCAAACCTCCTAAGAACGACGAAAGTGCAGTTAGGAAACAGAAAATGATGATCCCGGAAGTCCACTTGAATGTGGTTGGGAGACATGCGTAGGACCACACCGCCACCGTGTGAGAGACCAGTGCAAGACAGCTGAACAATACAAAGCGGGGTGGGGGGTGGGGTGCTTGGCGGGGGTTGGAGGAGGAGGAGGAGGAGGAGGAGGTGGGGGGAGACGGCGGCACTGGTGCTGGGCAAAGGTGCCTCTGGGCGAGGACTTTGGTGACCATATTCTCATGGCAGGCTTGAGAGCCCAAAAGATGACATGGTGGAGGCTGAAGTTAAGTTTGGTCAAAAGGAAAACAACCATGAGAAAAGATGCATCCACCCACACCTAGAAAAGATATCGTGCCAGGAATGGGAGCCCTGTTCCAATGGCTCTTCCTGGGATTGTGGGAAATGAATCGATAGCAAGAAGATGCTTTCACATCCATGTCTTCAATGACTCCTGTACTAAGTGCGTCGTGGTTTTGCCAGTTTGGCAGAGTTGTGGAATGTCATCCGGCAATTGCATCTCCCCTGCCCAACCAGCAAGATGGAGTTGTTCTTTTTTTTTTTTTTTTTTTTTTTTCCTGCTGCACTGCCTTTCCTGTGCCAGGGATCGAACTTGAGGCTCAGCTGTGACCTAGGCACAGCGGGAACTCCAAGATGGATTTCTTTTTCCTTCTTTTTCTTTCCTTCCTTCCTTTCTTCCTTTCTTTCTTTTCTCTCTCTCTCTTTCTTTTTCTTTTCTTTCTTTCTTTCTCTTTCCTTCCTTCCTTTCTTCCTTTCTTTCTCCTTTCTTTTTCTTTCTTTCTTTCTTTCTTTCTTTCTTTCTTTCTTTCTTTCTTTCTTTCTTTCTTTCTTTCTTTCTCTCTCTCTATCTTTCTCTTTCCTTCCTTTCTTTCTTTCTCTTTCTTTCTTTCTTTCTTTCTTTCTTTCTTTCTTTCTTTCTTTCTTTCTTTCTTTCTTTCTCTCTCTCTCTCTCTCTCTCTCTCTCTTTCTGGTTTTTTTTGGGGGGGAGCCACACCCGCAGCACATGGAGGTTCCCAGGCTAGGGGTCAATTCGGAGCCTTACCTGCCGGCCTACACCACAGGCACAGCCACGCGGGATCCGAGCCGCGTCTGTGACGGACACCACAGCTCACGGCAATGCCAGATCCTTAACCCAACAAGTGAGCCAGGGATCAAACCTGCAACCTCATGGTTCCTGGTCGGATTTGTTTCCACTACCCCAGGATGGCAATCCTGAGACTTGCAAAGTTTATTGTTTGTTTCGGGTTTTCTCCACCCCCTCTCCCTCCCGTTTCAGCTTTATGTTTTACTTTTTGGCCACACCCACGGGCAGCAAGTGGAAGTTTTTCCTGAGGCAGAGATGGAACCTGCACCACACAGGGGCAACCAGAGCCACCGCGTTGAGAAAGCAGGAGCCTTGACCCTGTTGGTCGTGGGCTTCCTTCTTCTTCTTCTTCTTCTGTTGTTGTTTTTTGGGTTTTTTTTGGGGGGGGGTTGTTTTCCTTTTTTTGTTTTGTTTTGTTTTGTTTTGGATGAGATTTCAGTTCACCCCCCCCCCCCAACACACA
This sequence comes from Sus scrofa, assembly GCF_054392235.1. NCBI lineage: Eukaryota > Metazoa > Chordata > Mammalia > Artiodactyla > Suidae > Sus > Sus scrofa. Next base: position 41,657,629 of record NC_139392.1, read on the forward strand.
CACACACTCATAGTGTTGCGTTGTACTTTCCCTCCATTGTGGTTGGTCAGTCATGCTGAAATCCATGTTTCTATGACCTGACCACCAGAGCATTTGCCCCAGGCAGCCATTTGTTCTCTTTGGACTTTGTCTCAGTCTATGCAGAGAGAGATTTTCATTTCCACTTTCCTAGGATCGACTGTATCCTTCTCTCCCTTCCTAAGCTTCTGGGCTTTGCTTGTCTGCTTTTGACAGACCGTCTCCGTCGGTAAGGGTGGCAGGTAAACCGACTCCTGCGTTGTCGTTCTCCGAGAGCTTGCCCGGTTTCGTTTTTGCCAGTCCCCGCCTACCCTCCCACCCTCCCTCTCTCCCTCCCTCCTCCAGCTCCGTGCAGGGAGGTGGGGTGGGGGTGGGGGAGAGAAGAGAAGGTGGAGGGGAACCTGAGATCTCTCTCGCTAGTGCCACCCTCACCGCGCCGGCTTCTCTCTGGAATTCCCAAGCCCAGGAAGGGACATGCTTGGGGGAGCGAGCGCGGCTCCTTCTAGGCAACAGCGAGAACCTCTTCCCAGCTCCTTCCCCGCCGCCGCCGCCGCCGCCGCCGCCGCCGCCGCCGCCGCCGCCCCCCTCTTTCCATCTGCTGCCATCACGCCACGCAGTGCCTTGCCAGGAGGCAGCTCCGCGAGGCAAGCTTCGCGGTCGTGCAGGACGCCTGGCGCCTCGGCCCCGGGAAGAGCTCGGGCATTTGGGTGGCCGGCGCTGTGTCGTTGTGTCGCCGCCGGCCGGCCGGCCTTCCGGATCTGTCCCGGTGACGTTGGTGGCGGTTGTCGCGTGCCATCTAGTGTCCGCTTTTATATCGTCCCTTCCCTCTGCAGCTTTGGGGACCTTCGCGAGGGATGTGACTCAGCCATCCGGCCTGAGTCAGAGTTCCGGGAGGCTGGCGACACTGGCGGCGACAGCTCCGGTGGCTCAGAGGCCTGGGAGTGTCCCTCTCTCACCGGAGATTGGGCCTGCAGGCCTGTGAGGGAGTGACTGTCACCGCGCTCCCCAGGCAGGCTCTGGGGCCGCCTGGCCGGGTCGACCAGCATCCGCTCTTGCCGCTCCGGCCCCGGGGACCGACCAGGCCTGGGCCGGGCCGCCTCCCTAGCGAGGGGAGAGGGTGTGCGGCGCCCGGGACTGCCTGTGCTCGGGTGGCCTGGCCTTGTCCCGGGTCGCCCTTTGGAGCGTGAATGACTCCCGCCTGCGGTCCCTCCAGCCTCTCATCCCCGAAGTGAGGAGCGGCCCGGGTTGTGCGCTGAGGGCGTTGGAGGGCGCGACAGGCTCGGTGGCCGGCACGCTTGTTTCCCGGTCGTCATGCCGGCATGGGCCCCTCCCCGCCTGCCCCCCGACTGATGGCTACCGCCGGCCCGTGCGGAGTCGTACTCACGAGGTCTAGACCGGCACAAGACGTGAGGGGTGGAGCGGAAAGGGTGGCTCGGGCCCCGGCGCCTTCCTTCGCGGGGTCCGTTCGTCGGAGGCGCCTCCGTGGAAACATTTTTTTTTCCAAGTCCTGATGGATCCGGAGACGGTGGACGGTACCCCGCCGGCCCCCTGCTCCCGGGTGTGGCCGGGAAGGGTGCACCTGGGCCTGAGGCGTGCCCATGTAGGGTCCCGGTCGTTGGACAAGACTTCGTTTCCCACGCTCTCATTTCCCGCCCCCCGCCCTCGGAGTGTTTCCCTGTCGGTCGGTCGATCGGTCGGGAGGTGGGGACCGGCCTGAGCTGGATGGTGTGTCCTGGATTTTGGGGGAGCCAAGTCCCCGTCTGGAGCTCCGGACAGACCGATACCTGCCCGCGTGGGCAAGCCGGGAAGGGCTTCCCCGGCTGGCCGGCCGGCTCCACCTCCTTCATGTCCCTGTCCCTTCCTTGCGGTCACGCTCCCCGGGTCGACCAGATGGCTCTGAGAGCGCTGGGTCTGGCGACTCTAGGGCAGGGCTGGGGGACAAGTGTCCGGATGGGGGTTCCGGGGATACCCCCACGTCCTGTGGGTGGGCCCCGCTGCTGGGCATGGACATTTTTCGCGGCCGAAATACGCCTTTTCTGTCACCAGGTAGATGCTGACACGATCCTCTTCAGCGCCTGTCGCTGGAGACCTTGGGCCTCTGGATGCACGTGGGGGGCTTTGGGCTTTCGGCTGCTGTCCAAGGCCTGACCCTGCCCTTTGCACCCCGCGTGGGGGCCGCTCGCCTGGGCCTGTGCGCCGGCTCTCACTTGTGCATCCAGCTGGCCCGTGCTGCGGTGTCTCCTCCGGTCTCTGGCTGACCCGAGGGCGGCAGGGCGCGTGGCCCTGTGGGGTCTTCTACCCTGTGTGCCTCCCTGCTGCGGGCACCCGGCGGCTCGGCTGGGACAACCCCACCCTGTTGGCTCCGTGCCACGTGTCAGGCGTTCTCCCTCCCGGGGTTGTCAGCCGCTGTCTCTCCCCTGAGAGAGGAAGGGGAGGAGGAGGAGGAGGAGGGGGTGCCGGTGAAGCTGAAGCAGGCCCCCGTGGTGATTGTCTTTGCTGGCCCTCCCTCCCCTCTTCTGGGCTCTTCCCTGGCTCTGCCAGGACTGATCGATGTGGTGATGTGGCGCTCTCCTGGGCTTGGGCTTAAGCCGCGCCAGATGAGGGACGGCCGCTCATGGTGAGCTGGGCCGCGCCTCTCATTCTGTCGCGGGCCCCTCGCTGCTCCTCCCCCACCTGCGGGTGGTGTGGGGGAAGGCAGGGGTGCGGCCTCCAGCCTGACCTCTGGTCTCCCGCCCTGCTGCCTTCGGGTGTCAGTCGGGGGGGGGGGGCCTGGGTCCTTTGGGACGCAGCAGGCATTCTCGCTTTGCCGCCTTGGCGTGTGCCTTGCGAGCGGTCCCTCCCCAAAGTGGGGGGGAGGCCTCCCTCGCTGCCATGCTTCGCATCCCTGCGGGTGCGTGAGCGTGCCTCCCCTGGTCCTCTGTGGTGCCCCTGGAGTACTCCGGGTTGCCTGTCAGATGCCCGAGGCCGAGCGGTGGTGTCGTTTTCCTCTCCCAGCGGTGAGTCCCCTCGGGTCCCCACTGTGGTGGTGGCGTGCCCCACGAGCAGCTTCCTAAAGCTCAGGGGAGGGGGTCGAGACGGTAAGGCAGGGGAAGCTTGTGTCCCCTCCCCGGGAGGGGCTCAGGTGGACCCCTTGTCATGGGTCTCCCTCACTGTGTGCCAGTGAGGGCAGCCCTTGGCCCTTGAGCGGCACGCCCCATGCTTCTCCCTTGACCGGGAAGGCTGCATGTGGTCGTGAGAGCGACCGCGGTGGGCCGGGAGATGTGAAGGGGGGGTCCCCGTCTGGCTTTCCGGACGTGGCACCCCTCCACCCACGTGGAAAAGTCTGAAAGGCAAGCCTGGTGGCAGCACAGACTCTTGCTCTCCCGGCTCTGACCGTGGACGCTCACATGGGCTGTGTGCTTTACCCATACCGCAGACCCCCCCCCTTCTGACTTCCCACTTTTTGGGAGTGTTCCCACTCCCGTGGGTCCCCGAAGGGGCGAACGATGGTGTGGGGGGCACGACGCGCCCTCGGTGAGAAAGCCTTCTCTAGCGATCTGAGAGGGGGGCCTTGGGGTACCTGGACCCCCCAGCCGCCGCCCCTCTGAAGTGTGCAAGGCAGTAGCTGCCGGTGCTACTTGCCACAGCGTGTGGGCAAGAGCCGCCCTCGCGCGAGGGGTGCGCTGGCCCCCGCGGTGGGGGCCAAGCGCTGCTCTTTTGCCTAATGCGGCCTGTACCTCCCCCCTCCGAGTTGGGGGAGGGTCACGCCGGGCCGGGCCGGGTTTTGGCATCCAGCGCCGGGCTGTGTGCTGCGTGGGCACGTGGTGCCCCTCCCCTTGGAAGGGGAAGTGGAGGAGGGGGATGCGCCCCGTCCCCCGGCGGCCTCTGCCCCTGCCTCCCCCGCTGCGAGCCGCCTGTCGGTTCTTCCCGCACTCGCCTGGGGTCGCAGCTGGTGGTGTGGAGGTGGTGAGCGAGCATGGTTCGGGCCGCCTCGCTCAGGAGCGTTTCCCCCAGGCGTCAGGCCCTGGAGGGTGGACTAGGTGAAGGACGGATGAGATGAGGGTGGAAAGATGGACGGATGGGTGAGATGAGGCGGACGAGCCCCCCCCCCACGTGGCAGGGGGGGGGAAGCCTTTGCACATGGGGCCCTGGTGGTGGGGCCGGGTCGTGGAGTGCTCTGGGGCGACTGAGGCCGCCTGGTGTCCCAGGTGTCATGGGACTGCCCTCGTGTGTGTGGTGGTGTGACCCCGTGCTGGTTTGCCTGGCGTGCCTGGGTCCTTTCTCCTCTCCCTGGGCAGGCACCCGCGTCCCTGCCTCACAGCCCTTGCCCCGTGTGCATTGCCGCCCTTCCCCGGTGCTGCCGGCCCTCCCCCTGCCCCGAACAGGTGACCGCCCTGCCTTGCCTGTGCCATGTCTCTCTCCCTCCCGCCCCCGTGTCAACCGGGGACCTGAAATGGCCTCACCTCGTGTGGGTGTCACCCCCTGGCCGCCGTGGCCGGGCGGGTGTCCCTGGGTGATGTGCTTCTCGGGTGTCCCCCTGTGCGCGGGGGGGTGGGGGAAGAGGGTTGGGCACGGCGGGTGCGTGTGGGGTGTGGGGGGTGGTCGTCGGTAGGTGCCTTGGGAGACTTGTTTCCACGGGGCCGGCTGTGGCTCGTCGGTGTCGTCGGTGGCGGTCGTGGGGCCCCCGCGAGGGGGGGGCCCCCAGGGGTTGAGGGGGAGGCCAGTCGGCGTCCTGGGTGTTGCGGCGGGACCGCCGTTGTGCTGGAGGCCTCTGGCGGTGAGACCCCGTGTCGTGCCCTGGCAGCCGACTCGCATCTGGTTTTTGGGGATGGTCCCCGTGGCCCCCCCCCACCTCGTTGGAGGCCTGCGGCCGCC
>NC_139392.1:41675000-41692500 GCF_054392235.1 Sus scrofa
CATGGTCCCTAGTCAGATTCGTTTCCTCTGTGCCACGAGGGAAAGTCCTGAATCAACGATGCACGGATTTAGGACGCTATGGAGGGATGCATTGGCCGGCCCCAGGTCATATGGGGTTCCGGAGCCAGGGATCCGATCCAAGTCCCAGCTGTGGCAACGTGATTACTTGAAAGAGGACCCTTTAAAGCCGGGGTGGGGGTGGCGGGAGGGGATGACACTGCATGCCATGGAGGCGCTCACCTGTCCTTTTTGTGGACACCTTTTCCGCGGTGGTGACAATGGATGCCCTGGCTGCCGTTCGGAAATGAAAGGTGAAGGCCAAGGTCCACGGTCCGTGGTCGGCGTGGTTCGTCTTCAAGGCCACGGATGAAGAAACGGGCTCCAGGAGGAAAGAGTCCAGGCCTTATGCCTGCCCTGCCTGGAGAATCCATGTCGCCACACAGCGATCCATCCCGATGCGTTCGTTGGTCCTGCGACGCCCCCTGCCGTAAGCTGCTTTTTATAGTCTCCGAAAAGGTCCGCCAGATGGCTCCCGGGGTGGGCCTGGGACGACCAAGTTCGGGGCCGGAAGAGGCCACTTCCAAGTGGGGGAGGAGTTACAAGTGGGTGGCAGACCTGAAGATAACCTGGAGGGGAGGAAAAAGGAGGGGAACCGTGACCGACCGAGCGAGCCGGAGGGGAGGGGAGGGGAGGGGAGGGGAGGGACGATGGGATGGCACCATCGGGAGTCCTGCTCAAAGAATTGGAGCCTCCTTGAGACATGCGACCACATCCATCATTCCAGAGGGAATGGAAGCGTCTTCCCCATGGTTGTACAATGATACATGTCCTTCAGAGTCCCTGAGAAAAAAAGGAATACAAGGCAAGATTTTGTCCGTGGAGGGAAGGGGGGGGGGGGGAGAACAGAGGCTCCAGACTTTGGATCTCTTGGCACAGGGGCCTCCTGCGCCGTATGGAAAGGACTGTTCCTAGGGTGCTCTCAGAATGGGATTTCTGGGTCCCACGAACCTTGTGTGTTGGACAAAGAGGCAGAAAGAGGGGTTCCCGGCTGGAAAGCCCAAACCACAGCTCTTCAGATGGGTAGGGAAGGGCAGACAGACTTCCGGCCCCAAGCAGTGATCTGGACCTCCAGAGGCCTTAGGACGACTTCACTGAGAACACGCAGAATACGACCCAGCCACAGCGTCCTCTATACCTAGCTCTGTTTCACTTTCTCTGTCTCTCTCCCCTCCTCCTCTTTCTCCCTCTGATTCTGCCTCTCACTGTCTGCCTATCCTCCGTCCCTCCCTGTCTGTCTCTGTCTCTCTCCCTCACAAGCACACCAAAGCGGGTCCCCCCCCCCCCCCCGGAAAGGACGGATGTGAGACGGACACCCTCTTCTTCCCGTCTTGAAAGCAGGAGAAAAACCTTCCTCTAGAAGCCCAAGTTCAAAGCCAGCTGTTTCAAGGAACGTCTGCCTCTGGCAAGGGGGAGGGGGAGGGCGAGGGGGAGGGCGAGGGGGCGGCCTGGAGGCAGCCTGGAGCACCCACGGCATGCATTCAGAAACCTCGTGCATCTCTCTTCCGGTGCTATCTTTTGGGGGCACGTGGTACTCTTGGGCAAGTCCTCCGAACGATAGTGGAAACAAACATCTGTCTTCTCTCCCACACCTGATGAATGCAGACAGACACACTGGAAGAGCACCCACCCCCCCTTTTCCCCCAAAGGACTCTTGTCACTGTACAGACGGGGGGGGGGGGGGGGGGGGCGGCACGGGGGTGTCACACGCAGTCTTGGTGGCTCGTCTATGTTTCCAATCCGCCCAGGCAGTGCAGGCGGCCACCACTGCTGCTGCCACCTCTCACCGATCGTTCATCCTGTCCGTCAGTGCTATGACAGCACTAAGCTCTTCAGGGAGAAAATGCTCCCTGCCTTTCCTCTCGGAGGGCACACTGAGGGCACCCACTCCCATTAACAAAGTTTATTCACCTTGACAGGAAGAAAAGAGCTTGGGGTTTCTCACACCGCTGCAGATGACACTTTCCTACCGACTCTGGAATTCTCTTGCTCATTCTCCGGTGGGCCCGCCCCCCCCATTTCAGGAGAGGGTGTTTGGTTCTGGGTTGGGGTGCGTGTGTGTGCGCGCGTGTGTGTGTGCGTGTGGGTGTGTGTGTCTGGGTGTGTCTGTGTCTTGCTTTTTCATTTTATTGGAATACAGTTGACTGACAAAGTTGTATGAACTTACAGGGTTGTTTCTGGGTGTTCGTCATGGCAGTGAAAGGAAACACCAGGATTTCCCTAGAAAGCCATCCCGTTCACCTGATCGGTGGCGTGAAGGACATTCACATCCTCCTTGAGTTTCGCATTTGAAAGTGAGGGGCGGGTGCGTGCAGCAGGTCCCCCCCCACCCCACCCCGCGCCCCGAACGTGCCTCCCGCAGTGGCACTAGGAGTGTGTGCAATGAAAGGGACAGGACACCAGACACCAGAGGACCATTCTGACCCTCCTTTCCTTCTCTCTTCGGAAAGCAGGAAATAAATCTCTTGGGTGAAAGAAAAGTGTGCTCCCTGCCACGAAATTTGGGGGGGGGGGGTGTCGGGTTGGCGATAAGGACTTCACTGCTCCCATGGCTCCTGCAATGTTCACGAATCCTCCAAATCCTCAAGGCAAGATGGTTCACAACCAATACATGAGCGAGCTGTCAGAGACACCAGGGACTGAAACACTCCGTATTAGGGAGGGGTCCTCACTCACTTTCATGCAAAGGCAGCGACAACAGCAGCCTTTTCAAAGATGGCTGCAGGCAAGAGGGTGGGGGAGATGATGGAGAAAGTGGTGGTGGCGGCGGCGGCGGCGGCGGCGGCGGCGGCGTGGCAGACTTGGATCACGTCCATTATGTTCATTCAACAAACAGTCGGGGCGACGGGAGAATGGCCGCTTGGTGGTCTGTGTTTCTCCAGGCTCCCTGACCCACTCCCTGCCCCACACCCCCAACCCCCCACACCCCCTTGGACATGGGCAGGAAGGTTTCTAGAGAAGGCAGTGCCTGACCTGCCGGCTCTGTCACCCTGGGGGGAGAACATTTCGGAGAGTCGCCAGAGGCTTCAGACTTCCTACCCCTCTCCCTCCCCCACTCTGAACCCTGGTAACTAGACTTCATTCAACCGACACTTAGGATGGGTCATCCAACTGTTCTCTCATGAAGGAAGGAAGGAAGGAAGGAAGGTGGGTCGGTGGGTAGGTGGGTGTGTTTTCTGCGTGGGGTGAAGCCTTCCCTCCCTCGATGCAAGCCTGATATCCTCACCTGTCACAGAGACTGGACCCCTAAAAAACTACTGTGTCCGGTTTTCTCCCATTTAGGGGGTTCCAGAGTGTGTGTGCGTGCGTGCGCGTGTGCGTGCGTGCGTGCGCGTGCGTGTGCGTGTGCGTGTGCGTGTGTGTGTGTGTGTGTGTGTGTTTTGAGGGCCACACCCACGGCATATGGAGGTTCCCAGATGACGGATCGAATCGGAGGCTTTAGCTGCTGGCCTCCTACACCACAGAAACAGGAATGCCAGGTCCGAGCCGCGTCTGGGACCAACACCACAGCTCACGGCAACACTGGATCCTTTACCCACTGAGCGAGGTGGACAGGGATCGAACCTGCAACCTCATGGTTCCTGGTCGGATTCATTTCCACTGCGCCATGGCGGGAACTCTGCTTTGTGGTTTTGGCGTTTGGATTCCAGAAGGTGGCGTAGGGGTCCCTGTTCGTCATCTATTGGATAGAGACTCGTGTGTGTATATGTTCATCCCATCCTCCTCATGGATCCCTCTCCCCCGCCCTCATGATTTCTTTTTCCCCCTCTGCTTTTTAGGGCTGCCCTCGTGGCATATGGAAGTTCCCAAGCGAGGGGTTGAATCGGAGCTACGGCTGCTGGCCTACGCCACAGGCACAGCCATGTGGGATCCGAGCCGCGTCTGCGACCGACACCACAGCTCACGGCACTGCCTGCCGGATCCTTACCGCCCCCCTGAGCGAGGCCAGGGATCGAACCCACACCCTTCCCTGCAAAGGTTCCTCGTCGGATGCGCTTCCATGGTGCCACGACAGGAACTCCCCCGTGATGGTTTTTTTTCACGCTGGTGTTCCCACCAACAAGGAAGGAATGGCCCAATATTCTGGAATCACCTAGAGGGGAAAAGACGCTGAAAAAGAAAGAACGGAGGGATAGATGGATGTAGATGGATCACTGAATCCCCTTGACTGTACACCTGAAACGAACACAACATTGTAAGCAAGCCCACTGTACGCCGAGCTAAAGCAACAACAACAACCAACAACCACAACAAACTTACATCTTAAAAAAAAAAAAAAAAAAAAAAAAGAAGATGTCCCCTGCAGTTCCCATCAGGGCTCAGCGGTAATGAACCCGACTAGGATCCGTGAGGATGTGGGTTCGATCCCTCCCCTGGCCTCGCTTGGTGGGTTAAGGATCCCGTGTTGCTGTGGCGGTGGGGTAGGCCCGCAGCTACAGTTCTGATTCGACCGTGAGTCTGGGAACTTCCATAGGGCTGGGGCGTGGGCGTTAAAAAAAGATATACTATATGCATACTATATACATATGTAGGAGTTCCCGTCATGGCTGGACGAATCCGACTAGGAGGCCTGAGGGTGCGGGTTCGATCCCTGGCCTCGCTCGTTGGGTTCAGGATCGGGTGTTGCCGTGAGCTCTGGTGTAGGTCGCAGACAGGGCTCGGATCCCGCGTTGTGCTGGCTCTGGTGTAGGCCGGTGGCTACGGCTCCGATTGGACCCCTAGCCTGGGAACCTCCATGTGCCATGGGTGCAGCCCTAGAAACAGAAAATAACTACGTGTGTGTGTCTGTGTGTGTGTGTGTGTGTCTGTGTGTGTGTGTGTGTGTGTGTGTGTGTGTGTGCGTGTGTCTGTGTGTGTCTGTGTGTGTGTGTATACAGATAGATATAGATATACAGATATAGATATAGATATATCACCTACCTAAAGGCCCAGGACTAGAGAAAGCATTGGGTCATTAGGATCTAAGAATCTTCTCCCCGCCCCCCAAATCCATCCATCCAACCCACCCTCCCTCCCTCTCTCCATCTTTCACTTTTCCTGATAAAGACAAAGGGACAAAAATTGTTTGTTTGTTTGTTTCTTTGTTTGTTCGTTTCTTTCTCAAAAGATGTACATCTACTTTGTAACTTATACCTCTGTCAGAGGGATGGAGAATCCTTGACCTTTTCCTCCCTACCCAAATCCTTCCAGAAGTCAGAAACTCAGTGGCTGGAAAACTGGACTGGATCCTGAAGTTTTTCCAGTTGCCTTCCATCTCTGGCTACAACTCTCTTCATGAGCGTTTCCCATTTTCTCCCACCCTTTGGACCTGGCATCCTTGTGGATGAGAACACGTATCGCTTGTCCCGAGGCCCTGAAAACGGAAGCTAGTGGAGTCCCTCGATGAACACATCAGAGAAATGGTCTCTGAGAGTGTCTCTGAGAGTGAAACCATCACCCTGTGTTCATTTCTCTAAGAGCCCCTCGGAAAGTTGGCCCCAACACCTGACGGCATTCTCAGAGGGGCCTTTCAAAAGACTGAAGGGGCGTTCCCGTCATGGCTCCGTGGTTAACGAATCCGACTAGGAACCGTGAGGTTGCGGGTTCGATCCCTGCCCTCACTCAGTGGGTTAAGGATCCAGCGTTGCCGTGAGCTGTGGTGTCGGTCGCAGACACGGCTCGGATCCCACGTTGCTGTGGCTCTGGCGTAGGCTGGCAGCTATGGCTCCGATTCGACCCCTAGCCTGGGAACCTCCATATGCCATGGGAGCGGCCCAAGAAATGGCAAAAAGACAAAACAAACAAACAAACAAACAAACCGACAAAACAAAAGACTGAAGGGACTTTCCCCTCTCCCTCTCTCTTCCCTCTGTCTCACTCACTGTCTCTGTCTGTCTCTCTGTGTCTCTCTCACACGCACACGCACACACACACAGAGTCACCGGCTCCGTTCTTCATATGTAACAGTTTGAAAGTTCCAGGAAAGGTTGGCAGCCCAAACCGGCCTTGGTACTCCAGCTCCAATTAAGTCTCAGAGACAGAGTTTTGGGGTGAAGCATAAAGAACAGCTTTATTGCTTTGCCAGGCTAAGGAGGCCACAGCAGGCTAAGGACCTCAAAACTGTGTCCTCCCTTGAGAGGGGATAGCAAGGGGTTCTATAGGTTTAGCTTAATGGTAGGCATGGGGGTGGCGGAGCTGTCTAGAAGCATCAGGGTGCTTGCATTCTTCTCCCTGGATAGGAGATTAGGATAGACCATTTCAAAGTCATCAAGGCTGGAGTCAGGTGGTCCATGGAATGTTTCCAGTGTCTTTGGGGTTATGGCATTTTGACCTTCTCTCTGGAGTGAAGATTGCTCATCCACGGGGCGGGCGTGGGGCGGGGGGTGGGGGGGGGTCGCAATCCTTAGGGAGTGTTTCAAGGGTAGAGAAAACACCAGGTTCACTACAACTCTGACTCGACAGTAGTCATTAGTCATAAGTTCGTGGGCCAAGGCAAGCCATAACCTAACGGAGACTATTTCAAAGTAGCTTTTAGCTGTAACAATGTCTCTGGCTCCAACACACCAGCACTCCGGGGCTTGAGCTTGGTTTCAGTTTCAGAGGAGGGAACTCTGGCTCCAAGGATTAACCCCTTCGTTCCTTTGGTTTCTGTGGGCCTGGTTCGGGGAGCCCATCCACATCACCGCCTTTTGAGAGGCCATCTGACAACTGTTTCACCAAAGCGACGTCATCTCAAAACAAGGAAACCAGTTCCATGAAATGGAGGATCTCTCCCTCCCTCTCCCTCCCTCTCCTTCTCACTCTCCTCTACCCACAGCTCATGGCAACGTGGGATTCGTAACCCAGTGAGCGAGGCTGAGCATGGAACCTGCCACCTCATGGTTCCTAGTTGCATTTATTTCCACTTCTGCACCACGATGGGACCTCCCCAGCACAGTTTTTCACACGTGAAGTTTCCCGGGACGTCTCGGAGGAGGCGGACCCCAAACGTGTCTCCATGCCCTATGTGGGTGATTCCTGTGAGGTAAAATGACTTAAGGACCGGCCCACACAAAAGGGACACTCTGGCCCTCCTTTCTGGCCCCCAGACAGCAGGAGATGAAAATCTCCTCCTCGTGCAAAGGAAGATGGCAAGTGAAGATGTCCATTCCCACACCAAGGCCAACATGCTCCAGAAGTTTTGCGGGGTTTCCCGGGTTGGGAAATGGCGGGGGCTCCTTTGGCCTGACACGAGGCGAGTTTCGTGCACACATCCTCCCCCACCCCCCTCCATGCAGTCTGCGAGGGGCAGCCTGAGGGTAGGGAAATTGGGGAAAGGGGGGAAAAAAAACACTTTCCCTAAAGAGAAGCTCCAGGAAAAGTCACCACCTCTGACTTGACTGGAGAGTTTCTGCATTTGAATGAAGTGATTGAACCCAGGCCCTGAGGCCTGGATCTTCCTGATCTCCCCTCCCCCCCTTCCCGGGCGTGAGTCCAGGCGATTTGGGAAGCGAGAGGCGGCGCAGCAGGGATGGCGGCCGGGGGTGGGGGGTGGGGCGGGCAGCTGGGGCCGGGAGTGGGGGGGTGCGGGACTAATGAACCAGCGCCTGCCTGCATGCCTGCCTGCCTGCCTGCCTGCCTGCCTGCCTGCCTGCTTGCCTGCCTGCCTGAACGAGCCCCTCCCCTCCCCCCCCACCCCCTCCCCACACCCACCCGCCTGAGGGCAGGGATGGGGCCTGAGAGCTAAGGGAAACTTCTTTGCTAGCTACTTGTCAGGGAGTGATCCCAGCTCAAAGTCCCTTTGCTTATTTCGGAACAAGGTCTGAGTCTCAGCTAGTACAGAGTTTCTGAATGTCTCGGCACATGGACTGGCCTGCACCAAACAAGCAGACAGGAAGAAAAATGAACACACAGAAATCCAGCTGGTCTCCTTCTCCCAGAGTCTCTCTTGGAGAAATTACCTTAAGCTCAGTGACTTTGCCCCGTCTCCCTCTGGTGCAAAGCCATCCCTGGAGGAGCCAGGTCTTACATGAGCAGGGCAGGGCAGGGCAGCACCACCCAGGTGAGCTGGAGAGTGGAGAGTCAAGTTGATAGATACCCCAAATGTGGCTGGCCAGGGGTCTGGGCTAGCATTCCGTGTGAACTCACACACCCAGGCACCTAGCACCGATTTCCCCATGTTCTTCCGACCCTGATTCTCACTCTTCTTCTGTCCCCCCCCCCCCCCCTTCCTTCGGCTTTTTGCCTTTTCTAGGGCCGCTCCTGCGGCATATGGAAGTTCCCCTGCCAGGGGTCCAATCGGAGCTGTAGCCGCTGGCCTGCACCAGACCCACAGCAACGCGGGATCTGAGCCACGTCTGCAACCTGCACCACAGCTCACGGCAATGCTGGATCCTTAACCCACTGAGCAAGGCCAGGGATGGAACCTGCAACCTCATGGTTCCTAGTCAGATTCATTAACCACTGAGCCACAATGGGAACTCTGACTCTCCCTCTTCCCTGCCTGATACCTTAAGAGCCTGATCGTTTGTGGGGAAATGAAATCCCAGCTGGCAAGAGCCACCTTATCTTCCCAGCACACGAGAAAAGAATAGGCGCAGGCTCACATCCATCTTATGTTTCTATGCCTTGCCCTGGCCCCACCGTTTCAGAAAGCTGTGTCCCTCCACCTGTCAAAAGCCAAAGCCCAGGAGTTCCCGTCGTGGAATAGTGGAAAGGAATCCAACCAGGAACCATGAGGTTGCAGGTTCGATCCCAGGCCTTCCACAGTGGGTTTAGGATCTGGTGGCATCACCTTGCGCTGCGGTGTAGGTTGCAGACGCAGCTTGGATCTGATGGTGCTTGTGACTGTGGCATACACCCCAGCAGTTGTAGGTCTGATTCGGCCCCTAGCCCGGGAACCTCCATATGATGGGGGGAGGGGGGGGGGGGAGGCTGCAGCCAAAGCCCAAGGAAGAAAGACAATCAGAATGTTGCGTGGAACTCCTGGAGACTTAACAACCACCACCAGTCATGACCATGGCTGTCAACCGACACCAGAGCCAAAGAAATGTCGGATCAAATAGGAACCTGCCACTTACACCAGTACTCACCACAATGCAGGACCACAAAAACAAAGGAACAAGAAACCAAAACTAAATAATTGCCCAGGAGCAGCAGGTGCAGGAAAAGCATGCTGACTCTCACCCCCCAGAAGCCAGAGGTAACCTATTTATCACCCCACACGCACACACCTCAGCACCACCAGCACCAGCACCCCCCCCCCCCACCCCAGGATCGAATCTGCATCCTCGTGGGTGCTCCTCAGCTTTGTTACCAATGAGCCACAATGGGATCTCCCCAATCCAGGTTTTTATGTTTCTTTTTTTTTTTTTTTTCCCCTTGCTTTCTTCGGGTGGCACTCACGGCACACGGAGGTTCCCAGGCTAGGGAATCAGAGCTTGAGCCACTGGCCTACACCACAGACACAGCAACACCAGGTCCGATCTGTGTCTGCAACCTACACCACAGTTCAGGGCAATGCCAGATCTTTCACCCACTGAGCGAGGCCAGGGATCAAACCAGCACTCTCATGGATGCTACTCAGATTCCTACCTGCTGAGTCACAATGGGAACTCCACTAAATACATAAATTTTTTCAAAGAGAGAGAGAGAGGGAGAGTGTGTGTGTGTGTGTGTGTGTGTGTGTGTGTGTGTGTGAGAGAGAGAGAGAGAGAGGTCTGGTATCACTTGGGGAAAAATAAAATTATGCTTGGAGAAAAATACCTGTCCCTAGAGATCATTCACAATGGCTTGTTCTGCCTGTTCATTTCTCTCTTTCTTCCCTTTTCTTTTTTCCTTCCTTTTCTTTTCCTTTCGCATCTGTCTGTGCCGTGTGTGTGTGTGTGTGTGTGTGTGTGTGTGTGTGTGTGTGTGTGTGTGTGTGTGTGTGTGTGTGTAGTCTTCTTTTAGGGCTTCACATGTGCCATTTTGTAGGTTCCCAGGTTAGGGGTCAATGCTAGTCGGGTTCGTTTCCACCGAGCCACAACGGGAATTCCTGCCTTGTGCTTCTTTATCTTTGCTCTGTTACTAGGTGCTAGGGATTCCTTTTTGTTAAGTCCAGTCACTTAAATAAGGGTGTTTGCAGGGTTGCCTAAAGCATCAAAAATGTATTTTCTCATTAAATATTGGAATGTGGGGAGTTCCTGTTGTGGCTCAGTGGTAACAAACCCGACTAGTATCCATGTATGCCGGTTCGACCCCTGGTTTGGGAACTTCCGTATGCCACAGTTATGGCTCTAAAAAATCCTCTCTCTCTCTCTCTCTCTCTCTCTCTCTCTCTCGATAATATACACATACACACACACATCCATACGTACATACCTATGTACACATATACATATACATTGGAATTTGGTCTGCCATCGATGAGATGCTCCCTCTTTGTGTGTTGTTCATTTTGTTTTTTGTTTTTTAGGAGTGCACCCTCGGGATATGGAAGTTCCCTGGGCTAGGGGTTGAAGAATCGGAGCTGTAGCTGCTGGCCTGCACCTCAGCCAGAGCTATGCCCTGCCAGATCACCCGATCTGAGCTGAGTGGCCACGTCTGTCACCTACACCTACCTCCCCCTGAATGAAGACGTATTTTCAATACATCTCAAGTGGAGAAAAACTTGCTAAAAATCACTTTATTTGTCATGGAAACCATATCTTCTAGCAGACATGGCACAAAAGCCAGTGTTTATGGTCATCACACCACAGACATCAGAATTCCAAGCTTCTAGGGGTTTCTTGGGGGTGGGGTGGGGTGTGTCCCCAGGGCCTGTGGAAGTTCCATGCCCACCCCTCTGCCACCACCCAGGGATCCTTCGCCCTGGGTGGGTGGGGGGAGGGAGAGGGTATCTCAGCAGAAACGATCTTATCTTACGGGGTTTATGGATGGCTAGAAGCATGTGGTTCTGTTCATCTCATGCTTGAGGTTTCGGTTTTTGCCCTCCTACCTACCCAATGGTCGGCAGATGGAATTCTTCTGGTTTTCTCTGGCCATCCCTCTCCTCGAACTCACGGGTCCAGTTTTTCTCCCACATTTGACTTTTCCGGGAGATCCACAAAAGGAAGCGCCAACCCTTGACATCCACCGACAAGAGATCACCACCCTCTGCCCCTCTTTAGCCCCTTCTCATCCTCATGCCTGCCTGCACACATCGGAGACATTTCCAAGTGCCCAGGAGGATCCTTGGACCCTGACACCTCGAAATCTTCCCTGAGCAGCAGTGCTCGGGACTCAGACCTGGGGTTTATCACGGGCTCCAACCACGACCTTTGGTTTTCCTGGGCTGGGAGATCGGTTTCATGAGATGGAACCGGCTGCGGATTCAGCTTCTGGATCTGGACTGTGAAACGTTGTACAAGACTTTTTTCAAGGCATGACTGTAGGGGAACAAAACCTTGCGGCCCGCCCCCCGCCACATCCCAGATGTCACATGAGCACGGGGAGGAATTCTGTGGAGCTGGAAACAACCATGACCCAAAAGAACACAGGAAGGAATTCCTGTCATGGCGGGGCAGAAACGAATCGGACTAGGAATCACGAGGTGGCAGGTTTGATCCCTGGCCTCGCTCAGGGGTTTAAGGATCTGGCATTTTTCCGCGAGCTGTGGCATAAGGTCTCAGATGTGGCTCGGATCCCGCCGTTGCTGTGGCTGTGGCTCAGGCTAGCAGATGCAGCTCCGATTCAACACCAAGCGTGGGCGCGCGCGCGCGCGCGGGGGGTGGGGGGGAGGCGGGGAGGGAAGCAAACCTCCTAAGAACGACGAAAGTGCAGTTAGGAAACAGAAAATGATGATCCCGGAAGTCCACTTGAATGTGGTTGGGAGACATGCGTAGGACCACACCGCCACCGTGTGAGAGACCAGTGCAAGACAGCTGAACAATACAAAGCGGGGTGGGGGGTGGGGTGCTTGGCGGGGGTTGGAGGAGGAGGAGGAGGAGGAGGAGGTGGGGGGAGACGGCGGCACTGGTGCTGGGCAAAGGTGCCTCTGGGCGAGGACTTTGGTGACCATATTCTCATGGCAGGCTTGAGAGCCCAAAAGATGACATGGTGGAGGCTGAAGTTAAGTTTGGTCAAAAGGAAAACAACCATGAGAAAAGATGCATCCACCCACACCTAGAAAAGATATCGTGCCAGGAATGGGAGCCCTGTTCCAATGGCTCTTCCTGGGATTGTGGGAAATGAATCGATAGCAAGAAGATGCTTTCACATCCATGTCTTCAATGACTCCTGTACTAAGTGCGTCGTGGTTTTGCCAGTTTGGCAGAGTTGTGGAATGTCATCCGGCAATTGCATCTCCCCTGCCCAACCAGCAAGATGGAGTTGTTCTTTTTTTTTTTTTTTTTTTTTTTTCCTGCTGCACTGCCTTTCCTGTGCCAGGGATCGAACTTGAGGCTCAGCTGTGACCTAGGCACAGCGGGAACTCCAAGATGGATTTCTTTTTCCTTCTTTTTCTTTCCTTCCTTCCTTTCTTCCTTTCTTTCTTTTCTCTCTCTCTCTTTCTTTTTCTTTTCTTTCTTTCTTTCTCTTTCCTTCCTTCCTTTCTTCCTTTCTTTCTCCTTTCTTTTTCTTTCTTTCTTTCTTTCTTTCTTTCTTTCTTTCTTTCTTTCTTTCTTTCTTTCTTTCTTTCTTTCTCTCTCTCTATCTTTCTCTTTCCTTCCTTTCTTTCTTTCTCTTTCTTTCTTTCTTTCTTTCTTTCTTTCTTTCTTTCTTTCTTTCTTTCTTTCTTTCTTTCTCTCTCTCTCTCTCTCTCTCTCTCTCTTTCTGGTTTTTTTTGGGGGGGAGCCACACCCGCAGCACATGGAGGTTCCCAGGCTAGGGGTCAATTCGGAGCCTTACCTGCCGGCCTACACCACAGGCACAGCCACGCGGGATCCGAGCCGCGTCTGTGACGGACACCACAGCTCACGGCAATGCCAGATCCTTAACCCAACAAGTGAGCCAGGGATCAAACCTGCAACCTCATGGTTCCTGGTCGGATTTGTTTCCACTACCCCAGGATGGCAATCCTGAGACTTGCAAAGTTTATTGTTTGTTTCGGGTTTTCTCCACCCCCTCTCCCTCCCGTTTCAGCTTTATGTTTTACTTTTTGGCCACACCCACGGGCAGCAAGTGGAAGTTTTTCCTGAGGCAGAGATGGAACCTGCACCACACAGGGGCAACCAGAGCCACCGCGTTGAGAAAGCAGGAGCCTTGACCCTGTTGGTCGTGGGCTTCCTTCTTCTTCTTCTTCTTCTGTTGTTGTTTTTTGGGTTTTTTTTGGGGGGGGGTTGTTTTCCTTTTTTTGTTTTGTTTTGTTTTGTTTTGGATGAGATTTCAGTTCACCCCCCCCCCCCAACACACACACACACTCATAGTGTTGCGTTGTACTTTCCCTCCATTGTGGTTGGTCAGTCATGCTGAAATCCATGTTTCTATGACCTGACCACCAGAGCATTTGCCCCAGGCAGCCATTTGTTCTCTTTGGACTTTGTCTCAGTCTATGCAGAGAGAGATTTTCATTTCCACTTTCCTAGGATCGACTGTATCCTTCTCTCCCTTCCTAAGCTTCTGGGCTTTGCTTGTCTGCTTTTGACAGACCGTCTCCGTCGGTAAGGGTGGCAGGTAAACCGACTCCTGCGTTGTCGTTCTCCGAGAGCTTGCCCGGTTTCGTTTTTGCCAGTCCCCGCCTACCCTCCCACCCTCCCTCTCTCCCTCCCTCCTCCAGCTCCGTGCAGGGAGGTGGGGTGGGGGTGGGGGAGAGAAGAGAAGGTGGAGGGGAACCTGAGATCTCTCTCGCTAGTGCCACCCTCACCGCGCCGGCTTCTCTCTGGAATTCCCAAGCCCAGGAAGGGACATGCTTGGGGGAGCGAGCGCGGCTCCTTCTAGGCAACAGCGAGAACCTCTTCCCAGCTCCTTCCCCGCCGCCGCCGCCGCCGCCGCCGCCGCCGCCGCCGCCGCCGCCCCCCTCTTTCCATCTGCTGCCATCACGCCACGCAGTGCCTTGCCAGGAGGCAGCTCCGCGAGGCAAGCTTCGCGGTCGTGCAGGACGCCTGGCGCCTCGGCCCCGGGAAGAGCTCGGGCATTTGGGTGGCCGGCGCTGTGTCGTTGTGTCGCCGCCGGCCGGCCGGCCTTCCGGATCTGTCCCGGTGACGTTGGTGGCGGTTGTCGCGTGCCATCTAGTGTCCGCTTTTATATCGTCCCTTCCCTCTGCAGCTTTGGGGACCTTCGCGAGGGATGTGACTCAGCCATCCGGCCTGAGTCAGAGTTCCGGGAGGCTGGCGACACTGGCGGCGACAGCTCCGGTGGCTCAGAGGCCTGGGAGTGTCCCTCTCTCACCGGAGATTGGGCCTGCAGGCCTGTGAGGGAGTGACTGTCACCGCGCTCCCCAGGCAGGCTCTGGGGCCGCCTGGCCGGGTCGACCAGCATCCGCTCTTGCCGCTCCGGCCCCGGGGACCGACCAGGCCTGGGCCGGGCCGCCTCCCTAGCGAGGGGAGAGGGTGTGCGGCGCCCGGGACTGCCTGTGCTCGGGTGGCCTGGCCTTGTCCCGGGTCGCCCTTTGGAGCGTGAATGACTCCCGCCTGCGGTCCCTCCAGCCTCTCATCCCCGAAGTGAGGAGCGGCCCGGGTTGTGCGCTGAGGGCGTTGGAGGGCGCGACAGGCTCGGTGGCCGGCACGCTTGTTTCCCGGTCGTCATGCCGGCATGGGCCCCTCCCCGCCTGCCCCCCGACTGATGGCTACCGCCGGCCCGTGCGGAGTCGTACTCACGAGGTCTAGACCGGCACAAGACGTGAGGGGTGGAGCGGAAAGGGTGGCTCGGGCCCCGGCGCCTTCCTTCGCGGGGTCCGTTCGTCGGAGGCGCCTCCGTGGAAACATTTTTTTTTCCAAGTCCTGATGGATCCGGAGACGGTGGACGGTACCCCGCCGGCCCCCTGCTCCCGGGTGTGGCCGGGAAGGGTGCACCTGGGCCTGAGGCGTGCCCATGTAGGGTCCCGGTCGTTGGACAAGACTTCGTTTCCCACGCTCTCATTTCCCGCCCCCCGCCCTCGGAGTGTTTCCCTGTCGGTCGGTCGATCGGTCGGGAGGTGGGGACCGGCCTGAGCTGGATGGTGTGTCCTGGATTTTGGGGGAGCCAAGTCCCCGTCTGGAGCTCCGGACAGACCGATACCTGCCCGCGTGGGCAAGCCGGGAAGGGCTTCCCCGGCTGGCCGGCCGGCTCCACCTCCTTCATGTCCCTGTCCCTTCCTTGCGGTCACGCTCCCCGGGTCGACCAGATGGCTCTGAGAGCGCTGGGTCTGGCGACTCTAGGGCAGGGCTGGGGGACAAGTGTCCGGATGGGGGTTCCGGGGATACCCCCACGTCCTGTGGGTGGGCCCCGCTGCTGGGCATGGACATTTTTCGCGGCCGAAATACGCCTTTTCTGTCACCAGGTAGATGCTGACACGATCCTCTTCAGCGCCTGTCGCTGGAGACCTTGGGCCTCTGGATGCACGTGGGGGGCTTTGGGCTTTCGGCTGCTGTCCAAGGCCTGACCCTGCCCTTTGCACCCCGCGTGGGGGCCGCTCGCCTGGGCCTGTGCGCCGGCTCTCACTTGTGCATCCAGCTGGCCCGTGCTGCGGTGTCTCCTCCGGTCTCTGGCTGACCCGAGGGCGGCAGGGCGCGTGGCCCTGTGGGGTCTTCTACCCTGTGTGCCTCCCTGCTGCGGGCACCCGGCGGCTCGGCTGGGACAACCCCACCCTGTTGGCTCCGTGCCACGTGTCAGGCGTTCTCCCTCCCGGGGTTGTCAGCCGCTGTCTCTCCCCTGAGAGAGGAAGGGGAGGAGGAGGAGGAGGAGGGGGTGCCGGTGAAGCTGAAGCAGGCCCCCGTGGTGATTGTCTTTGCTGGCCCTCCCTCCCCTCTTCTGGGCTCTTCCCTGGCTCTGCCAGGACTGATCGATGTGGTGATGTGGCGCTCTCCTGGGCTTGGGCTTAAGCCGCGCCAGATGAGGGACGGCCGCTCATGGTGAGCTGGGCCGCGCCTCTCATTCTGTCGCGGGCCCCTCGCTGCTCCTCCCCCACCTGCGGGTGGTGTGGGGGAAGGCAGGGGTGCGGCCTCCAGCCTGACCTCTGGTCTCCCGCCCTGCTGCCTTCGGGTGTCAGTCGGGGGGGGGGGGCCTGGGTCCTTTGGGACGCAGCAGGCATTCTCGCTTTGCCGCCTTGGCGTGTGCCTTGCGAGCGGTCCCTCCCCAAAGTGGGGGGGAGGCCTCCCTCGCTGCCATGCTTCGCATCCCTGCGGGTGCGTGAGCGTGCCTCCCCTGGTCCTCTGTGGTGCCCCTGGAGTACTCCGGGTTGCCTGTCAGATGCCCGAGGCCGAGCGGTGGTGTCGTTTTCCTCTCCCAGCGGTGAGTCCCCTCGGGTCCCCACTGTGGTGGTGGCGTGCCCCACGAGCAGCTTCCTAAAGCTCAGGGGAGGGGGTCGAGACGGTAAGGCAGGGGAAGCTTGTGTCCCCTCCCCGGGAGGGGCTCAGGTGGACCCCTTGTCATGGGTCTCCCTCACTGTGTGCCAGTGAGGGCAGCCCTTGGCCCTTGAGCGGCACGCCCCATGCTTCTCCCTTGACCGGGAAGGCTGCATGTGGTCGTGAGAGCGACCGCGGTGGGCCGGGAGATGTGAAGGGGGGGTCCCCGTCTGGCTTTCCGGACGTGGCACCCCTCCACCCACGTGGAAAAGTCTGAAAGGCAAGCCTGGTGGCAGCACAGACTCTTGCTCTCCCGGCTCTGACCGTGGACGCTCACATGGGCTGTGTGCTTTACCCATACCGCAGACCCCCCCCCTTCTGACTTCCCACTTTTTGGGAGTGTTCCCACTCCCGTGGGTCCCCGAAGGGGCGAACGATGGTGTGGGGGGCACGACGCGCCCTCGGTGAGAAAGCCTTCTCTAGCGATCTGAGAGGGGGGCCTTGGGGTACCTGGACCCCCCAGCCGCCGCCCCTCTGAAGTGTGCAAGGCAGTAGCTGCCGGTGCTACTTGCCACAGCGTGTGGGCAAGAGCCGCCCTCGCGCGAGGGGTGCGCTGGCCCCCGCGGTGGGGGCCAAGCGCTGCTCTTTTGCCTAATGCGGCCTGTACCTCCCCCCTCCGAGTTGGGGGAGGGTCACGCCGGGCCGGGCCGGGTTTTGGCATCCAGCGCCGGGCTGTGTGCTGCGTGGGCACGTGGTGCCCCTCCCCTTGGAAGGGGAAGTGGAGGAGGGGGATGCGCCCCGTCCCCCGGCGGCCTCTGCCCCTGCCTCCCCCGCTGCGAGCCGCCTGTCGGTTCTTCCCGCACTCGCCTGGGGTCGCAGCTGGTGGTGTGGAGGTGGTGAGCGAGCATGGTTCGGGCCGCCTCGCTCAGGAGCGTTTCCCCCAGGCGTCAGGCCCTGGAGGGTGGACTAGGTGAAGGACGGATGAGATGAGGGTGGAAAGATGGACGGATGGGTGAGATGAGGCGGACGAGCCCCCCCCCCACGTG
>NC_139392.1:41705000-41722500 GCF_054392235.1 Sus scrofa
ACCAGCTGTCCCGGCCGACTCGGGCCCGGGTCCGAGGGCCCGCGGGGTCGACCAGCTGTCCCGGCCGACTCGGGCCCGGGTCCGAGGGCCCGCGGGGTCGACCAGCTGTCCCGGCCGACTCGGGCCCGGGTCCGAGGGCCCGCGGGGTCGACCAGCTGTCCCGGCCGACTCGGGCCCGGGTCCGAGGGCCCGCGGGGTCGACCAGCTGTCCCGGCCGACTCGGGCCCGGGTCCGAGGGCCCGCGGGGTCGACCAGCTGTCCCGGCCGACTCGGGCCCGGGTCCGTGTGGCCCTCGATGGGATCCCTGGGGTTGTCTTGATGCCGGGGCCGTCCGTCCGTCTCTGCCAACTCACTCGCTGGGGTCGTGTCTGCACCGCGTTGACTGCCTCTCTCCGGGGCCTGAGTCTCCCGGACAGGGTGTGTCGTTTTGTGTTCGATGTTTTCTGAGCTTCCCCTCTGGCCTAGTGATTTCCTTCTTCTCTATTGAAATCAAACACGTCCCAGCACTTGGGTGCATAGCATTTTATTTGGCCCGCGCCGCCCCGCCGCCCTTGCCGCGACAACGTTGCTGTCCCTGTATTAGGACGGTGAGGAGGTTCTTGTTGGTCTTCGGATGGCCGCACCCACGGTCTATGGAGCTTCCCAGGCTAGGGGTCGAACTGGTGTTACGGCTGCTGGCCTACGCCCGAGCCGCAGCCGTGCCGGATCTGAGCCTCGTCTCAACCCCCTGCGTGAGGCGAAGGATGGAGCCCGCAACCTCATGGTCCCTAGTCAGATTCGTTTCCTCTGTGCCACGAGGGAAAGTCCTGAATCAACGATGCACGGATTTAGGACGCTATGGAGGGATGCATTGGCCGGCCCCAGGTCATATGGGGTTCCGGAGCCAGGGATCCGATCCAAGTCCCAGCTGTGGCAACGTGATTACTTGAAAGAGGACCCTTTAAAGCCGGGGTGGGGGTGGCGGGAGGGGATGACACTGCATGCCATGGAGGCGCTCACCTGTCCTTTTTGTGGACACCTTTTCCGCGGTGGTGACAATGGATGCCCTGGCTGCCGTTCGGAAATGAAAGGTGAAGGCCAAGGTCCACGGTCCGTGGTCGGCGTGGTTCGTCTTCAAGGCCACGGATGAAGAAACGGGCTCCAGGAGGAAAGAGTCCAGGCCTTATGCCTGCCCTGCCTGGAGAATCCATGTCGCCACACAGCGATCCATCCCGATGCGTTCGTTGGTCCTGCGACGCCCCCTGCCGTAAGCTGCTTTTTATAGTCTCCGAAAAGGTCCGCCAGATGGCTCCCGGGGTGGGCCTGGGACGACCAAGTTCGGGGCCGGAAGAGGCCACTTCCAAGTGGGGGAGGAGTTACAAGTGGGTGGCAGACCTGAAGATAACCTGGAGGGGAGGAAAAAGGAGGGGAACCGTGACCGACCGAGCGAGCCGGAGGGGAGGGGAGGGGAGGGGAGGGGAGGGACGATGGGATGGCACCATCGGGAGTCCTGCTCAAAGAATTGGAGCCTCCTTGAGACATGCGACCACATCCATCATTCCAGAGGGAATGGAAGCGTCTTCCCCATGGTTGTACAATGATACATGTCCTTCAGAGTCCCTGAGAAAAAAAGGAATACAAGGCAAGATTTTGTCCGTGGAGGGAAGGGGGGGGGGGGGAGAACAGAGGCTCCAGACTTTGGATCTCTTGGCACAGGGGCCTCCTGCGCCGTATGGAAAGGACTGTTCCTAGGGTGCTCTCAGAATGGGATTTCTGGGTCCCACGAACCTTGTGTGTTGGACAAAGAGGCAGAAAGAGGGGTTCCCGGCTGGAAAGCCCAAACCACAGCTCTTCAGATGGGTAGGGAAGGGCAGACAGACTTCCGGCCCCAAGCAGTGATCTGGACCTCCAGAGGCCTTAGGACGACTTCACTGAGAACACGCAGAATACGACCCAGCCACAGCGTCCTCTATACCTAGCTCTGTTTCACTTTCTCTGTCTCTCTCCCCTCCTCCTCTTTCTCCCTCTGATTCTGCCTCTCACTGTCTGCCTATCCTCCGTCCCTCCCTGTCTGTCTCTGTCTCTCTCCCTCACAAGCACACCAAAGCGGGTCCCCCCCCCCCCCCCGGAAAGGACGGATGTGAGACGGACACCCTCTTCTTCCCGTCTTGAAAGCAGGAGAAAAACCTTCCTCTAGAAGCCCAAGTTCAAAGCCAGCTGTTTCAAGGAACGTCTGCCTCTGGCAAGGGGGAGGGGGAGGGCGAGGGGGAGGGCGAGGGGGCGGCCTGGAGGCAGCCTGGAGCACCCACGGCATGCATTCAGAAACCTCGTGCATCTCTCTTCCGGTGCTATCTTTTGGGGGCACGTGGTACTCTTGGGCAAGTCCTCCGAACGATAGTGGAAACAAACATCTGTCTTCTCTCCCACACCTGATGAATGCAGACAGACACACTGGAAGAGCACCCACCCCCCCTTTTCCCCCAAAGGACTCTTGTCACTGTACAGACGGGGGGGGGGGGGGGGGGGGCGGCACGGGGGTGTCACACGCAGTCTTGGTGGCTCGTCTATGTTTCCAATCCGCCCAGGCAGTGCAGGCGGCCACCACTGCTGCTGCCACCTCTCACCGATCGTTCATCCTGTCCGTCAGTGCTATGACAGCACTAAGCTCTTCAGGGAGAAAATGCTCCCTGCCTTTCCTCTCGGAGGGCACACTGAGGGCACCCACTCCCATTAACAAAGTTTATTCACCTTGACAGGAAGAAAAGAGCTTGGGGTTTCTCACACCGCTGCAGATGACACTTTCCTACCGACTCTGGAATTCTCTTGCTCATTCTCCGGTGGGCCCGCCCCCCCCATTTCAGGAGAGGGTGTTTGGTTCTGGGTTGGGGTGCGTGTGTGTGCGCGCGTGTGTGTGTGCGTGTGGGTGTGTGTGTCTGGGTGTGTCTGTGTCTTGCTTTTTCATTTTATTGGAATACAGTTGACTGACAAAGTTGTATGAACTTACAGGGTTGTTTCTGGGTGTTCGTCATGGCAGTGAAAGGAAACACCAGGATTTCCCTAGAAAGCCATCCCGTTCACCTGATCGGTGGCGTGAAGGACATTCACATCCTCCTTGAGTTTCGCATTTGAAAGTGAGGGGCGGGTGCGTGCAGCAGGTCCCCCCCCACCCCACCCCGCGCCCCGAACGTGCCTCCCGCAGTGGCACTAGGAGTGTGTGCAATGAAAGGGACAGGACACCAGACACCAGAGGACCATTCTGACCCTCCTTTCCTTCTCTCTTCGGAAAGCAGGAAATAAATCTCTTGGGTGAAAGAAAAGTGTGCTCCCTGCCACGAAATTTGGGGGGGGGGGGTGTCGGGTTGGCGATAAGGACTTCACTGCTCCCATGGCTCCTGCAATGTTCACGAATCCTCCAAATCCTCAAGGCAAGATGGTTCACAACCAATACATGAGCGAGCTGTCAGAGACACCAGGGACTGAAACACTCCGTATTAGGGAGGGGTCCTCACTCACTTTCATGCAAAGGCAGCGACAACAGCAGCCTTTTCAAAGATGGCTGCAGGCAAGAGGGTGGGGGAGATGATGGAGAAAGTGGTGGTGGCGGCGGCGGCGGCGGCGGCGGCGGCGGCGTGGCAGACTTGGATCACGTCCATTATGTTCATTCAACAAACAGTCGGGGCGACGGGAGAATGGCCGCTTGGTGGTCTGTGTTTCTCCAGGCTCCCTGACCCACTCCCTGCCCCACACCCCCAACCCCCCACACCCCCTTGGACATGGGCAGGAAGGTTTCTAGAGAAGGCAGTGCCTGACCTGCCGGCTCTGTCACCCTGGGGGGAGAACATTTCGGAGAGTCGCCAGAGGCTTCAGACTTCCTACCCCTCTCCCTCCCCCACTCTGAACCCTGGTAACTAGACTTCATTCAACCGACACTTAGGATGGGTCATCCAACTGTTCTCTCATGAAGGAAGGAAGGAAGGAAGGAAGGTGGGTCGGTGGGTAGGTGGGTGTGTTTTCTGCGTGGGGTGAAGCCTTCCCTCCCTCGATGCAAGCCTGATATCCTCACCTGTCACAGAGACTGGACCCCTAAAAAACTACTGTGTCCGGTTTTCTCCCATTTAGGGGGTTCCAGAGTGTGTGTGCGTGCGTGCGCGTGTGCGTGCGTGCGTGCGCGTGCGTGTGCGTGTGCGTGTGCGTGTGTGTGTGTGTGTGTGTGTGTTTTGAGGGCCACACCCACGGCATATGGAGGTTCCCAGATGACGGATCGAATCGGAGGCTTTAGCTGCTGGCCTCCTACACCACAGAAACAGGAATGCCAGGTCCGAGCCGCGTCTGGGACCAACACCACAGCTCACGGCAACACTGGATCCTTTACCCACTGAGCGAGGTGGACAGGGATCGAACCTGCAACCTCATGGTTCCTGGTCGGATTCATTTCCACTGCGCCATGGCGGGAACTCTGCTTTGTGGTTTTGGCGTTTGGATTCCAGAAGGTGGCGTAGGGGTCCCTGTTCGTCATCTATTGGATAGAGACTCGTGTGTGTATATGTTCATCCCATCCTCCTCATGGATCCCTCTCCCCCGCCCTCATGATTTCTTTTTCCCCCTCTGCTTTTTAGGGCTGCCCTCGTGGCATATGGAAGTTCCCAAGCGAGGGGTTGAATCGGAGCTACGGCTGCTGGCCTACGCCACAGGCACAGCCATGTGGGATCCGAGCCGCGTCTGCGACCGACACCACAGCTCACGGCACTGCCTGCCGGATCCTTACCGCCCCCCTGAGCGAGGCCAGGGATCGAACCCACACCCTTCCCTGCAAAGGTTCCTCGTCGGATGCGCTTCCATGGTGCCACGACAGGAACTCCCCCGTGATGGTTTTTTTTCACGCTGGTGTTCCCACCAACAAGGAAGGAATGGCCCAATATTCTGGAATCACCTAGAGGGGAAAAGACGCTGAAAAAGAAAGAACGGAGGGATAGATGGATGTAGATGGATCACTGAATCCCCTTGACTGTACACCTGAAACGAACACAACATTGTAAGCAAGCCCACTGTACGCCGAGCTAAAGCAACAACAACAACCAACAACCACAACAAACTTACATCTTAAAAAAAAAAAAAAAAAAAAAAAAGAAGATGTCCCCTGCAGTTCCCATCAGGGCTCAGCGGTAATGAACCCGACTAGGATCCGTGAGGATGTGGGTTCGATCCCTCCCCTGGCCTCGCTTGGTGGGTTAAGGATCCCGTGTTGCTGTGGCGGTGGGGTAGGCCCGCAGCTACAGTTCTGATTCGACCGTGAGTCTGGGAACTTCCATAGGGCTGGGGCGTGGGCGTTAAAAAAAGATATACTATATGCATACTATATACATATGTAGGAGTTCCCGTCATGGCTGGACGAATCCGACTAGGAGGCCTGAGGGTGCGGGTTCGATCCCTGGCCTCGCTCGTTGGGTTCAGGATCGGGTGTTGCCGTGAGCTCTGGTGTAGGTCGCAGACAGGGCTCGGATCCCGCGTTGTGCTGGCTCTGGTGTAGGCCGGTGGCTACGGCTCCGATTGGACCCCTAGCCTGGGAACCTCCATGTGCCATGGGTGCAGCCCTAGAAACAGAAAATAACTACGTGTGTGTGTCTGTGTGTGTGTGTGTGTGTCTGTGTGTGTGTGTGTGTGTGTGTGTGTGTGTGTGCGTGTGTCTGTGTGTGTCTGTGTGTGTGTGTATACAGATAGATATAGATATACAGATATAGATATAGATATATCACCTACCTAAAGGCCCAGGACTAGAGAAAGCATTGGGTCATTAGGATCTAAGAATCTTCTCCCCGCCCCCCAAATCCATCCATCCAACCCACCCTCCCTCCCTCTCTCCATCTTTCACTTTTCCTGATAAAGACAAAGGGACAAAAATTGTTTGTTTGTTTGTTTCTTTGTTTGTTCGTTTCTTTCTCAAAAGATGTACATCTACTTTGTAACTTATACCTCTGTCAGAGGGATGGAGAATCCTTGACCTTTTCCTCCCTACCCAAATCCTTCCAGAAGTCAGAAACTCAGTGGCTGGAAAACTGGACTGGATCCTGAAGTTTTTCCAGTTGCCTTCCATCTCTGGCTACAACTCTCTTCATGAGCGTTTCCCATTTTCTCCCACCCTTTGGACCTGGCATCCTTGTGGATGAGAACACGTATCGCTTGTCCCGAGGCCCTGAAAACGGAAGCTAGTGGAGTCCCTCGATGAACACATCAGAGAAATGGTCTCTGAGAGTGTCTCTGAGAGTGAAACCATCACCCTGTGTTCATTTCTCTAAGAGCCCCTCGGAAAGTTGGCCCCAACACCTGACGGCATTCTCAGAGGGGCCTTTCAAAAGACTGAAGGGGCGTTCCCGTCATGGCTCCGTGGTTAACGAATCCGACTAGGAACCGTGAGGTTGCGGGTTCGATCCCTGCCCTCACTCAGTGGGTTAAGGATCCAGCGTTGCCGTGAGCTGTGGTGTCGGTCGCAGACACGGCTCGGATCCCACGTTGCTGTGGCTCTGGCGTAGGCTGGCAGCTATGGCTCCGATTCGACCCCTAGCCTGGGAACCTCCATATGCCATGGGAGCGGCCCAAGAAATGGCAAAAAGACAAAACAAACAAACAAACAAACAAACCGACAAAACAAAAGACTGAAGGGACTTTCCCCTCTCCCTCTCTCTTCCCTCTGTCTCACTCACTGTCTCTGTCTGTCTCTCTGTGTCTCTCTCACACGCACACGCACACACACACAGAGTCACCGGCTCCGTTCTTCATATGTAACAGTTTGAAAGTTCCAGGAAAGGTTGGCAGCCCAAACCGGCCTTGGTACTCCAGCTCCAATTAAGTCTCAGAGACAGAGTTTTGGGGTGAAGCATAAAGAACAGCTTTATTGCTTTGCCAGGCTAAGGAGGCCACAGCAGGCTAAGGACCTCAAAACTGTGTCCTCCCTTGAGAGGGGATAGCAAGGGGTTCTATAGGTTTAGCTTAATGGTAGGCATGGGGGTGGCGGAGCTGTCTAGAAGCATCAGGGTGCTTGCAT
Organism: Sus scrofa; assembly: GCF_054392235.1. Lineage (NCBI taxonomy): Eukaryota > Metazoa > Chordata > Mammalia > Artiodactyla > Suidae > Sus > Sus scrofa. The sequence continues at coordinate 41,712,019 of NC_139392.1, forward strand.
TCTTCTCCCTGGATAGGAGATTAGGATAGACCATTTCAAAGTCATCAAGGCTGGAGTCAGGTGGTCCATGGAATGTTTCCAGTGTCTTTGGGGTTATGGCATTTTGACCTTCTCTCTGGAGTGAAGATTGCTCATCCACGGGGCGGGCGTGGGGCGGGGGGTGGGGGGGGGTCGCAATCCTTAGGGAGTGTTTCAAGGGTAGAGAAAACACCAGGTTCACTACAACTCTGACTCGACAGTAGTCATTAGTCATAAGTTCGTGGGCCAAGGCAAGCCATAACCTAACGGAGACTATTTCAAAGTAGCTTTTAGCTGTAACAATGTCTCTGGCTCCAACACACCAGCACTCCGGGGCTTGAGCTTGGTTTCAGTTTCAGAGGAGGGAACTCTGGCTCCAAGGATTAACCCCTTCGTTCCTTTGGTTTCTGTGGGCCTGGTTCGGGGAGCCCATCCACATCACCGCCTTTTGAGAGGCCATCTGACAACTGTTTCACCAAAGCGACGTCATCTCAAAACAAGGAAACCAGTTCCATGAAATGGAGGATCTCTCCCTCCCTCTCCCTCCCTCTCCTTCTCACTCTCCTCTACCCACAGCTCATGGCAACGTGGGATTCGTAACCCAGTGAGCGAGGCTGAGCATGGAACCTGCCACCTCATGGTTCCTAGTTGCATTTATTTCCACTTCTGCACCACGATGGGACCTCCCCAGCACAGTTTTTCACACGTGAAGTTTCCCGGGACGTCTCGGAGGAGGCGGACCCCAAACGTGTCTCCATGCCCTATGTGGGTGATTCCTGTGAGGTAAAATGACTTAAGGACCGGCCCACACAAAAGGGACACTCTGGCCCTCCTTTCTGGCCCCCAGACAGCAGGAGATGAAAATCTCCTCCTCGTGCAAAGGAAGATGGCAAGTGAAGATGTCCATTCCCACACCAAGGCCAACATGCTCCAGAAGTTTTGCGGGGTTTCCCGGGTTGGGAAATGGCGGGGGCTCCTTTGGCCTGACACGAGGCGAGTTTCGTGCACACATCCTCCCCCACCCCCCTCCATGCAGTCTGCGAGGGGCAGCCTGAGGGTAGGGAAATTGGGGAAAGGGGGGAAAAAAAACACTTTCCCTAAAGAGAAGCTCCAGGAAAAGTCACCACCTCTGACTTGACTGGAGAGTTTCTGCATTTGAATGAAGTGATTGAACCCAGGCCCTGAGGCCTGGATCTTCCTGATCTCCCCTCCCCCCCTTCCCGGGCGTGAGTCCAGGCGATTTGGGAAGCGAGAGGCGGCGCAGCAGGGATGGCGGCCGGGGGTGGGGGGTGGGGCGGGCAGCTGGGGCCGGGAGTGGGGGGGTGCGGGACTAATGAACCAGCGCCTGCCTGCATGCCTGCCTGCCTGCCTGCCTGCCTGCCTGCCTGCCTGCTTGCCTGCCTGCCTGAACGAGCCCCTCCCCTCCCCCCCCACCCCCTCCCCACACCCACCCGCCTGAGGGCAGGGATGGGGCCTGAGAGCTAAGGGAAACTTCTTTGCTAGCTACTTGTCAGGGAGTGATCCCAGCTCAAAGTCCCTTTGCTTATTTCGGAACAAGGTCTGAGTCTCAGCTAGTACAGAGTTTCTGAATGTCTCGGCACATGGACTGGCCTGCACCAAACAAGCAGACAGGAAGAAAAATGAACACACAGAAATCCAGCTGGTCTCCTTCTCCCAGAGTCTCTCTTGGAGAAATTACCTTAAGCTCAGTGACTTTGCCCCGTCTCCCTCTGGTGCAAAGCCATCCCTGGAGGAGCCAGGTCTTACATGAGCAGGGCAGGGCAGGGCAGCACCACCCAGGTGAGCTGGAGAGTGGAGAGTCAAGTTGATAGATACCCCAAATGTGGCTGGCCAGGGGTCTGGGCTAGCATTCCGTGTGAACTCACACACCCAGGCACCTAGCACCGATTTCCCCATGTTCTTCCGACCCTGATTCTCACTCTTCTTCTGTCCCCCCCCCCCCCCCTTCCTTCGGCTTTTTGCCTTTTCTAGGGCCGCTCCTGCGGCATATGGAAGTTCCCCTGCCAGGGGTCCAATCGGAGCTGTAGCCGCTGGCCTGCACCAGACCCACAGCAACGCGGGATCTGAGCCACGTCTGCAACCTGCACCACAGCTCACGGCAATGCTGGATCCTTAACCCACTGAGCAAGGCCAGGGATGGAACCTGCAACCTCATGGTTCCTAGTCAGATTCATTAACCACTGAGCCACAATGGGAACTCTGACTCTCCCTCTTCCCTGCCTGATACCTTAAGAGCCTGATCGTTTGTGGGGAAATGAAATCCCAGCTGGCAAGAGCCACCTTATCTTCCCAGCACACGAGAAAAGAATAGGCGCAGGCTCACATCCATCTTATGTTTCTATGCCTTGCCCTGGCCCCACCGTTTCAGAAAGCTGTGTCCCTCCACCTGTCAAAAGCCAAAGCCCAGGAGTTCCCGTCGTGGAATAGTGGAAAGGAATCCAACCAGGAACCATGAGGTTGCAGGTTCGATCCCAGGCCTTCCACAGTGGGTTTAGGATCTGGTGGCATCACCTTGCGCTGCGGTGTAGGTTGCAGACGCAGCTTGGATCTGATGGTGCTTGTGACTGTGGCATACACCCCAGCAGTTGTAGGTCTGATTCGGCCCCTAGCCCGGGAACCTCCATATGATGGGGGGAGGGGGGGGGGGGAGGCTGCAGCCAAAGCCCAAGGAAGAAAGACAATCAGAATGTTGCGTGGAACTCCTGGAGACTTAACAACCACCACCAGTCATGACCATGGCTGTCAACCGACACCAGAGCCAAAGAAATGTCGGATCAAATAGGAACCTGCCACTTACACCAGTACTCACCACAATGCAGGACCACAAAAACAAAGGAACAAGAAACCAAAACTAAATAATTGCCCAGGAGCAGCAGGTGCAGGAAAAGCATGCTGACTCTCACCCCCCAGAAGCCAGAGGTAACCTATTTATCACCCCACACGCACACACCTCAGCACCACCAGCACCAGCACCCCCCCCCCCCACCCCAGGATCGAATCTGCATCCTCGTGGGTGCTCCTCAGCTTTGTTACCAATGAGCCACAATGGGATCTCCCCAATCCAGGTTTTTATGTTTCTTTTTTTTTTTTTTTTCCCCTTGCTTTCTTCGGGTGGCACTCACGGCACACGGAGGTTCCCAGGCTAGGGAATCAGAGCTTGAGCCACTGGCCTACACCACAGACACAGCAACACCAGGTCCGATCTGTGTCTGCAACCTACACCACAGTTCAGGGCAATGCCAGATCTTTCACCCACTGAGCGAGGCCAGGGATCAAACCAGCACTCTCATGGATGCTACTCAGATTCCTACCTGCTGAGTCACAATGGGAACTCCACTAAATACATAAATTTTTTCAAAGAGAGAGAGAGAGGGAGAGTGTGTGTGTGTGTGTGTGTGTGTGTGTGTGTGTGTGTGAGAGAGAGAGAGAGAGAGGTCTGGTATCACTTGGGGAAAAATAAAATTATGCTTGGAGAAAAATACCTGTCCCTAGAGATCATTCACAATGGCTTGTTCTGCCTGTTCATTTCTCTCTTTCTTCCCTTTTCTTTTTTCCTTCCTTTTCTTTTCCTTTCGCATCTGTCTGTGCCGTGTGTGTGTGTGTGTGTGTGTGTGTGTGTGTGTGTGTGTGTGTGTGTGTGTGTGTGTGTGTGTGTAGTCTTCTTTTAGGGCTTCACATGTGCCATTTTGTAGGTTCCCAGGTTAGGGGTCAATGCTAGTCGGGTTCGTTTCCACCGAGCCACAACGGGAATTCCTGCCTTGTGCTTCTTTATCTTTGCTCTGTTACTAGGTGCTAGGGATTCCTTTTTGTTAAGTCCAGTCACTTAAATAAGGGTGTTTGCAGGGTTGCCTAAAGCATCAAAAATGTATTTTCTCATTAAATATTGGAATGTGGGGAGTTCCTGTTGTGGCTCAGTGGTAACAAACCCGACTAGTATCCATGTATGCCGGTTCGACCCCTGGTTTGGGAACTTCCGTATGCCACAGTTATGGCTCTAAAAAATCCTCTCTCTCTCTCTCTCTCTCTCTCTCTCTCTCTCGATAATATACACATACACACACACATCCATACGTACATACCTATGTACACATATACATATACATTGGAATTTGGTCTGCCATCGATGAGATGCTCCCTCTTTGTGTGTTGTTCATTTTGTTTTTTGTTTTTTAGGAGTGCACCCTCGGGATATGGAAGTTCCCTGGGCTAGGGGTTGAAGAATCGGAGCTGTAGCTGCTGGCCTGCACCTCAGCCAGAGCTATGCCCTGCCAGATCACCCGATCTGAGCTGAGTGGCCACGTCTGTCACCTACACCTACCTCCCCCTGAATGAAGACGTATTTTCAATACATCTCAAGTGGAGAAAAACTTGCTAAAAATCACTTTATTTGTCATGGAAACCATATCTTCTAGCAGACATGGCACAAAAGCCAGTGTTTATGGTCATCACACCACAGACATCAGAATTCCAAGCTTCTAGGGGTTTCTTGGGGGTGGGGTGGGGTGTGTCCCCAGGGCCTGTGGAAGTTCCATGCCCACCCCTCTGCCACCACCCAGGGATCCTTCGCCCTGGGTGGGTGGGGGGAGGGAGAGGGTATCTCAGCAGAAACGATCTTATCTTACGGGGTTTATGGATGGCTAGAAGCATGTGGTTCTGTTCATCTCATGCTTGAGGTTTCGGTTTTTGCCCTCCTACCTACCCAATGGTCGGCAGATGGAATTCTTCTGGTTTTCTCTGGCCATCCCTCTCCTCGAACTCACGGGTCCAGTTTTTCTCCCACATTTGACTTTTCCGGGAGATCCACAAAAGGAAGCGCCAACCCTTGACATCCACCGACAAGAGATCACCACCCTCTGCCCCTCTTTAGCCCCTTCTCATCCTCATGCCTGCCTGCACACATCGGAGACATTTCCAAGTGCCCAGGAGGATCCTTGGACCCTGACACCTCGAAATCTTCCCTGAGCAGCAGTGCTCGGGACTCAGACCTGGGGTTTATCACGGGCTCCAACCACGACCTTTGGTTTTCCTGGGCTGGGAGATCGGTTTCATGAGATGGAACCGGCTGCGGATTCAGCTTCTGGATCTGGACTGTGAAACGTTGTACAAGACTTTTTTCAAGGCATGACTGTAGGGGAACAAAACCTTGCGGCCCGCCCCCCGCCACATCCCAGATGTCACATGAGCACGGGGAGGAATTCTGTGGAGCTGGAAACAACCATGACCCAAAAGAACACAGGAAGGAATTCCTGTCATGGCGGGGCAGAAACGAATCGGACTAGGAATCACGAGGTGGCAGGTTTGATCCCTGGCCTCGCTCAGGGGTTTAAGGATCTGGCATTTTTCCGCGAGCTGTGGCATAAGGTCTCAGATGTGGCTCGGATCCCGCCGTTGCTGTGGCTGTGGCTCAGGCTAGCAGATGCAGCTCCGATTCAACACCAAGCGTGGGCGCGCGCGCGCGCGCGGGGGGTGGGGGGGAGGCGGGGAGGGAAGCAAACCTCCTAAGAACGACGAAAGTGCAGTTAGGAAACAGAAAATGATGATCCCGGAAGTCCACTTGAATGTGGTTGGGAGACATGCGTAGGACCACACCGCCACCGTGTGAGAGACCAGTGCAAGACAGCTGAACAATACAAAGCGGGGTGGGGGGTGGGGTGCTTGGCGGGGGTTGGAGGAGGAGGAGGAGGAGGAGGAGGTGGGGGGAGACGGCGGCACTGGTGCTGGGCAAAGGTGCCTCTGGGCGAGGACTTTGGTGACCATATTCTCATGGCAGGCTTGAGAGCCCAAAAGATGACATGGTGGAGGCTGAAGTTAAGTTTGGTCAAAAGGAAAACAACCATGAGAAAAGATGCATCCACCCACACCTAGAAAAGATATCGTGCCAGGAATGGGAGCCCTGTTCCAATGGCTCTTCCTGGGATTGTGGGAAATGAATCGATAGCAAGAAGATGCTTTCACATCCATGTCTTCAATGACTCCTGTACTAAGTGCGTCGTGGTTTTGCCAGTTTGGCAGAGTTGTGGAATGTCATCCGGCAATTGCATCTCCCCTGCCCAACCAGCAAGATGGAGTTGTTCTTTTTTTTTTTTTTTTTTTTTTTTCCTGCTGCACTGCCTTTCCTGTGCCAGGGATCGAACTTGAGGCTCAGCTGTGACCTAGGCACAGCGGGAACTCCAAGATGGATTTCTTTTTCCTTCTTTTTCTTTCCTTCCTTCCTTTCTTCCTTTCTTTCTTTTCTCTCTCTCTCTTTCTTTTTCTTTTCTTTCTTTCTTTCTCTTTCCTTCCTTCCTTTCTTCCTTTCTTTCTCCTTTCTTTTTCTTTCTTTCTTTCTTTCTTTCTTTCTTTCTTTCTTTCTTTCTTTCTTTCTTTCTTTCTTTCTTTCTCTCTCTCTATCTTTCTCTTTCCTTCCTTTCTTTCTTTCTCTTTCTTTCTTTCTTTCTTTCTTTCTTTCTTTCTTTCTTTCTTTCTTTCTTTCTTTCTTTCTCTCTCTCTCTCTCTCTCTCTCTCTCTTTCTGGTTTTTTTTGGGGGGGAGCCACACCCGCAGCACATGGAGGTTCCCAGGCTAGGGGTCAATTCGGAGCCTTACCTGCCGGCCTACACCACAGGCACAGCCACGCGGGATCCGAGCCGCGTCTGTGACGGACACCACAGCTCACGGCAATGCCAGATCCTTAACCCAACAAGTGAGCCAGGGATCAAACCTGCAACCTCATGGTTCCTGGTCGGATTTGTTTCCACTACCCCAGGATGGCAATCCTGAGACTTGCAAAGTTTATTGTTTGTTTCGGGTTTTCTCCACCCCCTCTCCCTCCCGTTTCAGCTTTATGTTTTACTTTTTGGCCACACCCACGGGCAGCAAGTGGAAGTTTTTCCTGAGGCAGAGATGGAACCTGCACCACACAGGGGCAACCAGAGCCACCGCGTTGAGAAAGCAGGAGCCTTGACCCTGTTGGTCGTGGGCTTCCTTCTTCTTCTTCTTCTTCTGTTGTTGTTTTTTGGGTTTTTTTTGGGGGGGGGTTGTTTTCCTTTTTTTGTTTTGTTTTGTTTTGTTTTGGATGAGATTTCAGTTCACCCCCCCCCCCCAACACACACACACACTCATAGTGTTGCGTTGTACTTTCCCTCCATTGTGGTTGGTCAGTCATGCTGAAATCCATGTTTCTATGACCTGACCACCAGAGCATTTGCCCCAGGCAGCCATTTGTTCTCTTTGGACTTTGTCTCAGTCTATGCAGAGAGAGATTTTCATTTCCACTTTCCTAGGATCGACTGTATCCTTCTCTCCCTTCCTAAGCTTCTGGGCTTTGCTTGTCTGCTTTTGACAGACCGTCTCCGTCGGTAAGGGTGGCAGGTAAACCGACTCCTGCGTTGTCGTTCTCCGAGAGCTTGCCCGGTTTCGTTTTTGCCAGTCCCCGCCTACCCTCCCACCCTCCCTCTCTCCCTCCCTCCTCCAGCTCCGTGCAGGGAGGTGGGGTGGGGGTGGGGGAGAGAAGAGAAGGTGGAGGGGAACCTGAGATCTCTCTCGCTAGTGCCACCCTCACCGCGCCGGCTTCTCTCTGGAATTCCCAAGCCCAGGAAGGGACATGCTTGGGGGAGCGAGCGCGGCTCCTTCTAGGCAACAGCGAGAACCTCTTCCCAGCTCCTTCCCCGCCGCCGCCGCCGCCGCCGCCGCCGCCGCCGCCGCCGCCGCCCCCCTCTTTCCATCTGCTGCCATCACGCCACGCAGTGCCTTGCCAGGAGGCAGCTCCGCGAGGCAAGCTTCGCGGTCGTGCAGGACGCCTGGCGCCTCGGCCCCGGGAAGAGCTCGGGCATTTGGGTGGCCGGCGCTGTGTCGTTGTGTCGCCGCCGGCCGGCCGGCCTTCCGGATCTGTCCCGGTGACGTTGGTGGCGGTTGTCGCGTGCCATCTAGTGTCCGCTTTTATATCGTCCCTTCCCTCTGCAGCTTTGGGGACCTTCGCGAGGGATGTGACTCAGCCATCCGGCCTGAGTCAGAGTTCCGGGAGGCTGGCGACACTGGCGGCGACAGCTCCGGTGGCTCAGAGGCCTGGGAGTGTCCCTCTCTCACCGGAGATTGGGCCTGCAGGCCTGTGAGGGAGTGACTGTCACCGCGCTCCCCAGGCAGGCTCTGGGGCCGCCTGGCCGGGTCGACCAGCATCCGCTCTTGCCGCTCCGGCCCCGGGGACCGACCAGGCCTGGGCCGGGCCGCCTCCCTAGCGAGGGGAGAGGGTGTGCGGCGCCCGGGACTGCCTGTGCTCGGGTGGCCTGGCCTTGTCCCGGGTCGCCCTTTGGAGCGTGAATGACTCCCGCCTGCGGTCCCTCCAGCCTCTCATCCCCGAAGTGAGGAGCGGCCCGGGTTGTGCGCTGAGGGCGTTGGAGGGCGCGACAGGCTCGGTGGCCGGCACGCTTGTTTCCCGGTCGTCATGCCGGCATGGGCCCCTCCCCGCCTGCCCCCCGACTGATGGCTACCGCCGGCCCGTGCGGAGTCGTACTCACGAGGTCTAGACCGGCACAAGACGTGAGGGGTGGAGCGGAAAGGGTGGCTCGGGCCCCGGCGCCTTCCTTCGCGGGGTCCGTTCGTCGGAGGCGCCTCCGTGGAAACATTTTTTTTTCCAAGTCCTGATGGATCCGGAGACGGTGGACGGTACCCCGCCGGCCCCCTGCTCCCGGGTGTGGCCGGGAAGGGTGCACCTGGGCCTGAGGCGTGCCCATGTAGGGTCCCGGTCGTTGGACAAGACTTCGTTTCCCACGCTCTCATTTCCCGCCCCCCGCCCTCGGAGTGTTTCCCTGTCGGTCGGTCGATCGGTCGGGAGGTGGGGACCGGCCTGAGCTGGATGGTGTGTCCTGGATTTTGGGGGAGCCAAGTCCCCGTCTGGAGCTCCGGACAGACCGATACCTGCCCGCGTGGGCAAGCCGGGAAGGGCTTCCCCGGCTGGCCGGCCGGCTCCACCTCCTTCATGTCCCTGTCCCTTCCTTGCGGTCACGCTCCCCGGGTCGACCAGATGGCTCTGAGAGCGCTGGGTCTGGCGACTCTAGGGCAGGGCTGGGGGACAAGTGTCCGGATGGGGGTTCCGGGGATACCCCCACGTCCTGTGGGTGGGCCCCGCTGCTGGGCATGGACATTTTTCGCGGCCGAAATACGCCTTTTCTGTCACCAGGTAGATGCTGACACGATCCTCTTCAGCGCCTGTCGCTGGAGACCTTGGGCCTCTGGATGCACGTGGGGGGCTTTGGGCTTTCGGCTGCTGTCCAAGGCCTGACCCTGCCCTTTGCACCCCGCGTGGGGGCCGCTCGCCTGGGCCTGTGCGCCGGCTCTCACTTGTGCATCCAGCTGGCCCGTGCTGCGGTGTCTCCTCCGGTCTCTGGCTGACCCGAGGGCGGCAGGGCGCGTGGCCCTGTGGGGTCTTCTACCCTGTGTGCCTCCCTGCTGCGGGCACCCGGCGGCTCGGCTGGGACAACCCCACCCTGTTGGCTCCGTGCCACGTGTCAGGCGTTCTCCCTCCCGGGGTTGTCAGCCGCTGTCTCTCCCCTGAGAGAGGAAGGGGAGGAGGAGGAGGAGGAGGGGGTGCCGGTGAAGCTGAAGCAGGCCCCCGTGGTGATTGTCTTTGCTGGCCCTCCCTCCCCTCTTCTGGGCTCTTCCCTGGCTCTGCCAGGACTGATCGATGTGGTGATGTGGCGCTCTCCTGGGCTTGGGCTTAAGCCGCGCCAGATGAGGGACGGCCGCTCATGGTGAGCTGGGCCGCGCCTCTCATTCTGTCGCGGGCCCCTCGCTGCTCCTCCCCCACCTGCGGGTGGTGTGGGGGAAGGCAGGGGTGCGGCCTCCAGCCTGACCTCTGGTCTCCCGCCCTGCTGCCTTCGGGTGTCAGTCGGGGGGGGGGGGCCTGGGTCCTTTGGGACGCAGCAGGCATTCTCGCTTTGCCGCCTTGGCGTGTGCCTTGCGAGCGGTCCCTCCCCAAAGTGGGGGGGAGGCCTCCCTCGCTGCCATGCTTCGCATCCCTGCGGGTGCGTGAGCGTGCCTCCCCTGGTCCTCTGTGGTGCCCCTGGAGTACTCCGGGTTGCCTGTCAGATGCCCGAGGCCGAGCGGTGGTGTCGTTTTCCTCTCCCAGCGGTGAGTCCCCTCGGGTCCCCACTGTGGTGGTGGCGTGCCCCACGAGCAGCTTCCTAAAGCTCAGGGGAGGGGGTCGAGACGGTAAGGCAGGGGAAGCTTGTGTCCCCTCCCCGGGAGGGGCTCAGGTGGACCCCTTGTCATGGGTCTCCCTCACTGTGTGCCAGTGAGGGCAGCCCTTGGCCCTTGAGCGGCACGCCCCATGCTTCTCCCTTGACCGGGAAGGCTGCATGTGGTCGTGAGAGCGACCGCGGTGGGCCGGGAGATGTGAAGGGGGGGTCCCCGTCTGGCTTTCCGGACGTGGCACCCCTCCACCCACGTGGAAAAGTCTGAAAGGCAAGCC
>NC_139392.1:41737500-41755000 GCF_054392235.1 Sus scrofa
GAATGGGATTTCTGGGTCCCACGAACCTTGTGTGTTGGACAAAGAGGCAGAAAGAGGGGTTCCCGGCTGGAAAGCCCAAACCACAGCTCTTCAGATGGGTAGGGAAGGGCAGACAGACTTCCGGCCCCAAGCAGTGATCTGGACCTCCAGAGGCCTTAGGACGACTTCACTGAGAACACGCAGAATACGACCCAGCCACAGCGTCCTCTATACCTAGCTCTGTTTCACTTTCTCTGTCTCTCTCCCCTCCTCCTCTTTCTCCCTCTGATTCTGCCTCTCACTGTCTGCCTATCCTCCGTCCCTCCCTGTCTGTCTCTGTCTCTCTCCCTCACAAGCACACCAAAGCGGGTCCCCCCCCCCCCCCCGGAAAGGACGGATGTGAGACGGACACCCTCTTCTTCCCGTCTTGAAAGCAGGAGAAAAACCTTCCTCTAGAAGCCCAAGTTCAAAGCCAGCTGTTTCAAGGAACGTCTGCCTCTGGCAAGGGGGAGGGGGAGGGCGAGGGGGAGGGCGAGGGGGCGGCCTGGAGGCAGCCTGGAGCACCCACGGCATGCATTCAGAAACCTCGTGCATCTCTCTTCCGGTGCTATCTTTTGGGGGCACGTGGTACTCTTGGGCAAGTCCTCCGAACGATAGTGGAAACAAACATCTGTCTTCTCTCCCACACCTGATGAATGCAGACAGACACACTGGAAGAGCACCCACCCCCCCTTTTCCCCCAAAGGACTCTTGTCACTGTACAGACGGGGGGGGGGGGGGGGGGGGCGGCACGGGGGTGTCACACGCAGTCTTGGTGGCTCGTCTATGTTTCCAATCCGCCCAGGCAGTGCAGGCGGCCACCACTGCTGCTGCCACCTCTCACCGATCGTTCATCCTGTCCGTCAGTGCTATGACAGCACTAAGCTCTTCAGGGAGAAAATGCTCCCTGCCTTTCCTCTCGGAGGGCACACTGAGGGCACCCACTCCCATTAACAAAGTTTATTCACCTTGACAGGAAGAAAAGAGCTTGGGGTTTCTCACACCGCTGCAGATGACACTTTCCTACCGACTCTGGAATTCTCTTGCTCATTCTCCGGTGGGCCCGCCCCCCCCATTTCAGGAGAGGGTGTTTGGTTCTGGGTTGGGGTGCGTGTGTGTGCGCGCGTGTGTGTGTGCGTGTGGGTGTGTGTGTCTGGGTGTGTCTGTGTCTTGCTTTTTCATTTTATTGGAATACAGTTGACTGACAAAGTTGTATGAACTTACAGGGTTGTTTCTGGGTGTTCGTCATGGCAGTGAAAGGAAACACCAGGATTTCCCTAGAAAGCCATCCCGTTCACCTGATCGGTGGCGTGAAGGACATTCACATCCTCCTTGAGTTTCGCATTTGAAAGTGAGGGGCGGGTGCGTGCAGCAGGTCCCCCCCCACCCCACCCCGCGCCCCGAACGTGCCTCCCGCAGTGGCACTAGGAGTGTGTGCAATGAAAGGGACAGGACACCAGACACCAGAGGACCATTCTGACCCTCCTTTCCTTCTCTCTTCGGAAAGCAGGAAATAAATCTCTTGGGTGAAAGAAAAGTGTGCTCCCTGCCACGAAATTTGGGGGGGGGGGGTGTCGGGTTGGCGATAAGGACTTCACTGCTCCCATGGCTCCTGCAATGTTCACGAATCCTCCAAATCCTCAAGGCAAGATGGTTCACAACCAATACATGAGCGAGCTGTCAGAGACACCAGGGACTGAAACACTCCGTATTAGGGAGGGGTCCTCACTCACTTTCATGCAAAGGCAGCGACAACAGCAGCCTTTTCAAAGATGGCTGCAGGCAAGAGGGTGGGGGAGATGATGGAGAAAGTGGTGGTGGCGGCGGCGGCGGCGGCGGCGGCGGCGGCGTGGCAGACTTGGATCACGTCCATTATGTTCATTCAACAAACAGTCGGGGCGACGGGAGAATGGCCGCTTGGTGGTCTGTGTTTCTCCAGGCTCCCTGACCCACTCCCTGCCCCACACCCCCAACCCCCCACACCCCCTTGGACATGGGCAGGAAGGTTTCTAGAGAAGGCAGTGCCTGACCTGCCGGCTCTGTCACCCTGGGGGGAGAACATTTCGGAGAGTCGCCAGAGGCTTCAGACTTCCTACCCCTCTCCCTCCCCCACTCTGAACCCTGGTAACTAGACTTCATTCAACCGACACTTAGGATGGGTCATCCAACTGTTCTCTCATGAAGGAAGGAAGGAAGGAAGGAAGGTGGGTCGGTGGGTAGGTGGGTGTGTTTTCTGCGTGGGGTGAAGCCTTCCCTCCCTCGATGCAAGCCTGATATCCTCACCTGTCACAGAGACTGGACCCCTAAAAAACTACTGTGTCCGGTTTTCTCCCATTTAGGGGGTTCCAGAGTGTGTGTGCGTGCGTGCGCGTGTGCGTGCGTGCGTGCGCGTGCGTGTGCGTGTGCGTGTGCGTGTGTGTGTGTGTGTGTGTGTGTTTTGAGGGCCACACCCACGGCATATGGAGGTTCCCAGATGACGGATCGAATCGGAGGCTTTAGCTGCTGGCCTCCTACACCACAGAAACAGGAATGCCAGGTCCGAGCCGCGTCTGGGACCAACACCACAGCTCACGGCAACACTGGATCCTTTACCCACTGAGCGAGGTGGACAGGGATCGAACCTGCAACCTCATGGTTCCTGGTCGGATTCATTTCCACTGCGCCATGGCGGGAACTCTGCTTTGTGGTTTTGGCGTTTGGATTCCAGAAGGTGGCGTAGGGGTCCCTGTTCGTCATCTATTGGATAGAGACTCGTGTGTGTATATGTTCATCCCATCCTCCTCATGGATCCCTCTCCCCCGCCCTCATGATTTCTTTTTCCCCCTCTGCTTTTTAGGGCTGCCCTCGTGGCATATGGAAGTTCCCAAGCGAGGGGTTGAATCGGAGCTACGGCTGCTGGCCTACGCCACAGGCACAGCCATGTGGGATCCGAGCCGCGTCTGCGACCGACACCACAGCTCACGGCACTGCCTGCCGGATCCTTACCGCCCCCCTGAGCGAGGCCAGGGATCGAACCCACACCCTTCCCTGCAAAGGTTCCTCGTCGGATGCGCTTCCATGGTGCCACGACAGGAACTCCCCCGTGATGGTTTTTTTTCACGCTGGTGTTCCCACCAACAAGGAAGGAATGGCCCAATATTCTGGAATCACCTAGAGGGGAAAAGACGCTGAAAAAGAAAGAACGGAGGGATAGATGGATGTAGATGGATCACTGAATCCCCTTGACTGTACACCTGAAACGAACACAACATTGTAAGCAAGCCCACTGTACGCCGAGCTAAAGCAACAACAACAACCAACAACCACAACAAACTTACATCTTAAAAAAAAAAAAAAAAAAAAAAAAGAAGATGTCCCCTGCAGTTCCCATCAGGGCTCAGCGGTAATGAACCCGACTAGGATCCGTGAGGATGTGGGTTCGATCCCTCCCCTGGCCTCGCTTGGTGGGTTAAGGATCCCGTGTTGCTGTGGCGGTGGGGTAGGCCCGCAGCTACAGTTCTGATTCGACCGTGAGTCTGGGAACTTCCATAGGGCTGGGGCGTGGGCGTTAAAAAAAGATATACTATATGCATACTATATACATATGTAGGAGTTCCCGTCATGGCTGGACGAATCCGACTAGGAGGCCTGAGGGTGCGGGTTCGATCCCTGGCCTCGCTCGTTGGGTTCAGGATCGGGTGTTGCCGTGAGCTCTGGTGTAGGTCGCAGACAGGGCTCGGATCCCGCGTTGTGCTGGCTCTGGTGTAGGCCGGTGGCTACGGCTCCGATTGGACCCCTAGCCTGGGAACCTCCATGTGCCATGGGTGCAGCCCTAGAAACAGAAAATAACTACGTGTGTGTGTCTGTGTGTGTGTGTGTGTGTCTGTGTGTGTGTGTGTGTGTGTGTGTGTGTGTGTGCGTGTGTCTGTGTGTGTCTGTGTGTGTGTGTATACAGATAGATATAGATATACAGATATAGATATAGATATATCACCTACCTAAAGGCCCAGGACTAGAGAAAGCATTGGGTCATTAGGATCTAAGAATCTTCTCCCCGCCCCCCAAATCCATCCATCCAACCCACCCTCCCTCCCTCTCTCCATCTTTCACTTTTCCTGATAAAGACAAAGGGACAAAAATTGTTTGTTTGTTTGTTTCTTTGTTTGTTCGTTTCTTTCTCAAAAGATGTACATCTACTTTGTAACTTATACCTCTGTCAGAGGGATGGAGAATCCTTGACCTTTTCCTCCCTACCCAAATCCTTCCAGAAGTCAGAAACTCAGTGGCTGGAAAACTGGACTGGATCCTGAAGTTTTTCCAGTTGCCTTCCATCTCTGGCTACAACTCTCTTCATGAGCGTTTCCCATTTTCTCCCACCCTTTGGACCTGGCATCCTTGTGGATGAGAACACGTATCGCTTGTCCCGAGGCCCTGAAAACGGAAGCTAGTGGAGTCCCTCGATGAACACATCAGAGAAATGGTCTCTGAGAGTGTCTCTGAGAGTGAAACCATCACCCTGTGTTCATTTCTCTAAGAGCCCCTCGGAAAGTTGGCCCCAACACCTGACGGCATTCTCAGAGGGGCCTTTCAAAAGACTGAAGGGGCGTTCCCGTCATGGCTCCGTGGTTAACGAATCCGACTAGGAACCGTGAGGTTGCGGGTTCGATCCCTGCCCTCACTCAGTGGGTTAAGGATCCAGCGTTGCCGTGAGCTGTGGTGTCGGTCGCAGACACGGCTCGGATCCCACGTTGCTGTGGCTCTGGCGTAGGCTGGCAGCTATGGCTCCGATTCGACCCCTAGCCTGGGAACCTCCATATGCCATGGGAGCGGCCCAAGAAATGGCAAAAAGACAAAACAAACAAACAAACAAACAAACCGACAAAACAAAAGACTGAAGGGACTTTCCCCTCTCCCTCTCTCTTCCCTCTGTCTCACTCACTGTCTCTGTCTGTCTCTCTGTGTCTCTCTCACACGCACACGCACACACACACAGAGTCACCGGCTCCGTTCTTCATATGTAACAGTTTGAAAGTTCCAGGAAAGGTTGGCAGCCCAAACCGGCCTTGGTACTCCAGCTCCAATTAAGTCTCAGAGACAGAGTTTTGGGGTGAAGCATAAAGAACAGCTTTATTGCTTTGCCAGGCTAAGGAGGCCACAGCAGGCTAAGGACCTCAAAACTGTGTCCTCCCTTGAGAGGGGATAGCAAGGGGTTCTATAGGTTTAGCTTAATGGTAGGCATGGGGGTGGCGGAGCTGTCTAGAAGCATCAGGGTGCTTGCATTCTTCTCCCTGGATAGGAGATTAGGATAGACCATTTCAAAGTCATCAAGGCTGGAGTCAGGTGGTCCATGGAATGTTTCCAGTGTCTTTGGGGTTATGGCATTTTGACCTTCTCTCTGGAGTGAAGATTGCTCATCCACGGGGCGGGCGTGGGGCGGGGGGTGGGGGGGGGTCGCAATCCTTAGGGAGTGTTTCAAGGGTAGAGAAAACACCAGGTTCACTACAACTCTGACTCGACAGTAGTCATTAGTCATAAGTTCGTGGGCCAAGGCAAGCCATAACCTAACGGAGACTATTTCAAAGTAGCTTTTAGCTGTAACAATGTCTCTGGCTCCAACACACCAGCACTCCGGGGCTTGAGCTTGGTTTCAGTTTCAGAGGAGGGAACTCTGGCTCCAAGGATTAACCCCTTCGTTCCTTTGGTTTCTGTGGGCCTGGTTCGGGGAGCCCATCCACATCACCGCCTTTTGAGAGGCCATCTGACAACTGTTTCACCAAAGCGACGTCATCTCAAAACAAGGAAACCAGTTCCATGAAATGGAGGATCTCTCCCTCCCTCTCCCTCCCTCTCCTTCTCACTCTCCTCTACCCACAGCTCATGGCAACGTGGGATTCGTAACCCAGTGAGCGAGGCTGAGCATGGAACCTGCCACCTCATGGTTCCTAGTTGCATTTATTTCCACTTCTGCACCACGATGGGACCTCCCCAGCACAGTTTTTCACACGTGAAGTTTCCCGGGACGTCTCGGAGGAGGCGGACCCCAAACGTGTCTCCATGCCCTATGTGGGTGATTCCTGTGAGGTAAAATGACTTAAGGACCGGCCCACACAAAAGGGACACTCTGGCCCTCCTTTCTGGCCCCCAGACAGCAGGAGATGAAAATCTCCTCCTCGTGCAAAGGAAGATGGCAAGTGAAGATGTCCATTCCCACACCAAGGCCAACATGCTCCAGAAGTTTTGCGGGGTTTCCCGGGTTGGGAAATGGCGGGGGCTCCTTTGGCCTGACACGAGGCGAGTTTCGTGCACACATCCTCCCCCACCCCCCTCCATGCAGTCTGCGAGGGGCAGCCTGAGGGTAGGGAAATTGGGGAAAGGGGGGAAAAAAAACACTTTCCCTAAAGAGAAGCTCCAGGAAAAGTCACCACCTCTGACTTGACTGGAGAGTTTCTGCATTTGAATGAAGTGATTGAACCCAGGCCCTGAGGCCTGGATCTTCCTGATCTCCCCTCCCCCCCTTCCCGGGCGTGAGTCCAGGCGATTTGGGAAGCGAGAGGCGGCGCAGCAGGGATGGCGGCCGGGGGTGGGGGGTGGGGCGGGCAGCTGGGGCCGGGAGTGGGGGGGTGCGGGACTAATGAACCAGCGCCTGCCTGCATGCCTGCCTGCCTGCCTGCCTGCCTGCCTGCCTGCCTGCTTGCCTGCCTGCCTGAACGAGCCCCTCCCCTCCCCCCCCACCCCCTCCCCACACCCACCCGCCTGAGGGCAGGGATGGGGCCTGAGAGCTAAGGGAAACTTCTTTGCTAGCTACTTGTCAGGGAGTGATCCCAGCTCAAAGTCCCTTTGCTTATTTCGGAACAAGGTCTGAGTCTCAGCTAGTACAGAGTTTCTGAATGTCTCGGCACATGGACTGGCCTGCACCAAACAAGCAGACAGGAAGAAAAATGAACACACAGAAATCCAGCTGGTCTCCTTCTCCCAGAGTCTCTCTTGGAGAAATTACCTTAAGCTCAGTGACTTTGCCCCGTCTCCCTCTGGTGCAAAGCCATCCCTGGAGGAGCCAGGTCTTACATGAGCAGGGCAGGGCAGGGCAGCACCACCCAGGTGAGCTGGAGAGTGGAGAGTCAAGTTGATAGATACCCCAAATGTGGCTGGCCAGGGGTCTGGGCTAGCATTCCGTGTGAACTCACACACCCAGGCACCTAGCACCGATTTCCCCATGTTCTTCCGACCCTGATTCTCACTCTTCTTCTGTCCCCCCCCCCCCCCCTTCCTTCGGCTTTTTGCCTTTTCTAGGGCCGCTCCTGCGGCATATGGAAGTTCCCCTGCCAGGGGTCCAATCGGAGCTGTAGCCGCTGGCCTGCACCAGACCCACAGCAACGCGGGATCTGAGCCACGTCTGCAACCTGCACCACAGCTCACGGCAATGCTGGATCCTTAACCCACTGAGCAAGGCCAGGGATGGAACCTGCAACCTCATGGTTCCTAGTCAGATTCATTAACCACTGAGCCACAATGGGAACTCTGACTCTCCCTCTTCCCTGCCTGATACCTTAAGAGCCTGATCGTTTGTGGGGAAATGAAATCCCAGCTGGCAAGAGCCACCTTATCTTCCCAGCACACGAGAAAAGAATAGGCGCAGGCTCACATCCATCTTATGTTTCTATGCCTTGCCCTGGCCCCACCGTTTCAGAAAGCTGTGTCCCTCCACCTGTCAAAAGCCAAAGCCCAGGAGTTCCCGTCGTGGAATAGTGGAAAGGAATCCAACCAGGAACCATGAGGTTGCAGGTTCGATCCCAGGCCTTCCACAGTGGGTTTAGGATCTGGTGGCATCACCTTGCGCTGCGGTGTAGGTTGCAGACGCAGCTTGGATCTGATGGTGCTTGTGACTGTGGCATACACCCCAGCAGTTGTAGGTCTGATTCGGCCCCTAGCCCGGGAACCTCCATATGATGGGGGGAGGGGGGGGGGGGAGGCTGCAGCCAAAGCCCAAGGAAGAAAGACAATCAGAATGTTGCGTGGAACTCCTGGAGACTTAACAACCACCACCAGTCATGACCATGGCTGTCAACCGACACCAGAGCCAAAGAAATGTCGGATCAAATAGGAACCTGCCACTTACACCAGTACTCACCACAATGCAGGACCACAAAAACAAAGGAACAAGAAACCAAAACTAAATAATTGCCCAGGAGCAGCAGGTGCAGGAAAAGCATGCTGACTCTCACCCCCCAGAAGCCAGAGGTAACCTATTTATCACCCCACACGCACACACCTCAGCACCACCAGCACCAGCACCCCCCCCCCCCACCCCAGGATCGAATCTGCATCCTCGTGGGTGCTCCTCAGCTTTGTTACCAATGAGCCACAATGGGATCTCCCCAATCCAGGTTTTTATGTTTCTTTTTTTTTTTTTTTTCCCCTTGCTTTCTTCGGGTGGCACTCACGGCACACGGAGGTTCCCAGGCTAGGGAATCAGAGCTTGAGCCACTGGCCTACACCACAGACACAGCAACACCAGGTCCGATCTGTGTCTGCAACCTACACCACAGTTCAGGGCAATGCCAGATCTTTCACCCACTGAGCGAGGCCAGGGATCAAACCAGCACTCTCATGGATGCTACTCAGATTCCTACCTGCTGAGTCACAATGGGAACTCCACTAAATACATAAATTTTTTCAAAGAGAGAGAGAGAGGGAGAGTGTGTGTGTGTGTGTGTGTGTGTGTGTGTGTGTGTGTGAGAGAGAGAGAGAGAGAGGTCTGGTATCACTTGGGGAAAAATAAAATTATGCTTGGAGAAAAATACCTGTCCCTAGAGATCATTCACAATGGCTTGTTCTGCCTGTTCATTTCTCTCTTTCTTCCCTTTTCTTTTTTCCTTCCTTTTCTTTTCCTTTCGCATCTGTCTGTGCCGTGTGTGTGTGTGTGTGTGTGTGTGTGTGTGTGTGTGTGTGTGTGTGTGTGTGTGTGTGTGTGTGTAGTCTTCTTTTAGGGCTTCACATGTGCCATTTTGTAGGTTCCCAGGTTAGGGGTCAATGCTAGTCGGGTTCGTTTCCACCGAGCCACAACGGGAATTCCTGCCTTGTGCTTCTTTATCTTTGCTCTGTTACTAGGTGCTAGGGATTCCTTTTTGTTAAGTCCAGTCACTTAAATAAGGGTGTTTGCAGGGTTGCCTAAAGCATCAAAAATGTATTTTCTCATTAAATATTGGAATGTGGGGAGTTCCTGTTGTGGCTCAGTGGTAACAAACCCGACTAGTATCCATGTATGCCGGTTCGACCCCTGGTTTGGGAACTTCCGTATGCCACAGTTATGGCTCTAAAAAATCCTCTCTCTCTCTCTCTCTCTCTCTCTCTCTCTCTCGATAATATACACATACACACACACATCCATACGTACATACCTATGTACACATATACATATACATTGGAATTTGGTCTGCCATCGATGAGATGCTCCCTCTTTGTGTGTTGTTCATTTTGTTTTTTGTTTTTTAGGAGTGCACCCTCGGGATATGGAAGTTCCCTGGGCTAGGGGTTGAAGAATCGGAGCTGTAGCTGCTGGCCTGCACCTCAGCCAGAGCTATGCCCTGCCAGATCACCCGATCTGAGCTGAGTGGCCACGTCTGTCACCTACACCTACCTCCCCCTGAATGAAGACGTATTTTCAATACATCTCAAGTGGAGAAAAACTTGCTAAAAATCACTTTATTTGTCATGGAAACCATATCTTCTAGCAGACATGGCACAAAAGCCAGTGTTTATGGTCATCACACCACAGACATCAGAATTCCAAGCTTCTAGGGGTTTCTTGGGGGTGGGGTGGGGTGTGTCCCCAGGGCCTGTGGAAGTTCCATGCCCACCCCTCTGCCACCACCCAGGGATCCTTCGCCCTGGGTGGGTGGGGGGAGGGAGAGGGTATCTCAGCAGAAACGATCTTATCTTACGGGGTTTATGGATGGCTAGAAGCATGTGGTTCTGTTCATCTCATGCTTGAGGTTTCGGTTTTTGCCCTCCTACCTACCCAATGGTCGGCAGATGGAATTCTTCTGGTTTTCTCTGGCCATCCCTCTCCTCGAACTCACGGGTCCAGTTTTTCTCCCACATTTGACTTTTCCGGGAGATCCACAAAAGGAAGCGCCAACCCTTGACATCCACCGACAAGAGATCACCACCCTCTGCCCCTCTTTAGCCCCTTCTCATCCTCATGCCTGCCTGCACACATCGGAGACATTTCCAAGTGCCCAGGAGGATCCTTGGACCCTGACACCTCGAAATCTTCCCTGAGCAGCAGTGCTCGGGACTCAGACCTGGGGTTTATCACGGGCTCCAACCACGACCTTTGGTTTTCCTGGGCTGGGAGATCGGTTTCATGAGATGGAACCGGCTGCGGATTCAGCTTCTGGATCTGGACTGTGAAACGTTGTACAAGACTTTTTTCAAGGCATGACTGTAGGGGAACAAAACCTTGCGGCCCGCCCCCCGCCACATCCCAGATGTCACATGAGCACGGGGAGGAATTCTGTGGAGCTGGAAACAACCATGACCCAAAAGAACACAGGAAGGAATTCCTGTCATGGCGGGGCAGAAACGAATCGGACTAGGAATCACGAGGTGGCAGGTTTGATCCCTGGCCTCGCTCAGGGGTTTAAGGATCTGGCATTTTTCCGCGAGCTGTGGCATAAGGTCTCAGATGTGGCTCGGATCCCGCCGTTGCTGTGGCTGTGGCTCAGGCTAGCAGATGCAGCTCCGATTCAACACCAAGCGTGGGCGCGCGCGCGCGCGCGGGGGGTGGGGGGGAGGCGGGGAGGGAAGCAAACCTCCTAAGAACGACGAAAGTGCAGTTAGGAAACAGAAAATGATGATCCCGGAAGTCCACTTGAATGTGGTTGGGAGACATGCGTAGGACCACACCGCCACCGTGTGAGAGACCAGTGCAAGACAGCTGAACAATACAAAGCGGGGTGGGGGGTGGGGTGCTTGGCGGGGGTTGGAGGAGGAGGAGGAGGAGGAGGAGGTGGGGGGAGACGGCGGCACTGGTGCTGGGCAAAGGTGCCTCTGGGCGAGGACTTTGGTGACCATATTCTCATGGCAGGCTTGAGAGCCCAAAAGATGACATGGTGGAGGCTGAAGTTAAGTTTGGTCAAAAGGAAAACAACCATGAGAAAAGATGCATCCACCCACACCTAGAAAAGATATCGTGCCAGGAATGGGAGCCCTGTTCCAATGGCTCTTCCTGGGATTGTGGGAAATGAATCGATAGCAAGAAGATGCTTTCACATCCATGTCTTCAATGACTCCTGTACTAAGTGCGTCGTGGTTTTGCCAGTTTGGCAGAGTTGTGGAATGTCATCCGGCAATTGCATCTCCCCTGCCCAACCAGCAAGATGGAGTTGTTCTTTTTTTTTTTTTTTTTTTTTTTTCCTGCTGCACTGCCTTTCCTGTGCCAGGGATCGAACTTGAGGCTCAGCTGTGACCTAGGCACAGCGGGAACTCCAAGATGGATTTCTTTTTCCTTCTTTTTCTTTCCTTCCTTCCTTTCTTCCTTTCTTTCTTTTCTCTCTCTCTCTTTCTTTTTCTTTTCTTTCTTTCTTTCTCTTTCCTTCCTTCCTTTCTTCCTTTCTTTCTCCTTTCTTTTTCTTTCTTTCTTTCTTTCTTTCTTTCTTTCTTTCTTTCTTTCTTTCTTTCTTTCTTTCTTTCTTTCTCTCTCTCTATCTTTCTCTTTCCTTCCTTTCTTTCTTTCTCTTTCTTTCTTTCTTTCTTTCTTTCTTTCTTTCTTTCTTTCTTTCTTTCTTTCTTTCTTTCTCTCTCTCTCTCTCTCTCTCTCTCTCTTTCTGGTTTTTTTTGGGGGGGAGCCACACCCGCAGCACATGGAGGTTCCCAGGCTAGGGGTCAATTCGGAGCCTTACCTGCCGGCCTACACCACAGGCACAGCCACGCGGGATCCGAGCCGCGTCTGTGACGGACACCACAGCTCACGGCAATGCCAGATCCTTAACCCAACAAGTGAGCCAGGGATCAAACCTGCAACCTCATGGTTCCTGGTCGGATTTGTTTCCACTACCCCAGGATGGCAATCCTGAGACTTGCAAAGTTTATTGTTTGTTTCGGGTTTTCTCCACCCCCTCTCCCTCCCGTTTCAGCTTTATGTTTTACTTTTTGGCCACACCCACGGGCAGCAAGTGGAAGTTTTTCCTGAGGCAGAGATGGAACCTGCACCACACAGGGGCAACCAGAGCCACCGCGTTGAGAAAGCAGGAGCCTTGACCCTGTTGGTCGTGGGCTTCCTTCTTCTTCTTCTTCTTCTGTTGTTGTTTTTTGGGTTTTTTTTGGGGGGGGGTTGTTTTCCTTTTTTTGTTTTGTTTTGTTTTGTTTTGGATGAGATTTCAGTTCACCCCCCCCCCCCAACACACACACACACTCATAGTGTTGCGTTGTACTTTCCCTCCATTGTGGTTGGTCAGTCATGCTGAAATCCATGTTTCTATGACCTGACCACCAGAGCATTTGCCCCAGGCAGCCATTTGTTCTCTTTGGACTTTGTCTCAGTCTATGCAGAGAGAGATTTTCATTTCCACTTTCCTAGGATCGACTGTATCCTTCTCTCCCTTCCTAAGCTTCTGGGCTTTGCTTGTCTGCTTTTGACAGACCGTCTCCGTCGGTAAGGGTGGCAGGTAAACCGACTCCTGCGTTGTCGTTCTCCGAGAGCTTGCCCGGTTTCGTTTTTGCCAGTCCCCGCCTACCCTCCCACCCTCCCTCTCTCCCTCCCTCCTCCAGCTCCGTGCAGGGAGGTGGGGTGGGGGTGGGGGAGAGAAGAGAAGGTGGAGGGGAACCTGAGATCTCTCTCGCTAGTGCCACCCTCACCGCGCCGGCTTCTCTCTGGAATTCCCAAGCCCAGGAAGGGACATGCTTGGGGGAGCGAGCGCGGCTCCTTCTAGGCAACAGCGAGAACCTCTTCCCAGCTCCTTCCCCGCCGCCGCCGCCGCCGCCGCCGCCGCCGCCGCCGCCGCCGCCCCCCTCTTTCCATCTGCTGCCATCACGCCACGCAGTGCCTTGCCAGGAGGCAGCTCCGCGAGGCAAGCTTCGCGGTCGTGCAGGACGCCTGGCGCCTCGGCCCCGGGAAGAGCTCGGGCATTTGGGTGGCCGGCGCTGTGTCGTTGTGTCGCCGCCGGCCGGCCGGCCTTCCGGATCTGTCCCGGTGACGTTGGTGGCGGTTGTCGCGTGCCATCTAGTGTCCGCTTTTATATCGTCCCTTCCCTCTGCAGCTTTGGGGACCTTCGCGAGGGATGTGACTCAGCCATCCGGCCTGAGTCAGAGTTCCGGGAGGCTGGCGACACTGGCGGCGACAGCTCCGGTGGCTCAGAGGCCTGGGAGTGTCCCTCTCTCACCGGAGATTGGGCCTGCAGGCCTGTGAGGGAGTGACTGTCACCGCGCTCCCCAGGCAGGCTCTGGGGCCGCCTGGCCGGGTCGACCAGCATCCGCTCTTGCCGCTCCGGCCCCGGGGACCGACCAGGCCTGGGCCGGGCCGCCTCCCTAGCGAGGGGAGAGGGTGTGCGGCGCCCGGGACTGCCTGTGCTCGGGTGGCCTGGCCTTGTCCCGGGTCGCCCTTTGGAGCGTGAATGACTCCCGCCTGCGGTCCCTCCAGCCTCTCATCCCCGAAGTGAGGAGCGGCCCGGGTTGTGCGCTGAGGGCGTTGGAGGGCGCGACAGGCTCGGTGGCCGGCACGCTTGTTTCCCGGTCGTCATGCCGGCATGGGCCCCTCCCCGCCTGCCCCCCGACTGATGGCTACCGCCGGCCCGTGCGGAGTCGTACTCACGAGGTCTAGACCGGCACAAGACGTGAGGGGTGGAGCGGAAAGGGTGGCTCGGGCCCCGGCGCCTTCCTTCGCGGGGTCCGTTCGTCGGAGGCGCCTCCGTGGAAACATTTTTTTTTCCAAGTCCTGATGGATCCGGAGACGGTGGACGGTACCCCGCCGGCCCCCTGCTCCCGGGTGTGGCCGGGAAGGGTGCACCTGGGCCTGAGGCGTGCCCATGTAGGGTCCCGGTCGTTGGACAAGACTTCGTTTCCCACGCTCTCATTTCCCGCCCCCCGCCCTCGGAGTGTTTCCCTGTCGGTCGGTCGATCGGTCGGGAGGTGGGGACCGGCCTGAGCTGGATGGTGTGTCCTGGATTTTGGGGGAGCCAAGTCCCCGTCTGGAGCTCCGGACAGACCGATACCTGCCCGCGTGGGCAAGCCGGGAAGGGCTTCCCCGGCTGGCCGGCCGGCTCCACCTCCTTCATGTCCCTGTCCCTTCCTTGCGGTCACGCTCCCCGGGTCGACCAGATGGCTCTGAGAGCGCTGGGTCTGGCGACTCTAGGGCAGGGCTGGGGGACAAGTGTCCGGATGGGGGTTCCGGGGATACCCCCACGTCCTGTGGGTGGGCCCCGCTGCTGGGCATGGACATTTTTCGCGGCCGAAATACGCCTTTTCTGTCACCAGGTAGATGCTGACACGATCCTCTTCAGCGCCTGTCGCTGGAGACCTTGGGCCTCTGGATGCACGTGGGGGGCTTTGGGCTTTCGGCTGCTGTCCAAGGCCTGACCCTGCCCTTTGCACCCCGCGTGGGGGCCGCTCGCCTGGGCCTGTGCGCCGGCTCTCACTTGTGCATCCAGCTGGCCCGTGCTGCGGTGTCTCCTCCGGTCTCTGGCTGACCCGAGGGCGGCAGGGCGCGTGGCCCTGTGGGGTCTTCTACCCTGTGTGCCTCCCTGCTGCGGGCACCCGGCGGCTCGGCTGGGACAACCCCACCCTGTTGGCTCCGTGCCACGTGTCAGGCGTTCTCCCTCCCGGGGTTGTCAGCCGCTGTCTCTCCCCTGAGAGAGGAAGGGGAGGAGGAGGAGGAGGAGGGGGTGCCGGTGAAGCTGAAGCAGGCCCCCGTGGTGATTGTCTTTGCTGGCCCTCCCTCCCCTCTTCTGGGCTCTTCCCTGGCTCTGCCAGGACTGATCGATGTGGTGATGTGGCGCTCTCCTGGGCTTGGGCTTAAGCCGCGCCAGATGAGGGACGGCCGCTCATGGTGAGCTGGGCCGCGCCTCTCATTCTGTCGCGGGCCCCTCGCTGCTCCTCCCCCACCTGCGGGTGGTGTGGGGGAAGGCAGGGGTGCGGCCTCCAGCCTGACCTCTGGTCTCCCGCCCTGCTGCCTTCGGGTGTCAGTCGGGGGGGGGGGGCCTGGGTCCTTTGGGACGCAGCAGGCATTCTCGCTTTGCCGCCTTGGCGTGTGCCTTGCGAGCGGTCCCTCCCCAAAGTGGGGGGGAGGCCTCCCTCGCTGCCATGCTTCGCATCCCTGCGGGTGCGTGAGCGTGCCTCCCCTGGTCCTCTGTGGTGCCCCTGGAGTACTCCGGGTTGCCTGTCAGATGCCCGAGGCCGAGCGGTGGTGTCGTTTTCCTCTCCCAGCGGTGAGTCCCCTCGGGTCCCCACTGTGGTGGTGGCGTGCCCCACGAGCAGCTTCCTAAAGCTCAGGGGAGGGGGTCGAGACGGTAAGGCAGGGGAAGCTTGTGTCCCCTCCCCGGGAGGGGCTCAGGTGGACCCCTTGTCATGGGTCTCCCTCACTGTGTGCCAGTGAGGGCAGCCCTTGGCCCTTGAGCGGCACGCCCCATGCTTCTCCCTTGACCGGGAAGGCTGCATGTGGTCGTGAGAGCGACCGCGGTGGGCCGGGAGATGTGAAGGGGGGGTCCCCGTCTGGCTTTCCGGACGTGGCACCCCTCCACCCACGTGGAAAAGTCTGAAAGGCAAGCCTGGTGGCAGCACAGACTCTTGCTCTCCCGGCTCTGACCGTGGACGCTCACATGGGCTGTGTGCTTTACCCATACCGCAGACCCCCCCCCTTCTGACTTCCCACTTTTTGGGAGTGTTCCCACTCCCGTGGGTCCCCGAAGGGGCGAACGATGGTGTGGGGGGCACGACGCGCCCTCGGTGAGAAAGCCTTCTCTAGCGATCTGAGAGGGGGGCCTTGGGGTACCTGGACCCCCCAGCCGCCGCCCCTCTGAAGTGTGCAAGGCAGTAGCTGCCGGTGCTACTTGCCACAGCGTGTGGGCAAGAGCCGCCCTCGCGCGAGGGGTGCGCTGGCCCCCGCGGTGGGGGCCAAGCGCTGCTCTTTTGCCTAATGCGGCCTGTACCTCCCCCCTCCGAGTTGGGGGAGGGTCACGCCGGGCCGGGCCGGGTTTTGGCATCCAGCGCCGGGCTGTGTGCTGCGTGGGCACGTGGTGCCCCTCCCCTTGGAAGGGGAAGTGGAGGAGGGGGATGCGCCCCGTCCCCCGGCGGCCTCTGCCCCTGCCTCCCCCGCTGCGAGCCGCCTGTCGGTTCTTCCCGCACTCGCCTGGGGTCGCAGCTGGTGGTGTGGAGGTGGTGAGCGAGCATGGTTCGGGCCGCCTCGCTCAGGAGCGTTTCCCCCAGGCGTCAGGCCCTGGAGGGTGGACTAGGTGAAGGACGGATGAGATGAGGGTGGAAAGATGGACGGATGGGTGAGATGAGGCGGACGAGCCCCCCCCCCACGTGGCAGGGGGGGGGAAGCCTTTGCACATGGGGCCCTGGTGGTGGGGCCGGGTCGTGGAGTGCTCTGGGGCGACTGAGGCCGCCTGGTGTCCCAGGTGTCATGGGACTGCCCTCGTGTGTGTGGTGGTGTGACCCCGTGCTGGTTTGCCTGGCGTGCCTGGGTCCTTTCTCCTCTCCCTGGGCAGGCACCCGCGTCCCTGCCTCACAGCCCTTGCCCCGTGTGCATTGCCGCCCTTCCCCGGTGCTGCCGGCCCTCCCCCTGCCCCGAACAGGTGACCGCCCTGCCTTGCCTGTGCCATGTCTCTCTCCCTCCCGCCCCCGTGTCAACCGGGGACCTGAAATGGCCTCACCTCGTGTGGGTGTCACCCCCTGGCCGCCGTGGCCGGGCGGGTGTCCCTGGGTGATGTGCTTCTCGGGTGTCCCCCTGTGCGCGGGGGGGTGGGGGAAGAGGGTTGGGCACGGCGGGTGCGTGTGGGGTGTGGGGGGTGGTCGTCGGTAGGTGCCTTGGGAGACTTGTTTCCACGGGGCCGGCTGTGGCTCGTCGGTGTCGTCGGTGGCGGTCGTGGGGCCCCCGCGAGGGGGGGGCCCCCAGGGGTTGAGGGGGAGGCCAGTCGGCGTCCTGGGTGTTGCGGCGGGACCGCCGTTGTGCTGGAGGCCTCTGGCGGTGAGACCCCGTGTCGTGCCCTGGCAGCCGACTCGCATCTGGTTTTTGGGGATGGTCCCCGTGGCCCCCCCCCACCTCGTTGGAGGCCTGCGGCCGCCCCCTCCGCCACCGTCCCTTTGTGGCATCTCTCTCGATGCCGGCCGCTCCCACGTTCGCCCTCCTCGCTCCCGCTCGTCTGTCTGACCTCCCGTCTGTCTGGTCCCCATCTGCCGACCCCCGGACCGGCGTCCTGGTGCGTCTCGCTTTCCTGGGCCCGCTGCGGCCCCGCTCCGTGCCCGCCGCCGCTTCCTTGCCCCGCCTGTCCGCCGGTGTCGTTGCGTG
>NC_139392.1:41767500-41785000 GCF_054392235.1 Sus scrofa
GCCATGGAGGCGCTCACCTGTCCTTTTTGTGGACACCTTTTCCGCGGTGGTGACAATGGATGCCCTGGCTGCCGTTCGGAAATGAAAGGTGAAGGCCAAGGTCCACGGTCCGTGGTCGGCGTGGTTCGTCTTCAAGGCCACGGATGAAGAAACGGGCTCCAGGAGGAAAGAGTCCAGGCCTTATGCCTGCCCTGCCTGGAGAATCCATGTCGCCACACAGCGATCCATCCCGATGCGTTCGTTGGTCCTGCGACGCCCCCTGCCGTAAGCTGCTTTTTATAGTCTCCGAAAAGGTCCGCCAGATGGCTCCCGGGGTGGGCCTGGGACGACCAAGTTCGGGGCCGGAAGAGGCCACTTCCAAGTGGGGGAGGAGTTACAAGTGGGTGGCAGACCTGAAGATAACCTGGAGGGGAGGAAAAAGGAGGGGAACCGTGACCGACCGAGCGAGCCGGAGGGGAGGGGAGGGGAGGGGAGGGGAGGGACGATGGGATGGCACCATCGGGAGTCCTGCTCAAAGAATTGGAGCCTCCTTGAGACATGCGACCACATCCATCATTCCAGAGGGAATGGAAGCGTCTTCCCCATGGTTGTACAATGATACATGTCCTTCAGAGTCCCTGAGAAAAAAAGGAATACAAGGCAAGATTTTGTCCGTGGAGGGAAGGGGGGGGGGGGGAGAACAGAGGCTCCAGACTTTGGATCTCTTGGCACAGGGGCCTCCTGCGCCGTATGGAAAGGACTGTTCCTAGGGTGCTCTCAGAATGGGATTTCTGGGTCCCACGAACCTTGTGTGTTGGACAAAGAGGCAGAAAGAGGGGTTCCCGGCTGGAAAGCCCAAACCACAGCTCTTCAGATGGGTAGGGAAGGGCAGACAGACTTCCGGCCCCAAGCAGTGATCTGGACCTCCAGAGGCCTTAGGACGACTTCACTGAGAACACGCAGAATACGACCCAGCCACAGCGTCCTCTATACCTAGCTCTGTTTCACTTTCTCTGTCTCTCTCCCCTCCTCCTCTTTCTCCCTCTGATTCTGCCTCTCACTGTCTGCCTATCCTCCGTCCCTCCCTGTCTGTCTCTGTCTCTCTCCCTCACAAGCACACCAAAGCGGGTCCCCCCCCCCCCCCCGGAAAGGACGGATGTGAGACGGACACCCTCTTCTTCCCGTCTTGAAAGCAGGAGAAAAACCTTCCTCTAGAAGCCCAAGTTCAAAGCCAGCTGTTTCAAGGAACGTCTGCCTCTGGCAAGGGGGAGGGGGAGGGCGAGGGGGAGGGCGAGGGGGCGGCCTGGAGGCAGCCTGGAGCACCCACGGCATGCATTCAGAAACCTCGTGCATCTCTCTTCCGGTGCTATCTTTTGGGGGCACGTGGTACTCTTGGGCAAGTCCTCCGAACGATAGTGGAAACAAACATCTGTCTTCTCTCCCACACCTGATGAATGCAGACAGACACACTGGAAGAGCACCCACCCCCCCTTTTCCCCCAAAGGACTCTTGTCACTGTACAGACGGGGGGGGGGGGGGGGGGGGCGGCACGGGGGTGTCACACGCAGTCTTGGTGGCTCGTCTATGTTTCCAATCCGCCCAGGCAGTGCAGGCGGCCACCACTGCTGCTGCCACCTCTCACCGATCGTTCATCCTGTCCGTCAGTGCTATGACAGCACTAAGCTCTTCAGGGAGAAAATGCTCCCTGCCTTTCCTCTCGGAGGGCACACTGAGGGCACCCACTCCCATTAACAAAGTTTATTCACCTTGACAGGAAGAAAAGAGCTTGGGGTTTCTCACACCGCTGCAGATGACACTTTCCTACCGACTCTGGAATTCTCTTGCTCATTCTCCGGTGGGCCCGCCCCCCCCATTTCAGGAGAGGGTGTTTGGTTCTGGGTTGGGGTGCGTGTGTGTGCGCGCGTGTGTGTGTGCGTGTGGGTGTGTGTGTCTGGGTGTGTCTGTGTCTTGCTTTTTCATTTTATTGGAATACAGTTGACTGACAAAGTTGTATGAACTTACAGGGTTGTTTCTGGGTGTTCGTCATGGCAGTGAAAGGAAACACCAGGATTTCCCTAGAAAGCCATCCCGTTCACCTGATCGGTGGCGTGAAGGACATTCACATCCTCCTTGAGTTTCGCATTTGAAAGTGAGGGGCGGGTGCGTGCAGCAGGTCCCCCCCCACCCCACCCCGCGCCCCGAACGTGCCTCCCGCAGTGGCACTAGGAGTGTGTGCAATGAAAGGGACAGGACACCAGACACCAGAGGACCATTCTGACCCTCCTTTCCTTCTCTCTTCGGAAAGCAGGAAATAAATCTCTTGGGTGAAAGAAAAGTGTGCTCCCTGCCACGAAATTTGGGGGGGGGGGGTGTCGGGTTGGCGATAAGGACTTCACTGCTCCCATGGCTCCTGCAATGTTCACGAATCCTCCAAATCCTCAAGGCAAGATGGTTCACAACCAATACATGAGCGAGCTGTCAGAGACACCAGGGACTGAAACACTCCGTATTAGGGAGGGGTCCTCACTCACTTTCATGCAAAGGCAGCGACAACAGCAGCCTTTTCAAAGATGGCTGCAGGCAAGAGGGTGGGGGAGATGATGGAGAAAGTGGTGGTGGCGGCGGCGGCGGCGGCGGCGGCGGCGGCGTGGCAGACTTGGATCACGTCCATTATGTTCATTCAACAAACAGTCGGGGCGACGGGAGAATGGCCGCTTGGTGGTCTGTGTTTCTCCAGGCTCCCTGACCCACTCCCTGCCCCACACCCCCAACCCCCCACACCCCCTTGGACATGGGCAGGAAGGTTTCTAGAGAAGGCAGTGCCTGACCTGCCGGCTCTGTCACCCTGGGGGGAGAACATTTCGGAGAGTCGCCAGAGGCTTCAGACTTCCTACCCCTCTCCCTCCCCCACTCTGAACCCTGGTAACTAGACTTCATTCAACCGACACTTAGGATGGGTCATCCAACTGTTCTCTCATGAAGGAAGGAAGGAAGGAAGGAAGGTGGGTCGGTGGGTAGGTGGGTGTGTTTTCTGCGTGGGGTGAAGCCTTCCCTCCCTCGATGCAAGCCTGATATCCTCACCTGTCACAGAGACTGGACCCCTAAAAAACTACTGTGTCCGGTTTTCTCCCATTTAGGGGGTTCCAGAGTGTGTGTGCGTGCGTGCGCGTGTGCGTGCGTGCGTGCGCGTGCGTGTGCGTGTGCGTGTGCGTGTGTGTGTGTGTGTGTGTGTGTTTTGAGGGCCACACCCACGGCATATGGAGGTTCCCAGATGACGGATCGAATCGGAGGCTTTAGCTGCTGGCCTCCTACACCACAGAAACAGGAATGCCAGGTCCGAGCCGCGTCTGGGACCAACACCACAGCTCACGGCAACACTGGATCCTTTACCCACTGAGCGAGGTGGACAGGGATCGAACCTGCAACCTCATGGTTCCTGGTCGGATTCATTTCCACTGCGCCATGGCGGGAACTCTGCTTTGTGGTTTTGGCGTTTGGATTCCAGAAGGTGGCGTAGGGGTCCCTGTTCGTCATCTATTGGATAGAGACTCGTGTGTGTATATGTTCATCCCATCCTCCTCATGGATCCCTCTCCCCCGCCCTCATGATTTCTTTTTCCCCCTCTGCTTTTTAGGGCTGCCCTCGTGGCATATGGAAGTTCCCAAGCGAGGGGTTGAATCGGAGCTACGGCTGCTGGCCTACGCCACAGGCACAGCCATGTGGGATCCGAGCCGCGTCTGCGACCGACACCACAGCTCACGGCACTGCCTGCCGGATCCTTACCGCCCCCCTGAGCGAGGCCAGGGATCGAACCCACACCCTTCCCTGCAAAGGTTCCTCGTCGGATGCGCTTCCATGGTGCCACGACAGGAACTCCCCCGTGATGGTTTTTTTTCACGCTGGTGTTCCCACCAACAAGGAAGGAATGGCCCAATATTCTGGAATCACCTAGAGGGGAAAAGACGCTGAAAAAGAAAGAACGGAGGGATAGATGGATGTAGATGGATCACTGAATCCCCTTGACTGTACACCTGAAACGAACACAACATTGTAAGCAAGCCCACTGTACGCCGAGCTAAAGCAACAACAACAACCAACAACCACAACAAACTTACATCTTAAAAAAAAAAAAAAAAAAAAAAAAGAAGATGTCCCCTGCAGTTCCCATCAGGGCTCAGCGGTAATGAACCCGACTAGGATCCGTGAGGATGTGGGTTCGATCCCTCCCCTGGCCTCGCTTGGTGGGTTAAGGATCCCGTGTTGCTGTGGCGGTGGGGTAGGCCCGCAGCTACAGTTCTGATTCGACCGTGAGTCTGGGAACTTCCATAGGGCTGGGGCGTGGGCGTTAAAAAAAGATATACTATATGCATACTATATACATATGTAGGAGTTCCCGTCATGGCTGGACGAATCCGACTAGGAGGCCTGAGGGTGCGGGTTCGATCCCTGGCCTCGCTCGTTGGGTTCAGGATCGGGTGTTGCCGTGAGCTCTGGTGTAGGTCGCAGACAGGGCTCGGATCCCGCGTTGTGCTGGCTCTGGTGTAGGCCGGTGGCTACGGCTCCGATTGGACCCCTAGCCTGGGAACCTCCATGTGCCATGGGTGCAGCCCTAGAAACAGAAAATAACTACGTGTGTGTGTCTGTGTGTGTGTGTGTGTGTCTGTGTGTGTGTGTGTGTGTGTGTGTGTGTGTGTGCGTGTGTCTGTGTGTGTCTGTGTGTGTGTGTATACAGATAGATATAGATATACAGATATAGATATAGATATATCACCTACCTAAAGGCCCAGGACTAGAGAAAGCATTGGGTCATTAGGATCTAAGAATCTTCTCCCCGCCCCCCAAATCCATCCATCCAACCCACCCTCCCTCCCTCTCTCCATCTTTCACTTTTCCTGATAAAGACAAAGGGACAAAAATTGTTTGTTTGTTTGTTTCTTTGTTTGTTCGTTTCTTTCTCAAAAGATGTACATCTACTTTGTAACTTATACCTCTGTCAGAGGGATGGAGAATCCTTGACCTTTTCCTCCCTACCCAAATCCTTCCAGAAGTCAGAAACTCAGTGGCTGGAAAACTGGACTGGATCCTGAAGTTTTTCCAGTTGCCTTCCATCTCTGGCTACAACTCTCTTCATGAGCGTTTCCCATTTTCTCCCACCCTTTGGACCTGGCATCCTTGTGGATGAGAACACGTATCGCTTGTCCCGAGGCCCTGAAAACGGAAGCTAGTGGAGTCCCTCGATGAACACATCAGAGAAATGGTCTCTGAGAGTGTCTCTGAGAGTGAAACCATCACCCTGTGTTCATTTCTCTAAGAGCCCCTCGGAAAGTTGGCCCCAACACCTGACGGCATTCTCAGAGGGGCCTTTCAAAAGACTGAAGGGGCGTTCCCGTCATGGCTCCGTGGTTAACGAATCCGACTAGGAACCGTGAGGTTGCGGGTTCGATCCCTGCCCTCACTCAGTGGGTTAAGGATCCAGCGTTGCCGTGAGCTGTGGTGTCGGTCGCAGACACGGCTCGGATCCCACGTTGCTGTGGCTCTGGCGTAGGCTGGCAGCTATGGCTCCGATTCGACCCCTAGCCTGGGAACCTCCATATGCCATGGGAGCGGCCCAAGAAATGGCAAAAAGACAAAACAAACAAACAAACAAACAAACCGACAAAACAAAAGACTGAAGGGACTTTCCCCTCTCCCTCTCTCTTCCCTCTGTCTCACTCACTGTCTCTGTCTGTCTCTCTGTGTCTCTCTCACACGCACACGCACACACACACAGAGTCACCGGCTCCGTTCTTCATATGTAACAGTTTGAAAGTTCCAGGAAAGGTTGGCAGCCCAAACCGGCCTTGGTACTCCAGCTCCAATTAAGTCTCAGAGACAGAGTTTTGGGGTGAAGCATAAAGAACAGCTTTATTGCTTTGCCAGGCTAAGGAGGCCACAGCAGGCTAAGGACCTCAAAACTGTGTCCTCCCTTGAGAGGGGATAGCAAGGGGTTCTATAGGTTTAGCTTAATGGTAGGCATGGGGGTGGCGGAGCTGTCTAGAAGCATCAGGGTGCTTGCATTCTTCTCCCTGGATAGGAGATTAGGATAGACCATTTCAAAGTCATCAAGGCTGGAGTCAGGTGGTCCATGGAATGTTTCCAGTGTCTTTGGGGTTATGGCATTTTGACCTTCTCTCTGGAGTGAAGATTGCTCATCCACGGGGCGGGCGTGGGGCGGGGGGTGGGGGGGGGTCGCAATCCTTAGGGAGTGTTTCAAGGGTAGAGAAAACACCAGGTTCACTACAACTCTGACTCGACAGTAGTCATTAGTCATAAGTTCGTGGGCCAAGGCAAGCCATAACCTAACGGAGACTATTTCAAAGTAGCTTTTAGCTGTAACAATGTCTCTGGCTCCAACACACCAGCACTCCGGGGCTTGAGCTTGGTTTCAGTTTCAGAGGAGGGAACTCTGGCTCCAAGGATTAACCCCTTCGTTCCTTTGGTTTCTGTGGGCCTGGTTCGGGGAGCCCATCCACATCACCGCCTTTTGAGAGGCCATCTGACAACTGTTTCACCAAAGCGACGTCATCTCAAAACAAGGAAACCAGTTCCATGAAATGGAGGATCTCTCCCTCCCTCTCCCTCCCTCTCCTTCTCACTCTCCTCTACCCACAGCTCATGGCAACGTGGGATTCGTAACCCAGTGAGCGAGGCTGAGCATGGAACCTGCCACCTCATGGTTCCTAGTTGCATTTATTTCCACTTCTGCACCACGATGGGACCTCCCCAGCACAGTTTTTCACACGTGAAGTTTCCCGGGACGTCTCGGAGGAGGCGGACCCCAAACGTGTCTCCATGCCCTATGTGGGTGATTCCTGTGAGGTAAAATGACTTAAGGACCGGCCCACACAAAAGGGACACTCTGGCCCTCCTTTCTGGCCCCCAGACAGCAGGAGATGAAAATCTCCTCCTCGTGCAAAGGAAGATGGCAAGTGAAGATGTCCATTCCCACACCAAGGCCAACATGCTCCAGAAGTTTTGCGGGGTTTCCCGGGTTGGGAAATGGCGGGGGCTCCTTTGGCCTGACACGAGGCGAGTTTCGTGCACACATCCTCCCCCACCCCCCTCCATGCAGTCTGCGAGGGGCAGCCTGAGGGTAGGGAAATTGGGGAAAGGGGGGAAAAAAAACACTTTCCCTAAAGAGAAGCTCCAGGAAAAGTCACCACCTCTGACTTGACTGGAGAGTTTCTGCATTTGAATGAAGTGATTGAACCCAGGCCCTGAGGCCTGGATCTTCCTGATCTCCCCTCCCCCCCTTCCCGGGCGTGAGTCCAGGCGATTTGGGAAGCGAGAGGCGGCGCAGCAGGGATGGCGGCCGGGGGTGGGGGGTGGGGCGGGCAGCTGGGGCCGGGAGTGGGGGGGTGCGGGACTAATGAACCAGCGCCTGCCTGCATGCCTGCCTGCCTGCCTGCCTGCCTGCCTGCCTGCCTGCTTGCCTGCCTGCCTGAACGAGCCCCTCCCCTCCCCCCCCACCCCCTCCCCACACCCACCCGCCTGAGGGCAGGGATGGGGCCTGAGAGCTAAGGGAAACTTCTTTGCTAGCTACTTGTCAGGGAGTGATCCCAGCTCAAAGTCCCTTTGCTTATTTCGGAACAAGGTCTGAGTCTCAGCTAGTACAGAGTTTCTGAATGTCTCGGCACATGGACTGGCCTGCACCAAACAAGCAGACAGGAAGAAAAATGAACACACAGAAATCCAGCTGGTCTCCTTCTCCCAGAGTCTCTCTTGGAGAAATTACCTTAAGCTCAGTGACTTTGCCCCGTCTCCCTCTGGTGCAAAGCCATCCCTGGAGGAGCCAGGTCTTACATGAGCAGGGCAGGGCAGGGCAGCACCACCCAGGTGAGCTGGAGAGTGGAGAGTCAAGTTGATAGATACCCCAAATGTGGCTGGCCAGGGGTCTGGGCTAGCATTCCGTGTGAACTCACACACCCAGGCACCTAGCACCGATTTCCCCATGTTCTTCCGACCCTGATTCTCACTCTTCTTCTGTCCCCCCCCCCCCCCCTTCCTTCGGCTTTTTGCCTTTTCTAGGGCCGCTCCTGCGGCATATGGAAGTTCCCCTGCCAGGGGTCCAATCGGAGCTGTAGCCGCTGGCCTGCACCAGACCCACAGCAACGCGGGATCTGAGCCACGTCTGCAACCTGCACCACAGCTCACGGCAATGCTGGATCCTTAACCCACTGAGCAAGGCCAGGGATGGAACCTGCAACCTCATGGTTCCTAGTCAGATTCATTAACCACTGAGCCACAATGGGAACTCTGACTCTCCCTCTTCCCTGCCTGATACCTTAAGAGCCTGATCGTTTGTGGGGAAATGAAATCCCAGCTGGCAAGAGCCACCTTATCTTCCCAGCACACGAGAAAAGAATAGGCGCAGGCTCACATCCATCTTATGTTTCTATGCCTTGCCCTGGCCCCACCGTTTCAGAAAGCTGTGTCCCTCCACCTGTCAAAAGCCAAAGCCCAGGAGTTCCCGTCGTGGAATAGTGGAAAGGAATCCAACCAGGAACCATGAGGTTGCAGGTTCGATCCCAGGCCTTCCACAGTGGGTTTAGGATCTGGTGGCATCACCTTGCGCTGCGGTGTAGGTTGCAGACGCAGCTTGGATCTGATGGTGCTTGTGACTGTGGCATACACCCCAGCAGTTGTAGGTCTGATTCGGCCCCTAGCCCGGGAACCTCCATATGATGGGGGGAGGGGGGGGGGGGAGGCTGCAGCCAAAGCCCAAGGAAGAAAGACAATCAGAATGTTGCGTGGAACTCCTGGAGACTTAACAACCACCACCAGTCATGACCATGGCTGTCAACCGACACCAGAGCCAAAGAAATGTCGGATCAAATAGGAACCTGCCACTTACACCAGTACTCACCACAATGCAGGACCACAAAAACAAAGGAACAAGAAACCAAAACTAAATAATTGCCCAGGAGCAGCAGGTGCAGGAAAAGCATGCTGACTCTCACCCCCCAGAAGCCAGAGGTAACCTATTTATCACCCCACACGCACACACCTCAGCACCACCAGCACCAGCACCCCCCCCCCCCACCCCAGGATCGAATCTGCATCCTCGTGGGTGCTCCTCAGCTTTGTTACCAATGAGCCACAATGGGATCTCCCCAATCCAGGTTTTTATGTTTCTTTTTTTTTTTTTTTTCCCCTTGCTTTCTTCGGGTGGCACTCACGGCACACGGAGGTTCCCAGGCTAGGGAATCAGAGCTTGAGCCACTGGCCTACACCACAGACACAGCAACACCAGGTCCGATCTGTGTCTGCAACCTACACCACAGTTCAGGGCAATGCCAGATCTTTCACCCACTGAGCGAGGCCAGGGATCAAACCAGCACTCTCATGGATGCTACTCAGATTCCTACCTGCTGAGTCACAATGGGAACTCCACTAAATACATAAATTTTTTCAAAGAGAGAGAGAGAGGGAGAGTGTGTGTGTGTGTGTGTGTGTGTGTGTGTGTGTGTGTGAGAGAGAGAGAGAGAGAGGTCTGGTATCACTTGGGGAAAAATAAAATTATGCTTGGAGAAAAATACCTGTCCCTAGAGATCATTCACAATGGCTTGTTCTGCCTGTTCATTTCTCTCTTTCTTCCCTTTTCTTTTTTCCTTCCTTTTCTTTTCCTTTCGCATCTGTCTGTGCCGTGTGTGTGTGTGTGTGTGTGTGTGTGTGTGTGTGTGTGTGTGTGTGTGTGTGTGTGTGTGTGTGTAGTCTTCTTTTAGGGCTTCACATGTGCCATTTTGTAGGTTCCCAGGTTAGGGGTCAATGCTAGTCGGGTTCGTTTCCACCGAGCCACAACGGGAATTCCTGCCTTGTGCTTCTTTATCTTTGCTCTGTTACTAGGTGCTAGGGATTCCTTTTTGTTAAGTCCAGTCACTTAAATAAGGGTGTTTGCAGGGTTGCCTAAAGCATCAAAAATGTATTTTCTCATTAAATATTGGAATGTGGGGAGTTCCTGTTGTGGCTCAGTGGTAACAAACCCGACTAGTATCCATGTATGCCGGTTCGACCCCTGGTTTGGGAACTTCCGTATGCCACAGTTATGGCTCTAAAAAATCCTCTCTCTCTCTCTCTCTCTCTCTCTCTCTCTCTCGATAATATACACATACACACACACATCCATACGTACATACCTATGTACACATATACATATACATTGGAATTTGGTCTGCCATCGATGAGATGCTCCCTCTTTGTGTGTTGTTCATTTTGTTTTTTGTTTTTTAGGAGTGCACCCTCGGGATATGGAAGTTCCCTGGGCTAGGGGTTGAAGAATCGGAGCTGTAGCTGCTGGCCTGCACCTCAGCCAGAGCTATGCCCTGCCAGATCACCCGATCTGAGCTGAGTGGCCACGTCTGTCACCTACACCTACCTCCCCCTGAATGAAGACGTATTTTCAATACATCTCAAGTGGAGAAAAACTTGCTAAAAATCACTTTATTTGTCATGGAAACCATATCTTCTAGCAGACATGGCACAAAAGCCAGTGTTTATGGTCATCACACCACAGACATCAGAATTCCAAGCTTCTAGGGGTTTCTTGGGGGTGGGGTGGGGTGTGTCCCCAGGGCCTGTGGAAGTTCCATGCCCACCCCTCTGCCACCACCCAGGGATCCTTCGCCCTGGGTGGGTGGGGGGAGGGAGAGGGTATCTCAGCAGAAACGATCTTATCTTACGGGGTTTATGGATGGCTAGAAGCATGTGGTTCTGTTCATCTCATGCTTGAGGTTTCGGTTTTTGCCCTCCTACCTACCCAATGGTCGGCAGATGGAATTCTTCTGGTTTTCTCTGGCCATCCCTCTCCTCGAACTCACGGGTCCAGTTTTTCTCCCACATTTGACTTTTCCGGGAGATCCACAAAAGGAAGCGCCAACCCTTGACATCCACCGACAAGAGATCACCACCCTCTGCCCCTCTTTAGCCCCTTCTCATCCTCATGCCTGCCTGCACACATCGGAGACATTTCCAAGTGCCCAGGAGGATCCTTGGACCCTGACACCTCGAAATCTTCCCTGAGCAGCAGTGCTCGGGACTCAGACCTGGGGTTTATCACGGGCTCCAACCACGACCTTTGGTTTTCCTGGGCTGGGAGATCGGTTTCATGAGATGGAACCGGCTGCGGATTCAGCTTCTGGATCTGGACTGTGAAACGTTGTACAAGACTTTTTTCAAGGCATGACTGTAGGGGAACAAAACCTTGCGGCCCGCCCCCCGCCACATCCCAGATGTCACATGAGCACGGGGAGGAATTCTGTGGAGCTGGAAACAACCATGACCCAAAAGAACACAGGAAGGAATTCCTGTCATGGCGGGGCAGAAACGAATCGGACTAGGAATCACGAGGTGGCAGGTTTGATCCCTGGCCTCGCTCAGGGGTTTAAGGATCTGGCATTTTTCCGCGAGCTGTGGCATAAGGTCTCAGATGTGGCTCGGATCCCGCCGTTGCTGTGGCTGTGGCTCAGGCTAGCAGATGCAGCTCCGATTCAACACCAAGCGTGGGCGCGCGCGCGCGCGCGGGGGGTGGGGGGGAGGCGGGGAGGGAAGCAAACCTCCTAAGAACGACGAAAGTGCAGTTAGGAAACAGAAAATGATGATCCCGGAAGTCCACTTGAATGTGGTTGGGAGACATGCGTAGGACCACACCGCCACCGTGTGAGAGACCAGTGCAAGACAGCTGAACAATACAAAGCGGGGTGGGGGGTGGGGTGCTTGGCGGGGGTTGGAGGAGGAGGAGGAGGAGGAGGAGGTGGGGGGAGACGGCGGCACTGGTGCTGGGCAAAGGTGCCTCTGGGCGAGGACTTTGGTGACCATATTCTCATGGCAGGCTTGAGAGCCCAAAAGATGACATGGTGGAGGCTGAAGTTAAGTTTGGTCAAAAGGAAAACAACCATGAGAAAAGATGCATCCACCCACACCTAGAAAAGATATCGTGCCAGGAATGGGAGCCCTGTTCCAATGGCTCTTCCTGGGATTGTGGGAAATGAATCGATAGCAAGAAGATGCTTTCACATCCATGTCTTCAATGACTCCTGTACTAAGTGCGTCGTGGTTTTGCCAGTTTGGCAGAGTTGTGGAATGTCATCCGGCAATTGCATCTCCCCTGCCCAACCAGCAAGATGGAGTTGTTCTTTTTTTTTTTTTTTTTTTTTTTTCCTGCTGCACTGCCTTTCCTGTGCCAGGGATCGAACTTGAGGCTCAGCTGTGACCTAGGCACAGCGGGAACTCCAAGATGGATTTCTTTTTCCTTCTTTTTCTTTCCTTCCTTCCTTTCTTCCTTTCTTTCTTTTCTCTCTCTCTCTTTCTTTTTCTTTTCTTTCTTTCTTTCTCTTTCCTTCCTTCCTTTCTTCCTTTCTTTCTCCTTTCTTTTTCTTTCTTTCTTTCTTTCTTTCTTTCTTTCTTTCTTTCTTTCTTTCTTTCTTTCTTTCTTTCTTTCTCTCTCTCTATCTTTCTCTTTCCTTCCTTTCTTTCTTTCTCTTTCTTTCTTTCTTTCTTTCTTTCTTTCTTTCTTTCTTTCTTTCTTTCTTTCTTTCTTTCTCTCTCTCTCTCTCTCTCTCTCTCTCTTTCTGGTTTTTTTTGGGGGGGAGCCACACCCGCAGCACATGGAGGTTCCCAGGCTAGGGGTCAATTCGGAGCCTTACCTGCCGGCCTACACCACAGGCACAGCCACGCGGGATCCGAGCCGCGTCTGTGACGGACACCACAGCTCACGGCAATGCCAGATCCTTAACCCAACAAGTGAGCCAGGGATCAAACCTGCAACCTCATGGTTCCTGGTCGGATTTGTTTCCACTACCCCAGGATGGCAATCCTGAGACTTGCAAAGTTTATTGTTTGTTTCGGGTTTTCTCCACCCCCTCTCCCTCCCGTTTCAGCTTTATGTTTTACTTTTTGGCCACACCCACGGGCAGCAAGTGGAAGTTTTTCCTGAGGCAGAGATGGAACCTGCACCACACAGGGGCAACCAGAGCCACCGCGTTGAGAAAGCAGGAGCCTTGACCCTGTTGGTCGTGGGCTTCCTTCTTCTTCTTCTTCTTCTGTTGTTGTTTTTTGGGTTTTTTTTGGGGGGGGGTTGTTTTCCTTTTTTTGTTTTGTTTTGTTTTGTTTTGGATGAGATTTCAGTTCACCCCCCCCCCCCAACACACACACACACTCATAGTGTTGCGTTGTACTTTCCCTCCATTGTGGTTGGTCAGTCATGCTGAAATCCATGTTTCTATGACCTGACCACCAGAGCATTTGCCCCAGGCAGCCATTTGTTCTCTTTGGACTTTGTCTCAGTCTATGCAGAGAGAGATTTTCATTTCCACTTTCCTAGGATCGACTGTATCCTTCTCTCCCTTCCTAAGCTTCTGGGCTTTGCTTGTCTGCTTTTGACAGACCGTCTCCGTCGGTAAGGGTGGCAGGTAAACCGACTCCTGCGTTGTCGTTCTCCGAGAGCTTGCCCGG
This sequence comes from Sus scrofa, assembly GCF_054392235.1. Lineage (NCBI taxonomy): Eukaryota > Metazoa > Chordata > Mammalia > Artiodactyla > Suidae > Sus > Sus scrofa. Next base: position 41,780,968 of record NC_139392.1, read on the forward strand.
TTTCGTTTTTGCCAGTCCCCGCCTACCCTCCCACCCTCCCTCTCTCCCTCCCTCCTCCAGCTCCGTGCAGGGAGGTGGGGTGGGGGTGGGGGAGAGAAGAGAAGGTGGAGGGGAACCTGAGATCTCTCTCGCTAGTGCCACCCTCACCGCGCCGGCTTCTCTCTGGAATTCCCAAGCCCAGGAAGGGACATGCTTGGGGGAGCGAGCGCGGCTCCTTCTAGGCAACAGCGAGAACCTCTTCCCAGCTCCTTCCCCGCCGCCGCCGCCGCCGCCGCCGCCGCCGCCGCCGCCGCCGCCCCCCTCTTTCCATCTGCTGCCATCACGCCACGCAGTGCCTTGCCAGGAGGCAGCTCCGCGAGGCAAGCTTCGCGGTCGTGCAGGACGCCTGGCGCCTCGGCCCCGGGAAGAGCTCGGGCATTTGGGTGGCCGGCGCTGTGTCGTTGTGTCGCCGCCGGCCGGCCGGCCTTCCGGATCTGTCCCGGTGACGTTGGTGGCGGTTGTCGCGTGCCATCTAGTGTCCGCTTTTATATCGTCCCTTCCCTCTGCAGCTTTGGGGACCTTCGCGAGGGATGTGACTCAGCCATCCGGCCTGAGTCAGAGTTCCGGGAGGCTGGCGACACTGGCGGCGACAGCTCCGGTGGCTCAGAGGCCTGGGAGTGTCCCTCTCTCACCGGAGATTGGGCCTGCAGGCCTGTGAGGGAGTGACTGTCACCGCGCTCCCCAGGCAGGCTCTGGGGCCGCCTGGCCGGGTCGACCAGCATCCGCTCTTGCCGCTCCGGCCCCGGGGACCGACCAGGCCTGGGCCGGGCCGCCTCCCTAGCGAGGGGAGAGGGTGTGCGGCGCCCGGGACTGCCTGTGCTCGGGTGGCCTGGCCTTGTCCCGGGTCGCCCTTTGGAGCGTGAATGACTCCCGCCTGCGGTCCCTCCAGCCTCTCATCCCCGAAGTGAGGAGCGGCCCGGGTTGTGCGCTGAGGGCGTTGGAGGGCGCGACAGGCTCGGTGGCCGGCACGCTTGTTTCCCGGTCGTCATGCCGGCATGGGCCCCTCCCCGCCTGCCCCCCGACTGATGGCTACCGCCGGCCCGTGCGGAGTCGTACTCACGAGGTCTAGACCGGCACAAGACGTGAGGGGTGGAGCGGAAAGGGTGGCTCGGGCCCCGGCGCCTTCCTTCGCGGGGTCCGTTCGTCGGAGGCGCCTCCGTGGAAACATTTTTTTTTCCAAGTCCTGATGGATCCGGAGACGGTGGACGGTACCCCGCCGGCCCCCTGCTCCCGGGTGTGGCCGGGAAGGGTGCACCTGGGCCTGAGGCGTGCCCATGTAGGGTCCCGGTCGTTGGACAAGACTTCGTTTCCCACGCTCTCATTTCCCGCCCCCCGCCCTCGGAGTGTTTCCCTGTCGGTCGGTCGATCGGTCGGGAGGTGGGGACCGGCCTGAGCTGGATGGTGTGTCCTGGATTTTGGGGGAGCCAAGTCCCCGTCTGGAGCTCCGGACAGACCGATACCTGCCCGCGTGGGCAAGCCGGGAAGGGCTTCCCCGGCTGGCCGGCCGGCTCCACCTCCTTCATGTCCCTGTCCCTTCCTTGCGGTCACGCTCCCCGGGTCGACCAGATGGCTCTGAGAGCGCTGGGTCTGGCGACTCTAGGGCAGGGCTGGGGGACAAGTGTCCGGATGGGGGTTCCGGGGATACCCCCACGTCCTGTGGGTGGGCCCCGCTGCTGGGCATGGACATTTTTCGCGGCCGAAATACGCCTTTTCTGTCACCAGGTAGATGCTGACACGATCCTCTTCAGCGCCTGTCGCTGGAGACCTTGGGCCTCTGGATGCACGTGGGGGGCTTTGGGCTTTCGGCTGCTGTCCAAGGCCTGACCCTGCCCTTTGCACCCCGCGTGGGGGCCGCTCGCCTGGGCCTGTGCGCCGGCTCTCACTTGTGCATCCAGCTGGCCCGTGCTGCGGTGTCTCCTCCGGTCTCTGGCTGACCCGAGGGCGGCAGGGCGCGTGGCCCTGTGGGGTCTTCTACCCTGTGTGCCTCCCTGCTGCGGGCACCCGGCGGCTCGGCTGGGACAACCCCACCCTGTTGGCTCCGTGCCACGTGTCAGGCGTTCTCCCTCCCGGGGTTGTCAGCCGCTGTCTCTCCCCTGAGAGAGGAAGGGGAGGAGGAGGAGGAGGAGGGGGTGCCGGTGAAGCTGAAGCAGGCCCCCGTGGTGATTGTCTTTGCTGGCCCTCCCTCCCCTCTTCTGGGCTCTTCCCTGGCTCTGCCAGGACTGATCGATGTGGTGATGTGGCGCTCTCCTGGGCTTGGGCTTAAGCCGCGCCAGATGAGGGACGGCCGCTCATGGTGAGCTGGGCCGCGCCTCTCATTCTGTCGCGGGCCCCTCGCTGCTCCTCCCCCACCTGCGGGTGGTGTGGGGGAAGGCAGGGGTGCGGCCTCCAGCCTGACCTCTGGTCTCCCGCCCTGCTGCCTTCGGGTGTCAGTCGGGGGGGGGGGGCCTGGGTCCTTTGGGACGCAGCAGGCATTCTCGCTTTGCCGCCTTGGCGTGTGCCTTGCGAGCGGTCCCTCCCCAAAGTGGGGGGGAGGCCTCCCTCGCTGCCATGCTTCGCATCCCTGCGGGTGCGTGAGCGTGCCTCCCCTGGTCCTCTGTGGTGCCCCTGGAGTACTCCGGGTTGCCTGTCAGATGCCCGAGGCCGAGCGGTGGTGTCGTTTTCCTCTCCCAGCGGTGAGTCCCCTCGGGTCCCCACTGTGGTGGTGGCGTGCCCCACGAGCAGCTTCCTAAAGCTCAGGGGAGGGGGTCGAGACGGTAAGGCAGGGGAAGCTTGTGTCCCCTCCCCGGGAGGGGCTCAGGTGGACCCCTTGTCATGGGTCTCCCTCACTGTGTGCCAGTGAGGGCAGCCCTTGGCCCTTGAGCGGCACGCCCCATGCTTCTCCCTTGACCGGGAAGGCTGCATGTGGTCGTGAGAGCGACCGCGGTGGGCCGGGAGATGTGAAGGGGGGGTCCCCGTCTGGCTTTCCGGACGTGGCACCCCTCCACCCACGTGGAAAAGTCTGAAAGGCAAGCCTGGTGGCAGCACAGACTCTTGCTCTCCCGGCTCTGACCGTGGACGCTCACATGGGCTGTGTGCTTTACCCATACCGCAGACCCCCCCCCTTCTGACTTCCCACTTTTTGGGAGTGTTCCCACTCCCGTGGGTCCCCGAAGGGGCGAACGATGGTGTGGGGGGCACGACGCGCCCTCGGTGAGAAAGCCTTCTCTAGCGATCTGAGAGGGGGGCCTTGGGGTACCTGGACCCCCCAGCCGCCGCCCCTCTGAAGTGTGCAAGGCAGTAGCTGCCGGTGCTACTTGCCACAGCGTGTGGGCAAGAGCCGCCCTCGCGCGAGGGGTGCGCTGGCCCCCGCGGTGGGGGCCAAGCGCTGCTCTTTTGCCTAATGCGGCCTGTACCTCCCCCCTCCGAGTTGGGGGAGGGTCACGCCGGGCCGGGCCGGGTTTTGGCATCCAGCGCCGGGCTGTGTGCTGCGTGGGCACGTGGTGCCCCTCCCCTTGGAAGGGGAAGTGGAGGAGGGGGATGCGCCCCGTCCCCCGGCGGCCTCTGCCCCTGCCTCCCCCGCTGCGAGCCGCCTGTCGGTTCTTCCCGCACTCGCCTGGGGTCGCAGCTGGTGGTGTGGAGGTGGTGAGCGAGCATGGTTCGGGCCGCCTCGCTCAGGAGCGTTTCCCCCAGGCGTCAGGCCCTGGAGGGTGGACTAGGTGAAGGACGGATGAGATGAGGGTGGAAAGATGGACGGATGGGTGAGATGAGGCGGACGAGCCCCCCCCCCACGTGGCAGGGGGGGGGAAGCCTTTGCACATGGGGCCCTGGTGGTGGGGCCGGGTCGTGGAGTGCTCTGGGGCGACTGAGGCCGCCTGGTGTCCCAGGTGTCATGGGACTGCCCTCGTGTGTGTGGTGGTGTGACCCCGTGCTGGTTTGCCTGGCGTGCCTGGGTCCTTTCTCCTCTCCCTGGGCAGGCACCCGCGTCCCTGCCTCACAGCCCTTGCCCCGTGTGCAT
>NC_139392.1:41797500-41815000 GCF_054392235.1 Sus scrofa
GCCCGGGTCCGAGGGCCCGCGGGGTCGACCAGCTGTCCCGGCCGACTCGGGCCCGGGTCCGTGTGGCCCTCGATGGGATCCCTGGGGTTGTCTTGATGCCGGGGCCGTCCGTCCGTCTCTGCCAACTCACTCGCTGGGGTCGTGTCTGCACCGCGTTGACTGCCTCTCTCCGGGGCCTGAGTCTCCCGGACAGGGTGTGTCGTTTTGTGTTCGATGTTTTCTGAGCTTCCCCTCTGGCCTAGTGATTTCCTTCTTCTCTATTGAAATCAAACACGTCCCAGCACTTGGGTGCATAGCATTTTATTTGGCCCGCGCCGCCCCGCCGCCCTTGCCGCGACAACGTTGCTGTCCCTGTATTAGGACGGTGAGGAGGTTCTTGTTGGTCTTCGGATGGCCGCACCCACGGTCTATGGAGCTTCCCAGGCTAGGGGTCGAACTGGTGTTACGGCTGCTGGCCTACGCCCGAGCCGCAGCCGTGCCGGATCTGAGCCTCGTCTCAACCCCCTGCGTGAGGCGAAGGATGGAGCCCGCAACCTCATGGTCCCTAGTCAGATTCGTTTCCTCTGTGCCACGAGGGAAAGTCCTGAATCAACGATGCACGGATTTAGGACGCTATGGAGGGATGCATTGGCCGGCCCCAGGTCATATGGGGTTCCGGAGCCAGGGATCCGATCCAAGTCCCAGCTGTGGCAACGTGATTACTTGAAAGAGGACCCTTTAAAGCCGGGGTGGGGGTGGCGGGAGGGGATGACACTGCATGCCATGGAGGCGCTCACCTGTCCTTTTTGTGGACACCTTTTCCGCGGTGGTGACAATGGATGCCCTGGCTGCCGTTCGGAAATGAAAGGTGAAGGCCAAGGTCCACGGTCCGTGGTCGGCGTGGTTCGTCTTCAAGGCCACGGATGAAGAAACGGGCTCCAGGAGGAAAGAGTCCAGGCCTTATGCCTGCCCTGCCTGGAGAATCCATGTCGCCACACAGCGATCCATCCCGATGCGTTCGTTGGTCCTGCGACGCCCCCTGCCGTAAGCTGCTTTTTATAGTCTCCGAAAAGGTCCGCCAGATGGCTCCCGGGGTGGGCCTGGGACGACCAAGTTCGGGGCCGGAAGAGGCCACTTCCAAGTGGGGGAGGAGTTACAAGTGGGTGGCAGACCTGAAGATAACCTGGAGGGGAGGAAAAAGGAGGGGAACCGTGACCGACCGAGCGAGCCGGAGGGGAGGGGAGGGGAGGGGAGGGGAGGGACGATGGGATGGCACCATCGGGAGTCCTGCTCAAAGAATTGGAGCCTCCTTGAGACATGCGACCACATCCATCATTCCAGAGGGAATGGAAGCGTCTTCCCCATGGTTGTACAATGATACATGTCCTTCAGAGTCCCTGAGAAAAAAAGGAATACAAGGCAAGATTTTGTCCGTGGAGGGAAGGGGGGGGGGGGGAGAACAGAGGCTCCAGACTTTGGATCTCTTGGCACAGGGGCCTCCTGCGCCGTATGGAAAGGACTGTTCCTAGGGTGCTCTCAGAATGGGATTTCTGGGTCCCACGAACCTTGTGTGTTGGACAAAGAGGCAGAAAGAGGGGTTCCCGGCTGGAAAGCCCAAACCACAGCTCTTCAGATGGGTAGGGAAGGGCAGACAGACTTCCGGCCCCAAGCAGTGATCTGGACCTCCAGAGGCCTTAGGACGACTTCACTGAGAACACGCAGAATACGACCCAGCCACAGCGTCCTCTATACCTAGCTCTGTTTCACTTTCTCTGTCTCTCTCCCCTCCTCCTCTTTCTCCCTCTGATTCTGCCTCTCACTGTCTGCCTATCCTCCGTCCCTCCCTGTCTGTCTCTGTCTCTCTCCCTCACAAGCACACCAAAGCGGGTCCCCCCCCCCCCCCCGGAAAGGACGGATGTGAGACGGACACCCTCTTCTTCCCGTCTTGAAAGCAGGAGAAAAACCTTCCTCTAGAAGCCCAAGTTCAAAGCCAGCTGTTTCAAGGAACGTCTGCCTCTGGCAAGGGGGAGGGGGAGGGCGAGGGGGAGGGCGAGGGGGCGGCCTGGAGGCAGCCTGGAGCACCCACGGCATGCATTCAGAAACCTCGTGCATCTCTCTTCCGGTGCTATCTTTTGGGGGCACGTGGTACTCTTGGGCAAGTCCTCCGAACGATAGTGGAAACAAACATCTGTCTTCTCTCCCACACCTGATGAATGCAGACAGACACACTGGAAGAGCACCCACCCCCCCTTTTCCCCCAAAGGACTCTTGTCACTGTACAGACGGGGGGGGGGGGGGGGGGGGCGGCACGGGGGTGTCACACGCAGTCTTGGTGGCTCGTCTATGTTTCCAATCCGCCCAGGCAGTGCAGGCGGCCACCACTGCTGCTGCCACCTCTCACCGATCGTTCATCCTGTCCGTCAGTGCTATGACAGCACTAAGCTCTTCAGGGAGAAAATGCTCCCTGCCTTTCCTCTCGGAGGGCACACTGAGGGCACCCACTCCCATTAACAAAGTTTATTCACCTTGACAGGAAGAAAAGAGCTTGGGGTTTCTCACACCGCTGCAGATGACACTTTCCTACCGACTCTGGAATTCTCTTGCTCATTCTCCGGTGGGCCCGCCCCCCCCATTTCAGGAGAGGGTGTTTGGTTCTGGGTTGGGGTGCGTGTGTGTGCGCGCGTGTGTGTGTGCGTGTGGGTGTGTGTGTCTGGGTGTGTCTGTGTCTTGCTTTTTCATTTTATTGGAATACAGTTGACTGACAAAGTTGTATGAACTTACAGGGTTGTTTCTGGGTGTTCGTCATGGCAGTGAAAGGAAACACCAGGATTTCCCTAGAAAGCCATCCCGTTCACCTGATCGGTGGCGTGAAGGACATTCACATCCTCCTTGAGTTTCGCATTTGAAAGTGAGGGGCGGGTGCGTGCAGCAGGTCCCCCCCCACCCCACCCCGCGCCCCGAACGTGCCTCCCGCAGTGGCACTAGGAGTGTGTGCAATGAAAGGGACAGGACACCAGACACCAGAGGACCATTCTGACCCTCCTTTCCTTCTCTCTTCGGAAAGCAGGAAATAAATCTCTTGGGTGAAAGAAAAGTGTGCTCCCTGCCACGAAATTTGGGGGGGGGGGGTGTCGGGTTGGCGATAAGGACTTCACTGCTCCCATGGCTCCTGCAATGTTCACGAATCCTCCAAATCCTCAAGGCAAGATGGTTCACAACCAATACATGAGCGAGCTGTCAGAGACACCAGGGACTGAAACACTCCGTATTAGGGAGGGGTCCTCACTCACTTTCATGCAAAGGCAGCGACAACAGCAGCCTTTTCAAAGATGGCTGCAGGCAAGAGGGTGGGGGAGATGATGGAGAAAGTGGTGGTGGCGGCGGCGGCGGCGGCGGCGGCGGCGGCGTGGCAGACTTGGATCACGTCCATTATGTTCATTCAACAAACAGTCGGGGCGACGGGAGAATGGCCGCTTGGTGGTCTGTGTTTCTCCAGGCTCCCTGACCCACTCCCTGCCCCACACCCCCAACCCCCCACACCCCCTTGGACATGGGCAGGAAGGTTTCTAGAGAAGGCAGTGCCTGACCTGCCGGCTCTGTCACCCTGGGGGGAGAACATTTCGGAGAGTCGCCAGAGGCTTCAGACTTCCTACCCCTCTCCCTCCCCCACTCTGAACCCTGGTAACTAGACTTCATTCAACCGACACTTAGGATGGGTCATCCAACTGTTCTCTCATGAAGGAAGGAAGGAAGGAAGGAAGGTGGGTCGGTGGGTAGGTGGGTGTGTTTTCTGCGTGGGGTGAAGCCTTCCCTCCCTCGATGCAAGCCTGATATCCTCACCTGTCACAGAGACTGGACCCCTAAAAAACTACTGTGTCCGGTTTTCTCCCATTTAGGGGGTTCCAGAGTGTGTGTGCGTGCGTGCGCGTGTGCGTGCGTGCGTGCGCGTGCGTGTGCGTGTGCGTGTGCGTGTGTGTGTGTGTGTGTGTGTGTTTTGAGGGCCACACCCACGGCATATGGAGGTTCCCAGATGACGGATCGAATCGGAGGCTTTAGCTGCTGGCCTCCTACACCACAGAAACAGGAATGCCAGGTCCGAGCCGCGTCTGGGACCAACACCACAGCTCACGGCAACACTGGATCCTTTACCCACTGAGCGAGGTGGACAGGGATCGAACCTGCAACCTCATGGTTCCTGGTCGGATTCATTTCCACTGCGCCATGGCGGGAACTCTGCTTTGTGGTTTTGGCGTTTGGATTCCAGAAGGTGGCGTAGGGGTCCCTGTTCGTCATCTATTGGATAGAGACTCGTGTGTGTATATGTTCATCCCATCCTCCTCATGGATCCCTCTCCCCCGCCCTCATGATTTCTTTTTCCCCCTCTGCTTTTTAGGGCTGCCCTCGTGGCATATGGAAGTTCCCAAGCGAGGGGTTGAATCGGAGCTACGGCTGCTGGCCTACGCCACAGGCACAGCCATGTGGGATCCGAGCCGCGTCTGCGACCGACACCACAGCTCACGGCACTGCCTGCCGGATCCTTACCGCCCCCCTGAGCGAGGCCAGGGATCGAACCCACACCCTTCCCTGCAAAGGTTCCTCGTCGGATGCGCTTCCATGGTGCCACGACAGGAACTCCCCCGTGATGGTTTTTTTTCACGCTGGTGTTCCCACCAACAAGGAAGGAATGGCCCAATATTCTGGAATCACCTAGAGGGGAAAAGACGCTGAAAAAGAAAGAACGGAGGGATAGATGGATGTAGATGGATCACTGAATCCCCTTGACTGTACACCTGAAACGAACACAACATTGTAAGCAAGCCCACTGTACGCCGAGCTAAAGCAACAACAACAACCAACAACCACAACAAACTTACATCTTAAAAAAAAAAAAAAAAAAAAAAAAGAAGATGTCCCCTGCAGTTCCCATCAGGGCTCAGCGGTAATGAACCCGACTAGGATCCGTGAGGATGTGGGTTCGATCCCTCCCCTGGCCTCGCTTGGTGGGTTAAGGATCCCGTGTTGCTGTGGCGGTGGGGTAGGCCCGCAGCTACAGTTCTGATTCGACCGTGAGTCTGGGAACTTCCATAGGGCTGGGGCGTGGGCGTTAAAAAAAGATATACTATATGCATACTATATACATATGTAGGAGTTCCCGTCATGGCTGGACGAATCCGACTAGGAGGCCTGAGGGTGCGGGTTCGATCCCTGGCCTCGCTCGTTGGGTTCAGGATCGGGTGTTGCCGTGAGCTCTGGTGTAGGTCGCAGACAGGGCTCGGATCCCGCGTTGTGCTGGCTCTGGTGTAGGCCGGTGGCTACGGCTCCGATTGGACCCCTAGCCTGGGAACCTCCATGTGCCATGGGTGCAGCCCTAGAAACAGAAAATAACTACGTGTGTGTGTCTGTGTGTGTGTGTGTGTGTCTGTGTGTGTGTGTGTGTGTGTGTGTGTGTGTGTGCGTGTGTCTGTGTGTGTCTGTGTGTGTGTGTATACAGATAGATATAGATATACAGATATAGATATAGATATATCACCTACCTAAAGGCCCAGGACTAGAGAAAGCATTGGGTCATTAGGATCTAAGAATCTTCTCCCCGCCCCCCAAATCCATCCATCCAACCCACCCTCCCTCCCTCTCTCCATCTTTCACTTTTCCTGATAAAGACAAAGGGACAAAAATTGTTTGTTTGTTTGTTTCTTTGTTTGTTCGTTTCTTTCTCAAAAGATGTACATCTACTTTGTAACTTATACCTCTGTCAGAGGGATGGAGAATCCTTGACCTTTTCCTCCCTACCCAAATCCTTCCAGAAGTCAGAAACTCAGTGGCTGGAAAACTGGACTGGATCCTGAAGTTTTTCCAGTTGCCTTCCATCTCTGGCTACAACTCTCTTCATGAGCGTTTCCCATTTTCTCCCACCCTTTGGACCTGGCATCCTTGTGGATGAGAACACGTATCGCTTGTCCCGAGGCCCTGAAAACGGAAGCTAGTGGAGTCCCTCGATGAACACATCAGAGAAATGGTCTCTGAGAGTGTCTCTGAGAGTGAAACCATCACCCTGTGTTCATTTCTCTAAGAGCCCCTCGGAAAGTTGGCCCCAACACCTGACGGCATTCTCAGAGGGGCCTTTCAAAAGACTGAAGGGGCGTTCCCGTCATGGCTCCGTGGTTAACGAATCCGACTAGGAACCGTGAGGTTGCGGGTTCGATCCCTGCCCTCACTCAGTGGGTTAAGGATCCAGCGTTGCCGTGAGCTGTGGTGTCGGTCGCAGACACGGCTCGGATCCCACGTTGCTGTGGCTCTGGCGTAGGCTGGCAGCTATGGCTCCGATTCGACCCCTAGCCTGGGAACCTCCATATGCCATGGGAGCGGCCCAAGAAATGGCAAAAAGACAAAACAAACAAACAAACAAACAAACCGACAAAACAAAAGACTGAAGGGACTTTCCCCTCTCCCTCTCTCTTCCCTCTGTCTCACTCACTGTCTCTGTCTGTCTCTCTGTGTCTCTCTCACACGCACACGCACACACACACAGAGTCACCGGCTCCGTTCTTCATATGTAACAGTTTGAAAGTTCCAGGAAAGGTTGGCAGCCCAAACCGGCCTTGGTACTCCAGCTCCAATTAAGTCTCAGAGACAGAGTTTTGGGGTGAAGCATAAAGAACAGCTTTATTGCTTTGCCAGGCTAAGGAGGCCACAGCAGGCTAAGGACCTCAAAACTGTGTCCTCCCTTGAGAGGGGATAGCAAGGGGTTCTATAGGTTTAGCTTAATGGTAGGCATGGGGGTGGCGGAGCTGTCTAGAAGCATCAGGGTGCTTGCATTCTTCTCCCTGGATAGGAGATTAGGATAGACCATTTCAAAGTCATCAAGGCTGGAGTCAGGTGGTCCATGGAATGTTTCCAGTGTCTTTGGGGTTATGGCATTTTGACCTTCTCTCTGGAGTGAAGATTGCTCATCCACGGGGCGGGCGTGGGGCGGGGGGTGGGGGGGGGTCGCAATCCTTAGGGAGTGTTTCAAGGGTAGAGAAAACACCAGGTTCACTACAACTCTGACTCGACAGTAGTCATTAGTCATAAGTTCGTGGGCCAAGGCAAGCCATAACCTAACGGAGACTATTTCAAAGTAGCTTTTAGCTGTAACAATGTCTCTGGCTCCAACACACCAGCACTCCGGGGCTTGAGCTTGGTTTCAGTTTCAGAGGAGGGAACTCTGGCTCCAAGGATTAACCCCTTCGTTCCTTTGGTTTCTGTGGGCCTGGTTCGGGGAGCCCATCCACATCACCGCCTTTTGAGAGGCCATCTGACAACTGTTTCACCAAAGCGACGTCATCTCAAAACAAGGAAACCAGTTCCATGAAATGGAGGATCTCTCCCTCCCTCTCCCTCCCTCTCCTTCTCACTCTCCTCTACCCACAGCTCATGGCAACGTGGGATTCGTAACCCAGTGAGCGAGGCTGAGCATGGAACCTGCCACCTCATGGTTCCTAGTTGCATTTATTTCCACTTCTGCACCACGATGGGACCTCCCCAGCACAGTTTTTCACACGTGAAGTTTCCCGGGACGTCTCGGAGGAGGCGGACCCCAAACGTGTCTCCATGCCCTATGTGGGTGATTCCTGTGAGGTAAAATGACTTAAGGACCGGCCCACACAAAAGGGACACTCTGGCCCTCCTTTCTGGCCCCCAGACAGCAGGAGATGAAAATCTCCTCCTCGTGCAAAGGAAGATGGCAAGTGAAGATGTCCATTCCCACACCAAGGCCAACATGCTCCAGAAGTTTTGCGGGGTTTCCCGGGTTGGGAAATGGCGGGGGCTCCTTTGGCCTGACACGAGGCGAGTTTCGTGCACACATCCTCCCCCACCCCCCTCCATGCAGTCTGCGAGGGGCAGCCTGAGGGTAGGGAAATTGGGGAAAGGGGGGAAAAAAAACACTTTCCCTAAAGAGAAGCTCCAGGAAAAGTCACCACCTCTGACTTGACTGGAGAGTTTCTGCATTTGAATGAAGTGATTGAACCCAGGCCCTGAGGCCTGGATCTTCCTGATCTCCCCTCCCCCCCTTCCCGGGCGTGAGTCCAGGCGATTTGGGAAGCGAGAGGCGGCGCAGCAGGGATGGCGGCCGGGGGTGGGGGGTGGGGCGGGCAGCTGGGGCCGGGAGTGGGGGGGTGCGGGACTAATGAACCAGCGCCTGCCTGCATGCCTGCCTGCCTGCCTGCCTGCCTGCCTGCCTGCCTGCTTGCCTGCCTGCCTGAACGAGCCCCTCCCCTCCCCCCCCACCCCCTCCCCACACCCACCCGCCTGAGGGCAGGGATGGGGCCTGAGAGCTAAGGGAAACTTCTTTGCTAGCTACTTGTCAGGGAGTGATCCCAGCTCAAAGTCCCTTTGCTTATTTCGGAACAAGGTCTGAGTCTCAGCTAGTACAGAGTTTCTGAATGTCTCGGCACATGGACTGGCCTGCACCAAACAAGCAGACAGGAAGAAAAATGAACACACAGAAATCCAGCTGGTCTCCTTCTCCCAGAGTCTCTCTTGGAGAAATTACCTTAAGCTCAGTGACTTTGCCCCGTCTCCCTCTGGTGCAAAGCCATCCCTGGAGGAGCCAGGTCTTACATGAGCAGGGCAGGGCAGGGCAGCACCACCCAGGTGAGCTGGAGAGTGGAGAGTCAAGTTGATAGATACCCCAAATGTGGCTGGCCAGGGGTCTGGGCTAGCATTCCGTGTGAACTCACACACCCAGGCACCTAGCACCGATTTCCCCATGTTCTTCCGACCCTGATTCTCACTCTTCTTCTGTCCCCCCCCCCCCCCCTTCCTTCGGCTTTTTGCCTTTTCTAGGGCCGCTCCTGCGGCATATGGAAGTTCCCCTGCCAGGGGTCCAATCGGAGCTGTAGCCGCTGGCCTGCACCAGACCCACAGCAACGCGGGATCTGAGCCACGTCTGCAACCTGCACCACAGCTCACGGCAATGCTGGATCCTTAACCCACTGAGCAAGGCCAGGGATGGAACCTGCAACCTCATGGTTCCTAGTCAGATTCATTAACCACTGAGCCACAATGGGAACTCTGACTCTCCCTCTTCCCTGCCTGATACCTTAAGAGCCTGATCGTTTGTGGGGAAATGAAATCCCAGCTGGCAAGAGCCACCTTATCTTCCCAGCACACGAGAAAAGAATAGGCGCAGGCTCACATCCATCTTATGTTTCTATGCCTTGCCCTGGCCCCACCGTTTCAGAAAGCTGTGTCCCTCCACCTGTCAAAAGCCAAAGCCCAGGAGTTCCCGTCGTGGAATAGTGGAAAGGAATCCAACCAGGAACCATGAGGTTGCAGGTTCGATCCCAGGCCTTCCACAGTGGGTTTAGGATCTGGTGGCATCACCTTGCGCTGCGGTGTAGGTTGCAGACGCAGCTTGGATCTGATGGTGCTTGTGACTGTGGCATACACCCCAGCAGTTGTAGGTCTGATTCGGCCCCTAGCCCGGGAACCTCCATATGATGGGGGGAGGGGGGGGGGGGAGGCTGCAGCCAAAGCCCAAGGAAGAAAGACAATCAGAATGTTGCGTGGAACTCCTGGAGACTTAACAACCACCACCAGTCATGACCATGGCTGTCAACCGACACCAGAGCCAAAGAAATGTCGGATCAAATAGGAACCTGCCACTTACACCAGTACTCACCACAATGCAGGACCACAAAAACAAAGGAACAAGAAACCAAAACTAAATAATTGCCCAGGAGCAGCAGGTGCAGGAAAAGCATGCTGACTCTCACCCCCCAGAAGCCAGAGGTAACCTATTTATCACCCCACACGCACACACCTCAGCACCACCAGCACCAGCACCCCCCCCCCCCACCCCAGGATCGAATCTGCATCCTCGTGGGTGCTCCTCAGCTTTGTTACCAATGAGCCACAATGGGATCTCCCCAATCCAGGTTTTTATGTTTCTTTTTTTTTTTTTTTTCCCCTTGCTTTCTTCGGGTGGCACTCACGGCACACGGAGGTTCCCAGGCTAGGGAATCAGAGCTTGAGCCACTGGCCTACACCACAGACACAGCAACACCAGGTCCGATCTGTGTCTGCAACCTACACCACAGTTCAGGGCAATGCCAGATCTTTCACCCACTGAGCGAGGCCAGGGATCAAACCAGCACTCTCATGGATGCTACTCAGATTCCTACCTGCTGAGTCACAATGGGAACTCCACTAAATACATAAATTTTTTCAAAGAGAGAGAGAGAGGGAGAGTGTGTGTGTGTGTGTGTGTGTGTGTGTGTGTGTGTGTGAGAGAGAGAGAGAGAGAGGTCTGGTATCACTTGGGGAAAAATAAAATTATGCTTGGAGAAAAATACCTGTCCCTAGAGATCATTCACAATGGCTTGTTCTGCCTGTTCATTTCTCTCTTTCTTCCCTTTTCTTTTTTCCTTCCTTTTCTTTTCCTTTCGCATCTGTCTGTGCCGTGTGTGTGTGTGTGTGTGTGTGTGTGTGTGTGTGTGTGTGTGTGTGTGTGTGTGTGTGTGTGTGTAGTCTTCTTTTAGGGCTTCACATGTGCCATTTTGTAGGTTCCCAGGTTAGGGGTCAATGCTAGTCGGGTTCGTTTCCACCGAGCCACAACGGGAATTCCTGCCTTGTGCTTCTTTATCTTTGCTCTGTTACTAGGTGCTAGGGATTCCTTTTTGTTAAGTCCAGTCACTTAAATAAGGGTGTTTGCAGGGTTGCCTAAAGCATCAAAAATGTATTTTCTCATTAAATATTGGAATGTGGGGAGTTCCTGTTGTGGCTCAGTGGTAACAAACCCGACTAGTATCCATGTATGCCGGTTCGACCCCTGGTTTGGGAACTTCCGTATGCCACAGTTATGGCTCTAAAAAATCCTCTCTCTCTCTCTCTCTCTCTCTCTCTCTCTCTCGATAATATACACATACACACACACATCCATACGTACATACCTATGTACACATATACATATACATTGGAATTTGGTCTGCCATCGATGAGATGCTCCCTCTTTGTGTGTTGTTCATTTTGTTTTTTGTTTTTTAGGAGTGCACCCTCGGGATATGGAAGTTCCCTGGGCTAGGGGTTGAAGAATCGGAGCTGTAGCTGCTGGCCTGCACCTCAGCCAGAGCTATGCCCTGCCAGATCACCCGATCTGAGCTGAGTGGCCACGTCTGTCACCTACACCTACCTCCCCCTGAATGAAGACGTATTTTCAATACATCTCAAGTGGAGAAAAACTTGCTAAAAATCACTTTATTTGTCATGGAAACCATATCTTCTAGCAGACATGGCACAAAAGCCAGTGTTTATGGTCATCACACCACAGACATCAGAATTCCAAGCTTCTAGGGGTTTCTTGGGGGTGGGGTGGGGTGTGTCCCCAGGGCCTGTGGAAGTTCCATGCCCACCCCTCTGCCACCACCCAGGGATCCTTCGCCCTGGGTGGGTGGGGGGAGGGAGAGGGTATCTCAGCAGAAACGATCTTATCTTACGGGGTTTATGGATGGCTAGAAGCATGTGGTTCTGTTCATCTCATGCTTGAGGTTTCGGTTTTTGCCCTCCTACCTACCCAATGGTCGGCAGATGGAATTCTTCTGGTTTTCTCTGGCCATCCCTCTCCTCGAACTCACGGGTCCAGTTTTTCTCCCACATTTGACTTTTCCGGGAGATCCACAAAAGGAAGCGCCAACCCTTGACATCCACCGACAAGAGATCACCACCCTCTGCCCCTCTTTAGCCCCTTCTCATCCTCATGCCTGCCTGCACACATCGGAGACATTTCCAAGTGCCCAGGAGGATCCTTGGACCCTGACACCTCGAAATCTTCCCTGAGCAGCAGTGCTCGGGACTCAGACCTGGGGTTTATCACGGGCTCCAACCACGACCTTTGGTTTTCCTGGGCTGGGAGATCGGTTTCATGAGATGGAACCGGCTGCGGATTCAGCTTCTGGATCTGGACTGTGAAACGTTGTACAAGACTTTTTTCAAGGCATGACTGTAGGGGAACAAAACCTTGCGGCCCGCCCCCCGCCACATCCCAGATGTCACATGAGCACGGGGAGGAATTCTGTGGAGCTGGAAACAACCATGACCCAAAAGAACACAGGAAGGAATTCCTGTCATGGCGGGGCAGAAACGAATCGGACTAGGAATCACGAGGTGGCAGGTTTGATCCCTGGCCTCGCTCAGGGGTTTAAGGATCTGGCATTTTTCCGCGAGCTGTGGCATAAGGTCTCAGATGTGGCTCGGATCCCGCCGTTGCTGTGGCTGTGGCTCAGGCTAGCAGATGCAGCTCCGATTCAACACCAAGCGTGGGCGCGCGCGCGCGCGCGGGGGGTGGGGGGGAGGCGGGGAGGGAAGCAAACCTCCTAAGAACGACGAAAGTGCAGTTAGGAAACAGAAAATGATGATCCCGGAAGTCCACTTGAATGTGGTTGGGAGACATGCGTAGGACCACACCGCCACCGTGTGAGAGACCAGTGCAAGACAGCTGAACAATACAAAGCGGGGTGGGGGGTGGGGTGCTTGGCGGGGGTTGGAGGAGGAGGAGGAGGAGGAGGAGGTGGGGGGAGACGGCGGCACTGGTGCTGGGCAAAGGTGCCTCTGGGCGAGGACTTTGGTGACCATATTCTCATGGCAGGCTTGAGAGCCCAAAAGATGACATGGTGGAGGCTGAAGTTAAGTTTGGTCAAAAGGAAAACAACCATGAGAAAAGATGCATCCACCCACACCTAGAAAAGATATCGTGCCAGGAATGGGAGCCCTGTTCCAATGGCTCTTCCTGGGATTGTGGGAAATGAATCGATAGCAAGAAGATGCTTTCACATCCATGTCTTCAATGACTCCTGTACTAAGTGCGTCGTGGTTTTGCCAGTTTGGCAGAGTTGTGGAATGTCATCCGGCAATTGCATCTCCCCTGCCCAACCAGCAAGATGGAGTTGTTCTTTTTTTTTTTTTTTTTTTTTTTTCCTGCTGCACTGCCTTTCCTGTGCCAGGGATCGAACTTGAGGCTCAGCTGTGACCTAGGCACAGCGGGAACTCCAAGATGGATTTCTTTTTCCTTCTTTTTCTTTCCTTCCTTCCTTTCTTCCTTTCTTTCTTTTCTCTCTCTCTCTTTCTTTTTCTTTTCTTTCTTTCTTTCTCTTTCCTTCCTTCCTTTCTTCCTTTCTTTCTCCTTTCTTTTTCTTTCTTTCTTTCTTTCTTTCTTTCTTTCTTTCTTTCTTTCTTTCTTTCTTTCTTTCTTTCTTTCTCTCTCTCTATCTTTCTCTTTCCTTCCTTTCTTTCTTTCTCTTTCTTTCTTTCTTTCTTTCTTTCTTTCTTTCTTTCTTTCTTTCTTTCTTTCTTTCTTTCTCTCTCTCTCTCTCTCTCTCTCTCTCTTTCTGGTTTTTTTTGGGGGGGAGCCACACCCGCAGCACATGGAGGTTCCCAGGCTAGGGGTCAATTCGGAGCCTTACCTGCCGGCCTACACCACAGGCACAGCCACGCGGGATCCGAGCCGCGTCTGTGACGGACACCACAGCTCACGGCAATGCCAGATCCTTAACCCAACAAGTGAGCCAGGGATCAAACCTGCAACCTCATGGTTCCTGGTCGGATTTGTTTCCACTACCCCAGGATGGCAATCCTGAGACTTGCAAAGTTTATTGTTTGTTTCGGGTTTTCTCCACCCCCTCTCCCTCCCGTTTCAGCTTTATGTTTTACTTTTTGGCCACACCCACGGGCAGCAAGTGGAAGTTTTTCCTGAGGCAGAGATGGAACCTGCACCACACAGGGGCAACCAGAGCCACCGCGTTGAGAAAGCAGGAGCCTTGACCCTGTTGGTCGTGGGCTTCCTTCTTCTTCTTCTTCTTCTGTTGTTGTTTTTTGGGTTTTTTTTGGGGGGGGGTTGTTTTCCTTTTTTTGTTTTGTTTTGTTTTGTTTTGGATGAGATTTCAGTTCACCCCCCCCCCCCAACACACACACACACTCATAGTGTTGCGTTGTACTTTCCCTCCATTGTGGTTGGTCAGTCATGCTGAAATCCATGTTTCTATGACCTGACCACCAGAGCATTTGCCCCAGGCAGCCATTTGTTCTCTTTGGACTTTGTCTCAGTCTATGCAGAGAGAGATTTTCATTTCCACTTTCCTAGGATCGACTGTATCCTTCTCTCCCTTCCTAAGCTTCTGGGCTTTGCTTGTCTGCTTTTGACAGACCGTCTCCGTCGGTAAGGGTGGCAGGTAAACCGACTCCTGCGTTGTCGTTCTCCGAGAGCTTGCCCGGTTTCGTTTTTGCCAGTCCCCGCCTACCCTCCCACCCTCCCTCTCTCCCTCCCTCCTCCAGCTCCGTGCAGGGAGGTGGGGTGGGGGTGGGGGAGAGAAGAGAAGGTGGAGGGGAACCTGAGATCTCTCTCGCTAGTGCCACCCTCACCGCGCCGGCTTCTCTCTGGAATTCCCAAGCCCAGGAAGGGACATGCTTGGGGGAGCGAGCGCGGCTCCTTCTAGGCAACAGCGAGAACCTCTTCCCAGCTCCTTCCCCGCCGCCGCCGCCGCCGCCGCCGCCGCCGCCGCCGCCGCCGCCCCCCTCTTTCCATCTGCTGCCATCACGCCACGCAGTGCCTTGCCAGGAGGCAGCTCCGCGAGGCAAGCTTCGCGGTCGTGCAGGACGCCTGGCGCCTCGGCCCCGGGAAGAGCTCGGGCATTTGGGTGGCCGGCGCTGTGTCGTTGTGTCGCCGCCGGCCGGCCGGCCTTCCGGATCTGTCCCGGTGACGTTGGTGGCGGTTGTCGCGTGCCATCTAGTGTCCGCTTTTATATCGTCCCTTCCCTCTGCAGCTTTGGGGACCTTCGCGAGGGATGTGACTCAGCCATCCGGCCTGAGTCAGAGTTCCGGGAGGCTGGCGACACTGGCGGCGACAGCTCCGGTGGCTCAGAGGCCTGGGAGTGTCCCTCTCTCACCGGAGATTGGGCCTGCAGGCCTGTGAGGGAGTGACTGTCACCGCGCTCCCCAGGCAGGCTCTGGGGCCGCCTGGCCGGGTCGACCAGCATCCGCTCTTGCCGCTCCGGCCCCGGGGACCGACCAGGCCTGGGCCGGGCCGCCTCCCTAGCGAGGGGAGAGGGTGTGCGGCGCCCGGGACTGCCTGTGCTCGGGTGGCCTGGCCTTGTCCCGGGTCGCCCTTTGGAGCGTGAATGACTCCCGCCTGCGGTCCCTCCAGCCTCTCATCCCCGAAGTGAGGAGCGGCCCGGGTTGTGCGCTGAGGGCGTTGGAGGGCGCGACAGGCTCGGTGGCCGGCACGCTTGTTTCCCGGTCGTCATGCCGGCATGGGCCCCTCCCCGCCTGCCCCCCGACTGATGGCTACCGCCGGCCCGTGCGGAGTCGTACTCACGAGGTCTAGACCGGCACAAGACGTGAGGGGTGGAGCGGAAAGGGTGGCTCGGGCCCCGGCGCCTTCCTTCGCGGGGTCCGTTCGTCGGAGGCGCCTCCGTGGAAACATTTTTTTTTCCAAGTCCTGATGGATCCGGAGACGGTGGACGGTACCCCGCCGGCCCCCTGCTCCCGGGTGTGGCCGGGAAGGGTGCACCTGGGCCTGAGGCGTGCCCATGTAGGGTCCCGGTCGTTGGACAAGACTTCGTTTCCCACGCTCTCATTTCCCGCCCCCCGCCCTCGGAGTGTTTCCCTGTCGGTCGGTCGATCGGTCGGGAGGTGGGGACCGGCCTGAGCTGGATGGTGTGTCCTGGATTTTGGGGGAGCCAAGTCCCCGTCTGGAGCTCCGGACAGACCGATACCTGCCCGCGTGGGCAAGCCGGGAAGGGCTTCCCCGGCTGGCCGGCCGGCTCCACCTCCTTCATGTCCCTGTCCCTTCCTTGCGGTCACGCTCCCCGGGTCGACCAGATGGCTCTGAGAGCGCTGGGTCTGGCGACTCTAGGGCAGGGCTGGGGGACAAGTGTCCGGATGGGGGTTCCGGGGATACCCCCACGTCCTGTGGGTGGGCCCCGCTGCTGGGCATGGACATTTTTCGCGGCCGAAATACGCCTTTTCTGTCACCAGGTAGATGCTGACACGATCCTCTTCAGCGCCTGTCGCTGGAGACCTTGGGCCTCTGGATGCACGTGGGGGGCTTTGGGCTTTCGGCTGCTGTCCAAGGCCTGACCCTGCCCTTTGCACCCCGCGTGGGGGCCGCTCGCCTGGGCCTGTGCGCCGGCTCTCACTTGTGCATCCAGCTGGCCCGTGCTGCGGTGTCTCCTCCGGTCTCTGGCTGACCCGAGGGCGGCAGGGCGCGTGGCCCTGTGGGGTCTTCTACCCTGTGTGCCTCCCTGCTGCGGGCACCCGGCGGCTCGGCTGGGACAACCCCACCCTGTTGGCTCCGTGCCACGT
This sequence comes from Sus scrofa, assembly GCF_054392235.1. NCBI lineage: Eukaryota > Metazoa > Chordata > Mammalia > Artiodactyla > Suidae > Sus > Sus scrofa. The sequence goes on from NC_139392.1 coordinate 41,813,815, forward strand.
GTCAGGCGTTCTCCCTCCCGGGGTTGTCAGCCGCTGTCTCTCCCCTGAGAGAGGAAGGGGAGGAGGAGGAGGAGGAGGGGGTGCCGGTGAAGCTGAAGCAGGCCCCCGTGGTGATTGTCTTTGCTGGCCCTCCCTCCCCTCTTCTGGGCTCTTCCCTGGCTCTGCCAGGACTGATCGATGTGGTGATGTGGCGCTCTCCTGGGCTTGGGCTTAAGCCGCGCCAGATGAGGGACGGCCGCTCATGGTGAGCTGGGCCGCGCCTCTCATTCTGTCGCGGGCCCCTCGCTGCTCCTCCCCCACCTGCGGGTGGTGTGGGGGAAGGCAGGGGTGCGGCCTCCAGCCTGACCTCTGGTCTCCCGCCCTGCTGCCTTCGGGTGTCAGTCGGGGGGGGGGGGCCTGGGTCCTTTGGGACGCAGCAGGCATTCTCGCTTTGCCGCCTTGGCGTGTGCCTTGCGAGCGGTCCCTCCCCAAAGTGGGGGGGAGGCCTCCCTCGCTGCCATGCTTCGCATCCCTGCGGGTGCGTGAGCGTGCCTCCCCTGGTCCTCTGTGGTGCCCCTGGAGTACTCCGGGTTGCCTGTCAGATGCCCGAGGCCGAGCGGTGGTGTCGTTTTCCTCTCCCAGCGGTGAGTCCCCTCGGGTCCCCACTGTGGTGGTGGCGTGCCCCACGAGCAGCTTCCTAAAGCTCAGGGGAGGGGGTCGAGACGGTAAGGCAGGGGAAGCTTGTGTCCCCTCCCCGGGAGGGGCTCAGGTGGACCCCTTGTCATGGGTCTCCCTCACTGTGTGCCAGTGAGGGCAGCCCTTGGCCCTTGAGCGGCACGCCCCATGCTTCTCCCTTGACCGGGAAGGCTGCATGTGGTCGTGAGAGCGACCGCGGTGGGCCGGGAGATGTGAAGGGGGGGTCCCCGTCTGGCTTTCCGGACGTGGCACCCCTCCACCCACGTGGAAAAGTCTGAAAGGCAAGCCTGGTGGCAGCACAGACTCTTGCTCTCCCGGCTCTGACCGTGGACGCTCACATGGGCTGTGTGCTTTACCCATACCGCAGACCCCCCCCCTTCTGACTTCCCACTTTTTGGGAGTGTTCCCACTCCCGTGGGTCCCCGAAGGGGCGAACGATGGTGTGGGGGGCACGACGCGCCCTCGGTGAGAAAGCCTTCTCTAGCGATCTGAGAGGGGGGCCTTGGGGTAC
>NC_139392.1:41830000-41847500 GCF_054392235.1 Sus scrofa
TTCACTTTCTCTGTCTCTCTCCCCTCCTCCTCTTTCTCCCTCTGATTCTGCCTCTCACTGTCTGCCTATCCTCCGTCCCTCCCTGTCTGTCTCTGTCTCTCTCCCTCACAAGCACACCAAAGCGGGTCCCCCCCCCCCCCCCGGAAAGGACGGATGTGAGACGGACACCCTCTTCTTCCCGTCTTGAAAGCAGGAGAAAAACCTTCCTCTAGAAGCCCAAGTTCAAAGCCAGCTGTTTCAAGGAACGTCTGCCTCTGGCAAGGGGGAGGGGGAGGGCGAGGGGGAGGGCGAGGGGGCGGCCTGGAGGCAGCCTGGAGCACCCACGGCATGCATTCAGAAACCTCGTGCATCTCTCTTCCGGTGCTATCTTTTGGGGGCACGTGGTACTCTTGGGCAAGTCCTCCGAACGATAGTGGAAACAAACATCTGTCTTCTCTCCCACACCTGATGAATGCAGACAGACACACTGGAAGAGCACCCACCCCCCCTTTTCCCCCAAAGGACTCTTGTCACTGTACAGACGGGGGGGGGGGGGGGGGGGGCGGCACGGGGGTGTCACACGCAGTCTTGGTGGCTCGTCTATGTTTCCAATCCGCCCAGGCAGTGCAGGCGGCCACCACTGCTGCTGCCACCTCTCACCGATCGTTCATCCTGTCCGTCAGTGCTATGACAGCACTAAGCTCTTCAGGGAGAAAATGCTCCCTGCCTTTCCTCTCGGAGGGCACACTGAGGGCACCCACTCCCATTAACAAAGTTTATTCACCTTGACAGGAAGAAAAGAGCTTGGGGTTTCTCACACCGCTGCAGATGACACTTTCCTACCGACTCTGGAATTCTCTTGCTCATTCTCCGGTGGGCCCGCCCCCCCCATTTCAGGAGAGGGTGTTTGGTTCTGGGTTGGGGTGCGTGTGTGTGCGCGCGTGTGTGTGTGCGTGTGGGTGTGTGTGTCTGGGTGTGTCTGTGTCTTGCTTTTTCATTTTATTGGAATACAGTTGACTGACAAAGTTGTATGAACTTACAGGGTTGTTTCTGGGTGTTCGTCATGGCAGTGAAAGGAAACACCAGGATTTCCCTAGAAAGCCATCCCGTTCACCTGATCGGTGGCGTGAAGGACATTCACATCCTCCTTGAGTTTCGCATTTGAAAGTGAGGGGCGGGTGCGTGCAGCAGGTCCCCCCCCACCCCACCCCGCGCCCCGAACGTGCCTCCCGCAGTGGCACTAGGAGTGTGTGCAATGAAAGGGACAGGACACCAGACACCAGAGGACCATTCTGACCCTCCTTTCCTTCTCTCTTCGGAAAGCAGGAAATAAATCTCTTGGGTGAAAGAAAAGTGTGCTCCCTGCCACGAAATTTGGGGGGGGGGGGTGTCGGGTTGGCGATAAGGACTTCACTGCTCCCATGGCTCCTGCAATGTTCACGAATCCTCCAAATCCTCAAGGCAAGATGGTTCACAACCAATACATGAGCGAGCTGTCAGAGACACCAGGGACTGAAACACTCCGTATTAGGGAGGGGTCCTCACTCACTTTCATGCAAAGGCAGCGACAACAGCAGCCTTTTCAAAGATGGCTGCAGGCAAGAGGGTGGGGGAGATGATGGAGAAAGTGGTGGTGGCGGCGGCGGCGGCGGCGGCGGCGGCGGCGTGGCAGACTTGGATCACGTCCATTATGTTCATTCAACAAACAGTCGGGGCGACGGGAGAATGGCCGCTTGGTGGTCTGTGTTTCTCCAGGCTCCCTGACCCACTCCCTGCCCCACACCCCCAACCCCCCACACCCCCTTGGACATGGGCAGGAAGGTTTCTAGAGAAGGCAGTGCCTGACCTGCCGGCTCTGTCACCCTGGGGGGAGAACATTTCGGAGAGTCGCCAGAGGCTTCAGACTTCCTACCCCTCTCCCTCCCCCACTCTGAACCCTGGTAACTAGACTTCATTCAACCGACACTTAGGATGGGTCATCCAACTGTTCTCTCATGAAGGAAGGAAGGAAGGAAGGAAGGTGGGTCGGTGGGTAGGTGGGTGTGTTTTCTGCGTGGGGTGAAGCCTTCCCTCCCTCGATGCAAGCCTGATATCCTCACCTGTCACAGAGACTGGACCCCTAAAAAACTACTGTGTCCGGTTTTCTCCCATTTAGGGGGTTCCAGAGTGTGTGTGCGTGCGTGCGCGTGTGCGTGCGTGCGTGCGCGTGCGTGTGCGTGTGCGTGTGCGTGTGTGTGTGTGTGTGTGTGTGTTTTGAGGGCCACACCCACGGCATATGGAGGTTCCCAGATGACGGATCGAATCGGAGGCTTTAGCTGCTGGCCTCCTACACCACAGAAACAGGAATGCCAGGTCCGAGCCGCGTCTGGGACCAACACCACAGCTCACGGCAACACTGGATCCTTTACCCACTGAGCGAGGTGGACAGGGATCGAACCTGCAACCTCATGGTTCCTGGTCGGATTCATTTCCACTGCGCCATGGCGGGAACTCTGCTTTGTGGTTTTGGCGTTTGGATTCCAGAAGGTGGCGTAGGGGTCCCTGTTCGTCATCTATTGGATAGAGACTCGTGTGTGTATATGTTCATCCCATCCTCCTCATGGATCCCTCTCCCCCGCCCTCATGATTTCTTTTTCCCCCTCTGCTTTTTAGGGCTGCCCTCGTGGCATATGGAAGTTCCCAAGCGAGGGGTTGAATCGGAGCTACGGCTGCTGGCCTACGCCACAGGCACAGCCATGTGGGATCCGAGCCGCGTCTGCGACCGACACCACAGCTCACGGCACTGCCTGCCGGATCCTTACCGCCCCCCTGAGCGAGGCCAGGGATCGAACCCACACCCTTCCCTGCAAAGGTTCCTCGTCGGATGCGCTTCCATGGTGCCACGACAGGAACTCCCCCGTGATGGTTTTTTTTCACGCTGGTGTTCCCACCAACAAGGAAGGAATGGCCCAATATTCTGGAATCACCTAGAGGGGAAAAGACGCTGAAAAAGAAAGAACGGAGGGATAGATGGATGTAGATGGATCACTGAATCCCCTTGACTGTACACCTGAAACGAACACAACATTGTAAGCAAGCCCACTGTACGCCGAGCTAAAGCAACAACAACAACCAACAACCACAACAAACTTACATCTTAAAAAAAAAAAAAAAAAAAAAAAAGAAGATGTCCCCTGCAGTTCCCATCAGGGCTCAGCGGTAATGAACCCGACTAGGATCCGTGAGGATGTGGGTTCGATCCCTCCCCTGGCCTCGCTTGGTGGGTTAAGGATCCCGTGTTGCTGTGGCGGTGGGGTAGGCCCGCAGCTACAGTTCTGATTCGACCGTGAGTCTGGGAACTTCCATAGGGCTGGGGCGTGGGCGTTAAAAAAAGATATACTATATGCATACTATATACATATGTAGGAGTTCCCGTCATGGCTGGACGAATCCGACTAGGAGGCCTGAGGGTGCGGGTTCGATCCCTGGCCTCGCTCGTTGGGTTCAGGATCGGGTGTTGCCGTGAGCTCTGGTGTAGGTCGCAGACAGGGCTCGGATCCCGCGTTGTGCTGGCTCTGGTGTAGGCCGGTGGCTACGGCTCCGATTGGACCCCTAGCCTGGGAACCTCCATGTGCCATGGGTGCAGCCCTAGAAACAGAAAATAACTACGTGTGTGTGTCTGTGTGTGTGTGTGTGTGTCTGTGTGTGTGTGTGTGTGTGTGTGTGTGTGTGTGCGTGTGTCTGTGTGTGTCTGTGTGTGTGTGTATACAGATAGATATAGATATACAGATATAGATATAGATATATCACCTACCTAAAGGCCCAGGACTAGAGAAAGCATTGGGTCATTAGGATCTAAGAATCTTCTCCCCGCCCCCCAAATCCATCCATCCAACCCACCCTCCCTCCCTCTCTCCATCTTTCACTTTTCCTGATAAAGACAAAGGGACAAAAATTGTTTGTTTGTTTGTTTCTTTGTTTGTTCGTTTCTTTCTCAAAAGATGTACATCTACTTTGTAACTTATACCTCTGTCAGAGGGATGGAGAATCCTTGACCTTTTCCTCCCTACCCAAATCCTTCCAGAAGTCAGAAACTCAGTGGCTGGAAAACTGGACTGGATCCTGAAGTTTTTCCAGTTGCCTTCCATCTCTGGCTACAACTCTCTTCATGAGCGTTTCCCATTTTCTCCCACCCTTTGGACCTGGCATCCTTGTGGATGAGAACACGTATCGCTTGTCCCGAGGCCCTGAAAACGGAAGCTAGTGGAGTCCCTCGATGAACACATCAGAGAAATGGTCTCTGAGAGTGTCTCTGAGAGTGAAACCATCACCCTGTGTTCATTTCTCTAAGAGCCCCTCGGAAAGTTGGCCCCAACACCTGACGGCATTCTCAGAGGGGCCTTTCAAAAGACTGAAGGGGCGTTCCCGTCATGGCTCCGTGGTTAACGAATCCGACTAGGAACCGTGAGGTTGCGGGTTCGATCCCTGCCCTCACTCAGTGGGTTAAGGATCCAGCGTTGCCGTGAGCTGTGGTGTCGGTCGCAGACACGGCTCGGATCCCACGTTGCTGTGGCTCTGGCGTAGGCTGGCAGCTATGGCTCCGATTCGACCCCTAGCCTGGGAACCTCCATATGCCATGGGAGCGGCCCAAGAAATGGCAAAAAGACAAAACAAACAAACAAACAAACAAACCGACAAAACAAAAGACTGAAGGGACTTTCCCCTCTCCCTCTCTCTTCCCTCTGTCTCACTCACTGTCTCTGTCTGTCTCTCTGTGTCTCTCTCACACGCACACGCACACACACACAGAGTCACCGGCTCCGTTCTTCATATGTAACAGTTTGAAAGTTCCAGGAAAGGTTGGCAGCCCAAACCGGCCTTGGTACTCCAGCTCCAATTAAGTCTCAGAGACAGAGTTTTGGGGTGAAGCATAAAGAACAGCTTTATTGCTTTGCCAGGCTAAGGAGGCCACAGCAGGCTAAGGACCTCAAAACTGTGTCCTCCCTTGAGAGGGGATAGCAAGGGGTTCTATAGGTTTAGCTTAATGGTAGGCATGGGGGTGGCGGAGCTGTCTAGAAGCATCAGGGTGCTTGCATTCTTCTCCCTGGATAGGAGATTAGGATAGACCATTTCAAAGTCATCAAGGCTGGAGTCAGGTGGTCCATGGAATGTTTCCAGTGTCTTTGGGGTTATGGCATTTTGACCTTCTCTCTGGAGTGAAGATTGCTCATCCACGGGGCGGGCGTGGGGCGGGGGGTGGGGGGGGGTCGCAATCCTTAGGGAGTGTTTCAAGGGTAGAGAAAACACCAGGTTCACTACAACTCTGACTCGACAGTAGTCATTAGTCATAAGTTCGTGGGCCAAGGCAAGCCATAACCTAACGGAGACTATTTCAAAGTAGCTTTTAGCTGTAACAATGTCTCTGGCTCCAACACACCAGCACTCCGGGGCTTGAGCTTGGTTTCAGTTTCAGAGGAGGGAACTCTGGCTCCAAGGATTAACCCCTTCGTTCCTTTGGTTTCTGTGGGCCTGGTTCGGGGAGCCCATCCACATCACCGCCTTTTGAGAGGCCATCTGACAACTGTTTCACCAAAGCGACGTCATCTCAAAACAAGGAAACCAGTTCCATGAAATGGAGGATCTCTCCCTCCCTCTCCCTCCCTCTCCTTCTCACTCTCCTCTACCCACAGCTCATGGCAACGTGGGATTCGTAACCCAGTGAGCGAGGCTGAGCATGGAACCTGCCACCTCATGGTTCCTAGTTGCATTTATTTCCACTTCTGCACCACGATGGGACCTCCCCAGCACAGTTTTTCACACGTGAAGTTTCCCGGGACGTCTCGGAGGAGGCGGACCCCAAACGTGTCTCCATGCCCTATGTGGGTGATTCCTGTGAGGTAAAATGACTTAAGGACCGGCCCACACAAAAGGGACACTCTGGCCCTCCTTTCTGGCCCCCAGACAGCAGGAGATGAAAATCTCCTCCTCGTGCAAAGGAAGATGGCAAGTGAAGATGTCCATTCCCACACCAAGGCCAACATGCTCCAGAAGTTTTGCGGGGTTTCCCGGGTTGGGAAATGGCGGGGGCTCCTTTGGCCTGACACGAGGCGAGTTTCGTGCACACATCCTCCCCCACCCCCCTCCATGCAGTCTGCGAGGGGCAGCCTGAGGGTAGGGAAATTGGGGAAAGGGGGGAAAAAAAACACTTTCCCTAAAGAGAAGCTCCAGGAAAAGTCACCACCTCTGACTTGACTGGAGAGTTTCTGCATTTGAATGAAGTGATTGAACCCAGGCCCTGAGGCCTGGATCTTCCTGATCTCCCCTCCCCCCCTTCCCGGGCGTGAGTCCAGGCGATTTGGGAAGCGAGAGGCGGCGCAGCAGGGATGGCGGCCGGGGGTGGGGGGTGGGGCGGGCAGCTGGGGCCGGGAGTGGGGGGGTGCGGGACTAATGAACCAGCGCCTGCCTGCATGCCTGCCTGCCTGCCTGCCTGCCTGCCTGCCTGCCTGCTTGCCTGCCTGCCTGAACGAGCCCCTCCCCTCCCCCCCCACCCCCTCCCCACACCCACCCGCCTGAGGGCAGGGATGGGGCCTGAGAGCTAAGGGAAACTTCTTTGCTAGCTACTTGTCAGGGAGTGATCCCAGCTCAAAGTCCCTTTGCTTATTTCGGAACAAGGTCTGAGTCTCAGCTAGTACAGAGTTTCTGAATGTCTCGGCACATGGACTGGCCTGCACCAAACAAGCAGACAGGAAGAAAAATGAACACACAGAAATCCAGCTGGTCTCCTTCTCCCAGAGTCTCTCTTGGAGAAATTACCTTAAGCTCAGTGACTTTGCCCCGTCTCCCTCTGGTGCAAAGCCATCCCTGGAGGAGCCAGGTCTTACATGAGCAGGGCAGGGCAGGGCAGCACCACCCAGGTGAGCTGGAGAGTGGAGAGTCAAGTTGATAGATACCCCAAATGTGGCTGGCCAGGGGTCTGGGCTAGCATTCCGTGTGAACTCACACACCCAGGCACCTAGCACCGATTTCCCCATGTTCTTCCGACCCTGATTCTCACTCTTCTTCTGTCCCCCCCCCCCCCCCTTCCTTCGGCTTTTTGCCTTTTCTAGGGCCGCTCCTGCGGCATATGGAAGTTCCCCTGCCAGGGGTCCAATCGGAGCTGTAGCCGCTGGCCTGCACCAGACCCACAGCAACGCGGGATCTGAGCCACGTCTGCAACCTGCACCACAGCTCACGGCAATGCTGGATCCTTAACCCACTGAGCAAGGCCAGGGATGGAACCTGCAACCTCATGGTTCCTAGTCAGATTCATTAACCACTGAGCCACAATGGGAACTCTGACTCTCCCTCTTCCCTGCCTGATACCTTAAGAGCCTGATCGTTTGTGGGGAAATGAAATCCCAGCTGGCAAGAGCCACCTTATCTTCCCAGCACACGAGAAAAGAATAGGCGCAGGCTCACATCCATCTTATGTTTCTATGCCTTGCCCTGGCCCCACCGTTTCAGAAAGCTGTGTCCCTCCACCTGTCAAAAGCCAAAGCCCAGGAGTTCCCGTCGTGGAATAGTGGAAAGGAATCCAACCAGGAACCATGAGGTTGCAGGTTCGATCCCAGGCCTTCCACAGTGGGTTTAGGATCTGGTGGCATCACCTTGCGCTGCGGTGTAGGTTGCAGACGCAGCTTGGATCTGATGGTGCTTGTGACTGTGGCATACACCCCAGCAGTTGTAGGTCTGATTCGGCCCCTAGCCCGGGAACCTCCATATGATGGGGGGAGGGGGGGGGGGGAGGCTGCAGCCAAAGCCCAAGGAAGAAAGACAATCAGAATGTTGCGTGGAACTCCTGGAGACTTAACAACCACCACCAGTCATGACCATGGCTGTCAACCGACACCAGAGCCAAAGAAATGTCGGATCAAATAGGAACCTGCCACTTACACCAGTACTCACCACAATGCAGGACCACAAAAACAAAGGAACAAGAAACCAAAACTAAATAATTGCCCAGGAGCAGCAGGTGCAGGAAAAGCATGCTGACTCTCACCCCCCAGAAGCCAGAGGTAACCTATTTATCACCCCACACGCACACACCTCAGCACCACCAGCACCAGCACCCCCCCCCCCCACCCCAGGATCGAATCTGCATCCTCGTGGGTGCTCCTCAGCTTTGTTACCAATGAGCCACAATGGGATCTCCCCAATCCAGGTTTTTATGTTTCTTTTTTTTTTTTTTTTCCCCTTGCTTTCTTCGGGTGGCACTCACGGCACACGGAGGTTCCCAGGCTAGGGAATCAGAGCTTGAGCCACTGGCCTACACCACAGACACAGCAACACCAGGTCCGATCTGTGTCTGCAACCTACACCACAGTTCAGGGCAATGCCAGATCTTTCACCCACTGAGCGAGGCCAGGGATCAAACCAGCACTCTCATGGATGCTACTCAGATTCCTACCTGCTGAGTCACAATGGGAACTCCACTAAATACATAAATTTTTTCAAAGAGAGAGAGAGAGGGAGAGTGTGTGTGTGTGTGTGTGTGTGTGTGTGTGTGTGTGTGAGAGAGAGAGAGAGAGAGGTCTGGTATCACTTGGGGAAAAATAAAATTATGCTTGGAGAAAAATACCTGTCCCTAGAGATCATTCACAATGGCTTGTTCTGCCTGTTCATTTCTCTCTTTCTTCCCTTTTCTTTTTTCCTTCCTTTTCTTTTCCTTTCGCATCTGTCTGTGCCGTGTGTGTGTGTGTGTGTGTGTGTGTGTGTGTGTGTGTGTGTGTGTGTGTGTGTGTGTGTGTGTGTAGTCTTCTTTTAGGGCTTCACATGTGCCATTTTGTAGGTTCCCAGGTTAGGGGTCAATGCTAGTCGGGTTCGTTTCCACCGAGCCACAACGGGAATTCCTGCCTTGTGCTTCTTTATCTTTGCTCTGTTACTAGGTGCTAGGGATTCCTTTTTGTTAAGTCCAGTCACTTAAATAAGGGTGTTTGCAGGGTTGCCTAAAGCATCAAAAATGTATTTTCTCATTAAATATTGGAATGTGGGGAGTTCCTGTTGTGGCTCAGTGGTAACAAACCCGACTAGTATCCATGTATGCCGGTTCGACCCCTGGTTTGGGAACTTCCGTATGCCACAGTTATGGCTCTAAAAAATCCTCTCTCTCTCTCTCTCTCTCTCTCTCTCTCTCTCGATAATATACACATACACACACACATCCATACGTACATACCTATGTACACATATACATATACATTGGAATTTGGTCTGCCATCGATGAGATGCTCCCTCTTTGTGTGTTGTTCATTTTGTTTTTTGTTTTTTAGGAGTGCACCCTCGGGATATGGAAGTTCCCTGGGCTAGGGGTTGAAGAATCGGAGCTGTAGCTGCTGGCCTGCACCTCAGCCAGAGCTATGCCCTGCCAGATCACCCGATCTGAGCTGAGTGGCCACGTCTGTCACCTACACCTACCTCCCCCTGAATGAAGACGTATTTTCAATACATCTCAAGTGGAGAAAAACTTGCTAAAAATCACTTTATTTGTCATGGAAACCATATCTTCTAGCAGACATGGCACAAAAGCCAGTGTTTATGGTCATCACACCACAGACATCAGAATTCCAAGCTTCTAGGGGTTTCTTGGGGGTGGGGTGGGGTGTGTCCCCAGGGCCTGTGGAAGTTCCATGCCCACCCCTCTGCCACCACCCAGGGATCCTTCGCCCTGGGTGGGTGGGGGGAGGGAGAGGGTATCTCAGCAGAAACGATCTTATCTTACGGGGTTTATGGATGGCTAGAAGCATGTGGTTCTGTTCATCTCATGCTTGAGGTTTCGGTTTTTGCCCTCCTACCTACCCAATGGTCGGCAGATGGAATTCTTCTGGTTTTCTCTGGCCATCCCTCTCCTCGAACTCACGGGTCCAGTTTTTCTCCCACATTTGACTTTTCCGGGAGATCCACAAAAGGAAGCGCCAACCCTTGACATCCACCGACAAGAGATCACCACCCTCTGCCCCTCTTTAGCCCCTTCTCATCCTCATGCCTGCCTGCACACATCGGAGACATTTCCAAGTGCCCAGGAGGATCCTTGGACCCTGACACCTCGAAATCTTCCCTGAGCAGCAGTGCTCGGGACTCAGACCTGGGGTTTATCACGGGCTCCAACCACGACCTTTGGTTTTCCTGGGCTGGGAGATCGGTTTCATGAGATGGAACCGGCTGCGGATTCAGCTTCTGGATCTGGACTGTGAAACGTTGTACAAGACTTTTTTCAAGGCATGACTGTAGGGGAACAAAACCTTGCGGCCCGCCCCCCGCCACATCCCAGATGTCACATGAGCACGGGGAGGAATTCTGTGGAGCTGGAAACAACCATGACCCAAAAGAACACAGGAAGGAATTCCTGTCATGGCGGGGCAGAAACGAATCGGACTAGGAATCACGAGGTGGCAGGTTTGATCCCTGGCCTCGCTCAGGGGTTTAAGGATCTGGCATTTTTCCGCGAGCTGTGGCATAAGGTCTCAGATGTGGCTCGGATCCCGCCGTTGCTGTGGCTGTGGCTCAGGCTAGCAGATGCAGCTCCGATTCAACACCAAGCGTGGGCGCGCGCGCGCGCGCGGGGGGTGGGGGGGAGGCGGGGAGGGAAGCAAACCTCCTAAGAACGACGAAAGTGCAGTTAGGAAACAGAAAATGATGATCCCGGAAGTCCACTTGAATGTGGTTGGGAGACATGCGTAGGACCACACCGCCACCGTGTGAGAGACCAGTGCAAGACAGCTGAACAATACAAAGCGGGGTGGGGGGTGGGGTGCTTGGCGGGGGTTGGAGGAGGAGGAGGAGGAGGAGGAGGTGGGGGGAGACGGCGGCACTGGTGCTGGGCAAAGGTGCCTCTGGGCGAGGACTTTGGTGACCATATTCTCATGGCAGGCTTGAGAGCCCAAAAGATGACATGGTGGAGGCTGAAGTTAAGTTTGGTCAAAAGGAAAACAACCATGAGAAAAGATGCATCCACCCACACCTAGAAAAGATATCGTGCCAGGAATGGGAGCCCTGTTCCAATGGCTCTTCCTGGGATTGTGGGAAATGAATCGATAGCAAGAAGATGCTTTCACATCCATGTCTTCAATGACTCCTGTACTAAGTGCGTCGTGGTTTTGCCAGTTTGGCAGAGTTGTGGAATGTCATCCGGCAATTGCATCTCCCCTGCCCAACCAGCAAGATGGAGTTGTTCTTTTTTTTTTTTTTTTTTTTTTTTCCTGCTGCACTGCCTTTCCTGTGCCAGGGATCGAACTTGAGGCTCAGCTGTGACCTAGGCACAGCGGGAACTCCAAGATGGATTTCTTTTTCCTTCTTTTTCTTTCCTTCCTTCCTTTCTTCCTTTCTTTCTTTTCTCTCTCTCTCTTTCTTTTTCTTTTCTTTCTTTCTTTCTCTTTCCTTCCTTCCTTTCTTCCTTTCTTTCTCCTTTCTTTTTCTTTCTTTCTTTCTTTCTTTCTTTCTTTCTTTCTTTCTTTCTTTCTTTCTTTCTTTCTTTCTTTCTCTCTCTCTATCTTTCTCTTTCCTTCCTTTCTTTCTTTCTCTTTCTTTCTTTCTTTCTTTCTTTCTTTCTTTCTTTCTTTCTTTCTTTCTTTCTTTCTTTCTCTCTCTCTCTCTCTCTCTCTCTCTCTTTCTGGTTTTTTTTGGGGGGGAGCCACACCCGCAGCACATGGAGGTTCCCAGGCTAGGGGTCAATTCGGAGCCTTACCTGCCGGCCTACACCACAGGCACAGCCACGCGGGATCCGAGCCGCGTCTGTGACGGACACCACAGCTCACGGCAATGCCAGATCCTTAACCCAACAAGTGAGCCAGGGATCAAACCTGCAACCTCATGGTTCCTGGTCGGATTTGTTTCCACTACCCCAGGATGGCAATCCTGAGACTTGCAAAGTTTATTGTTTGTTTCGGGTTTTCTCCACCCCCTCTCCCTCCCGTTTCAGCTTTATGTTTTACTTTTTGGCCACACCCACGGGCAGCAAGTGGAAGTTTTTCCTGAGGCAGAGATGGAACCTGCACCACACAGGGGCAACCAGAGCCACCGCGTTGAGAAAGCAGGAGCCTTGACCCTGTTGGTCGTGGGCTTCCTTCTTCTTCTTCTTCTTCTGTTGTTGTTTTTTGGGTTTTTTTTGGGGGGGGGTTGTTTTCCTTTTTTTGTTTTGTTTTGTTTTGTTTTGGATGAGATTTCAGTTCACCCCCCCCCCCCAACACACACACACACTCATAGTGTTGCGTTGTACTTTCCCTCCATTGTGGTTGGTCAGTCATGCTGAAATCCATGTTTCTATGACCTGACCACCAGAGCATTTGCCCCAGGCAGCCATTTGTTCTCTTTGGACTTTGTCTCAGTCTATGCAGAGAGAGATTTTCATTTCCACTTTCCTAGGATCGACTGTATCCTTCTCTCCCTTCCTAAGCTTCTGGGCTTTGCTTGTCTGCTTTTGACAGACCGTCTCCGTCGGTAAGGGTGGCAGGTAAACCGACTCCTGCGTTGTCGTTCTCCGAGAGCTTGCCCGGTTTCGTTTTTGCCAGTCCCCGCCTACCCTCCCACCCTCCCTCTCTCCCTCCCTCCTCCAGCTCCGTGCAGGGAGGTGGGGTGGGGGTGGGGGAGAGAAGAGAAGGTGGAGGGGAACCTGAGATCTCTCTCGCTAGTGCCACCCTCACCGCGCCGGCTTCTCTCTGGAATTCCCAAGCCCAGGAAGGGACATGCTTGGGGGAGCGAGCGCGGCTCCTTCTAGGCAACAGCGAGAACCTCTTCCCAGCTCCTTCCCCGCCGCCGCCGCCGCCGCCGCCGCCGCCGCCGCCGCCGCCGCCCCCCTCTTTCCATCTGCTGCCATCACGCCACGCAGTGCCTTGCCAGGAGGCAGCTCCGCGAGGCAAGCTTCGCGGTCGTGCAGGACGCCTGGCGCCTCGGCCCCGGGAAGAGCTCGGGCATTTGGGTGGCCGGCGCTGTGTCGTTGTGTCGCCGCCGGCCGGCCGGCCTTCCGGATCTGTCCCGGTGACGTTGGTGGCGGTTGTCGCGTGCCATCTAGTGTCCGCTTTTATATCGTCCCTTCCCTCTGCAGCTTTGGGGACCTTCGCGAGGGATGTGACTCAGCCATCCGGCCTGAGTCAGAGTTCCGGGAGGCTGGCGACACTGGCGGCGACAGCTCCGGTGGCTCAGAGGCCTGGGAGTGTCCCTCTCTCACCGGAGATTGGGCCTGCAGGCCTGTGAGGGAGTGACTGTCACCGCGCTCCCCAGGCAGGCTCTGGGGCCGCCTGGCCGGGTCGACCAGCATCCGCTCTTGCCGCTCCGGCCCCGGGGACCGACCAGGCCTGGGCCGGGCCGCCTCCCTAGCGAGGGGAGAGGGTGTGCGGCGCCCGGGACTGCCTGTGCTCGGGTGGCCTGGCCTTGTCCCGGGTCGCCCTTTGGAGCGTGAATGACTCCCGCCTGCGGTCCCTCCAGCCTCTCATCCCCGAAGTGAGGAGCGGCCCGGGTTGTGCGCTGAGGGCGTTGGAGGGCGCGACAGGCTCGGTGGCCGGCACGCTTGTTTCCCGGTCGTCATGCCGGCATGGGCCCCTCCCCGCCTGCCCCCCGACTGATGGCTACCGCCGGCCCGTGCGGAGTCGTACTCACGAGGTCTAGACCGGCACAAGACGTGAGGGGTGGAGCGGAAAGGGTGGCTCGGGCCCCGGCGCCTTCCTTCGCGGGGTCCGTTCGTCGGAGGCGCCTCCGTGGAAACATTTTTTTTTCCAAGTCCTGATGGATCCGGAGACGGTGGACGGTACCCCGCCGGCCCCCTGCTCCCGGGTGTGGCCGGGAAGGGTGCACCTGGGCCTGAGGCGTGCCCATGTAGGGTCCCGGTCGTTGGACAAGACTTCGTTTCCCACGCTCTCATTTCCCGCCCCCCGCCCTCGGAGTGTTTCCCTGTCGGTCGGTCGATCGGTCGGGAGGTGGGGACCGGCCTGAGCTGGATGGTGTGTCCTGGATTTTGGGGGAGCCAAGTCCCCGTCTGGAGCTCCGGACAGACCGATACCTGCCCGCGTGGGCAAGCCGGGAAGGGCTTCCCCGGCTGGCCGGCCGGCTCCACCTCCTTCATGTCCCTGTCCCTTCCTTGCGGTCACGCTCCCCGGGTCGACCAGATGGCTCTGAGAGCGCTGGGTCTGGCGACTCTAGGGCAGGGCTGGGGGACAAGTGTCCGGATGGGGGTTCCGGGGATACCCCCACGTCCTGTGGGTGGGCCCCGCTGCTGGGCATGGACATTTTTCGCGGCCGAAATACGCCTTTTCTGTCACCAGGTAGATGCTGACACGATCCTCTTCAGCGCCTGTCGCTGGAGACCTTGGGCCTCTGGATGCACGTGGGGGGCTTTGGGCTTTCGGCTGCTGTCCAAGGCCTGACCCTGCCCTTTGCACCCCGCGTGGGGGCCGCTCGCCTGGGCCTGTGCGCCGGCTCTCACTTGTGCATCCAGCTGGCCCGTGCTGCGGTGTCTCCTCCGGTCTCTGGCTGACCCGAGGGCGGCAGGGCGCGTGGCCCTGTGGGGTCTTCTACCCTGTGTGCCTCCCTGCTGCGGGCACCCGGCGGCTCGGCTGGGACAACCCCACCCTGTTGGCTCCGTGCCACGTGTCAGGCGTTCTCCCTCCCGGGGTTGTCAGCCGCTGTCTCTCCCCTGAGAGAGGAAGGGGAGGAGGAGGAGGAGGAGGGGGTGCCGGTGAAGCTGAAGCAGGCCCCCGTGGTGATTGTCTTTGCTGGCCCTCCCTCCCCTCTTCTGGGCTCTTCCCTGGCTCTGCCAGGACTGATCGATGTGGTGATGTGGCGCTCTCCTGGGCTTGGGCTTAAGCCGCGCCAGATGAGGGACGGCCGCTCATGGTGAGCTGGGCCGCGCCTCTCATTCTGTCGCGGGCCCCTCGCTGCTCCTCCCCCACCTGCGGGTGGTGTGGGGGAAGGCAGGGGTGCGGCCTCCAGCCTGACCTCTGGTCTCCCGCCCTGCTGCCTTCGGGTGTCAGTCGGGGGGGGGGGGCCTGGGTCCTTTGGGACGCAGCAGGCATTCTCGCTTTGCCGCCTTGGCGTGTGCCTTGCGAGCGGTCCCTCCCCAAAGTGGGGGGGAGGCCTCCCTCGCTGCCATGCTTCGCATCCCTGCGGGTGCGTGAGCGTGCCTCCCCTGGTCCTCTGTGGTGCCCCTGGAGTACTCCGGGTTGCCTGTCAGATGCCCGAGGCCGAGCGGTGGTGTCGTTTTCCTCTCCCAGCGGTGAGTCCCCTCGGGTCCCCACTGTGGTGGTGGCGTGCCCCACGAGCAGCTTCCTAAAGCTCAGGGGAGGGGGTCGAGACGGTAAGGCAGGGGAAGCTTGTGTCCCCTCCCCGGGAGGGGCTCAGGTGGACCCCTTGTCATGGGTCTCCCTCACTGTGTGCCAGTGAGGGCAGCCCTTGGCCCTTGAGCGGCACGCCCCATGCTTCTCCCTTGACCGGGAAGGCTGCATGTGGTCGTGAGAGCGACCGCGGTGGGCCGGGAGATGTGAAGGGGGGGTCCCCGTCTGGCTTTCCGGACGTGGCACCCCTCCACCCACGTGGAAAAGTCTGAAAGGCAAGCCTGGTGGCAGCACAGACTCTTGCTCTCCCGGCTCTGACCGTGGACGCTCACATGGGCTGTGTGCTTTACCCATACCGCAGACCCCCCCCCTTCTGACTTCCCACTTTTTGGGAGTGTTCCCACTCCCGTGGGTCCCCGAAGGGGCGAACGATGGTGTGGGGGGCACGACGCGCCCTCGGTGAGAAAGCCTTCTCTAGCGATCTGAGAGGGGGGCCTTGGGGTACCTGGACCCCCCAGCCGCCGCCCCTCTGAAGTGTGCAAGGCAGTAGCTGCCGGTGCTACTTGCCACAGCGTGTGGGCAAGAGCCGCCCTCGCGCGAGGGGTGCGCTGGCCCCCGCGGTGGGGGCCAAGCGCTGCTCTTTTGCCTAATGCGGCCTGTACCTCCCCCCTCCGAGTTGGGGGAGGGTCACGCCGGGCCGGGCCGGGTTTTGGCATCCAGCGCCGGGCTGTGTGCTGCGTGGGCACGTGGTGCCCCTCCCCTTGGAAGGGGAAGTGGAGGAGGGGGATGCGCCCCGTCCCCCGGCGGCCTCTGCCCCTGCCTCCCCCGCTGCGAGCCGCCTGTCGGTTCTTCCCGCACTCGCCTGGGGTCGCAGCTGGTGGTGTGGAGGTGGTGAGCGAGCATGGTTCGGGCCGCCTCGCTCAGGAGCGTTTCCCCCAGGCGTCAGGCCCTGGAGGGTGGACTAGGTGAAGGACGGATGAGATGAGGGTGGAAAGATGGACGGATGGGTGAGATGAGGCGGACGAGCCCCCCCCCCACGTGGCAGGGGGGGGGAAGCCTTTGCACATGGGGCCCTGGTGGTGGGGCCGGGTCGTGGAGTGCTCTGGGGCGACTGAGGCCGCCTGGTGTCCCAGGTGTCATGGGACTGCCCTCGTGTGTGTGGTGGTGTGACCCCGTGCTGGTTTGCCTGGCGTGCCTGGGTCCTTTCTCCTCTCCCTGGGCAGGCACCCGCGTCCCTGCCTCACAGCCCTTGCCCCGTGTGCATTGCCGCCCTTCCCCGGTGCTGCCGGCCCTCCCCCTGCCCCGAACAGGTGACCGCCCTGCCTTGCCTGTGCCATGTCTCTCTCCCTCCCGCCCCCGTGTCAACCGGGGACCTGAAATGGCCTCACCTCGTGTGGGTGTCACCCCCTGGCCGCCGTGGCCGGGCGGGTGTCCCTGGGTGATGTGCTTCTCGGGTGTCCCCCTGTGCGCGGGGGGGTGGGGGAAGAGGGTTGGGCACGGCGGGTGCGTGTGGGGTGTGGGGGGTGGTCGTCGGTAGGTGCCTTGGGAGACTTGTTTCCACGGGGCCGGCTGTGGCTCGTCGGTGTCGTCGGTGGCGGTCGTGGGGCCCCCGCGAGGGGGGGGCCCCCAGGGGTTGAGGGGGAGGCCAGTCGGCGTCCTGGGTGTTGCGGCGGGACCGCCGTTGTGCTGGAGGCCTCTGGCGGTGAGACCCCGTGTCGTGCCCTGGCAGCCGACTCGCATCTGGTTTTTGGGGATGGTCCCCGTGGCCCCCCCCCACCTCGTTGGAGGCCTGCGGCCGCCCCCTCCGCCACCGTCCCTTTGTGGCATCTCTCTCGATGCCGGCCGCTCCCACGTTCGCCCTCCTCGCTCCCGCTCGTCTGTCTGACCTCCCGTCTGTCTGGTCCCCATCTGCCGACCCCCGGACCGGCGTCCTGGTGCGTCTCGCTTTCCTGGGCCCGCTGCGGCCCCGCTCCGTGCCCGCCGCCGCTTCCTTGCCCCGCCTGTCCGCCGGTGTCGTTGCGTGTGGTCGAGGGGTGGCCTTCTGCCACCCCCCACCCCCTGCCGCGTGCCCCTCCCTCCCGGCTCTGCTGAGCTCACCTGAGCGCGAGTCGGGACCCGGCTAGCCGCTGCGGGCCGGCCGTCATAGCCGTGCCGCTCCTGGGTGGGTGGGGGGGAGGGGCCTTGGGCCTTGGCCCTCGTTGCCACCCCTCTCCTGTCCGCTCGAGCGAGGGCGCGCGCGTGTCGGC
>NC_139392.1:41860000-41877500 GCF_054392235.1 Sus scrofa
TCCATCCCGATGCGTTCGTTGGTCCTGCGACGCCCCCTGCCGTAAGCTGCTTTTTATAGTCTCCGAAAAGGTCCGCCAGATGGCTCCCGGGGTGGGCCTGGGACGACCAAGTTCGGGGCCGGAAGAGGCCACTTCCAAGTGGGGGAGGAGTTACAAGTGGGTGGC
Source organism: Sus scrofa (assembly GCF_054392235.1). NCBI lineage: Eukaryota > Metazoa > Chordata > Mammalia > Artiodactyla > Suidae > Sus > Sus scrofa. Next base: position 41,860,166 of record NC_139392.1, read on the forward strand.
AGACCTGAAGATAACCTGGAGGGGAGGAAAAAGGAGGGGAACCGTGACCGACCGAGCGAGCCGGAGGGGAGGGGAGGGGAGGGGAGGGGAGGGACGATGGGATGGCACCATCGGGAGTCCTGCTCAAAGAATTGGAGCCTCCTTGAGACATGCGACCACATCCATCATTCCAGAGGGAATGGAAGCGTCTTCCCCATGGTTGTACAATGATACATGTCCTTCAGAGTCCCTGAGAAAAAAAGGAATACAAGGCAAGATTTTGTCCGTGGAGGGAAGGGGGGGGGGGGGAGAACAGAGGCTCCAGACTTTGGATCTCTTGGCACAGGGGCCTCCTGCGCCGTATGGAAAGGACTGTTCCTAGGGTGCTCTCAGAATGGGATTTCTGGGTCCCACGAACCTTGTGTGTTGGACAAAGAGGCAGAAAGAGGGGTTCCCGGCTGGAAAGCCCAAACCACAGCTCTTCAGATGGGTAGGGAAGGGCAGACAGACTTCCGGCCCCAAGCAGTGATCTGGACCTCCAGAGGCCTTAGGACGACTTCACTGAGAACACGCAGAATACGACCCAGCCACAGCGTCCTCTATACCTAGCTCTGTTTCACTTTCTCTGTCTCTCTCCCCTCCTCCTCTTTCTCCCTCTGATTCTGCCTCTCACTGTCTGCCTATCCTCCGTCCCTCCCTGTCTGTCTCTGTCTCTCTCCCTCACAAGCACACCAAAGCGGGTCCCCCCCCCCCCCCCGGAAAGGACGGATGTGAGACGGACACCCTCTTCTTCCCGTCTTGAAAGCAGGAGAAAAACCTTCCTCTAGAAGCCCAAGTTCAAAGCCAGCTGTTTCAAGGAACGTCTGCCTCTGGCAAGGGGGAGGGGGAGGGCGAGGGGGAGGGCGAGGGGGCGGCCTGGAGGCAGCCTGGAGCACCCACGGCATGCATTCAGAAACCTCGTGCATCTCTCTTCCGGTGCTATCTTTTGGGGGCACGTGGTACTCTTGGGCAAGTCCTCCGAACGATAGTGGAAACAAACATCTGTCTTCTCTCCCACACCTGATGAATGCAGACAGACACACTGGAAGAGCACCCACCCCCCCTTTTCCCCCAAAGGACTCTTGTCACTGTACAGACGGGGGGGGGGGGGGGGGGGGCGGCACGGGGGTGTCACACGCAGTCTTGGTGGCTCGTCTATGTTTCCAATCCGCCCAGGCAGTGCAGGCGGCCACCACTGCTGCTGCCACCTCTCACCGATCGTTCATCCTGTCCGTCAGTGCTATGACAGCACTAAGCTCTTCAGGGAGAAAATGCTCCCTGCCTTTCCTCTCGGAGGGCACACTGAGGGCACCCACTCCCATTAACAAAGTTTATTCACCTTGACAGGAAGAAAAGAGCTTGGGGTTTCTCACACCGCTGCAGATGACACTTTCCTACCGACTCTGGAATTCTCTTGCTCATTCTCCGGTGGGCCCGCCCCCCCCATTTCAGGAGAGGGTGTTTGGTTCTGGGTTGGGGTGCGTGTGTGTGCGCGCGTGTGTGTGTGCGTGTGGGTGTGTGTGTCTGGGTGTGTCTGTGTCTTGCTTTTTCATTTTATTGGAATACAGTTGACTGACAAAGTTGTATGAACTTACAGGGTTGTTTCTGGGTGTTCGTCATGGCAGTGAAAGGAAACACCAGGATTTCCCTAGAAAGCCATCCCGTTCACCTGATCGGTGGCGTGAAGGACATTCACATCCTCCTTGAGTTTCGCATTTGAAAGTGAGGGGCGGGTGCGTGCAGCAGGTCCCCCCCCACCCCACCCCGCGCCCCGAACGTGCCTCCCGCAGTGGCACTAGGAGTGTGTGCAATGAAAGGGACAGGACACCAGACACCAGAGGACCATTCTGACCCTCCTTTCCTTCTCTCTTCGGAAAGCAGGAAATAAATCTCTTGGGTGAAAGAAAAGTGTGCTCCCTGCCACGAAATTTGGGGGGGGGGGGTGTCGGGTTGGCGATAAGGACTTCACTGCTCCCATGGCTCCTGCAATGTTCACGAATCCTCCAAATCCTCAAGGCAAGATGGTTCACAACCAATACATGAGCGAGCTGTCAGAGACACCAGGGACTGAAACACTCCGTATTAGGGAGGGGTCCTCACTCACTTTCATGCAAAGGCAGCGACAACAGCAGCCTTTTCAAAGATGGCTGCAGGCAAGAGGGTGGGGGAGATGATGGAGAAAGTGGTGGTGGCGGCGGCGGCGGCGGCGGCGGCGGCGGCGTGGCAGACTTGGATCACGTCCATTATGTTCATTCAACAAACAGTCGGGGCGACGGGAGAATGGCCGCTTGGTGGTCTGTGTTTCTCCAGGCTCCCTGACCCACTCCCTGCCCCACACCCCCAACCCCCCACACCCCCTTGGACATGGGCAGGAAGGTTTCTAGAGAAGGCAGTGCCTGACCTGCCGGCTCTGTCACCCTGGGGGGAGAACATTTCGGAGAGTCGCCAGAGGCTTCAGACTTCCTACCCCTCTCCCTCCCCCACTCTGAACCCTGGTAACTAGACTTCATTCAACCGACACTTAGGATGGGTCATCCAACTGTTCTCTCATGAAGGAAGGAAGGAAGGAAGGAAGGTGGGTCGGTGGGTAGGTGGGTGTGTTTTCTGCGTGGGGTGAAGCCTTCCCTCCCTCGATGCAAGCCTGATATCCTCACCTGTCACAGAGACTGGACCCCTAAAAAACTACTGTGTCCGGTTTTCTCCCATTTAGGGGGTTCCAGAGTGTGTGTGCGTGCGTGCGCGTGTGCGTGCGTGCGTGCGCGTGCGTGTGCGTGTGCGTGTGCGTGTGTGTGTGTGTGTGTGTGTGTTTTGAGGGCCACACCCACGGCATATGGAGGTTCCCAGATGACGGATCGAATCGGAGGCTTTAGCTGCTGGCCTCCTACACCACAGAAACAGGAATGCCAGGTCCGAGCCGCGTCTGGGACCAACACCACAGCTCACGGCAACACTGGATCCTTTACCCACTGAGCGAGGTGGACAGGGATCGAACCTGCAACCTCATGGTTCCTGGTCGGATTCATTTCCACTGCGCCATGGCGGGAACTCTGCTTTGTGGTTTTGGCGTTTGGATTCCAGAAGGTGGCGTAGGGGTCCCTGTTCGTCATCTATTGGATAGAGACTCGTGTGTGTATATGTTCATCCCATCCTCCTCATGGATCCCTCTCCCCCGCCCTCATGATTTCTTTTTCCCCCTCTGCTTTTTAGGGCTGCCCTCGTGGCATATGGAAGTTCCCAAGCGAGGGGTTGAATCGGAGCTACGGCTGCTGGCCTACGCCACAGGCACAGCCATGTGGGATCCGAGCCGCGTCTGCGACCGACACCACAGCTCACGGCACTGCCTGCCGGATCCTTACCGCCCCCCTGAGCGAGGCCAGGGATCGAACCCACACCCTTCCCTGCAAAGGTTCCTCGTCGGATGCGCTTCCATGGTGCCACGACAGGAACTCCCCCGTGATGGTTTTTTTTCACGCTGGTGTTCCCACCAACAAGGAAGGAATGGCCCAATATTCTGGAATCACCTAGAGGGGAAAAGACGCTGAAAAAGAAAGAACGGAGGGATAGATGGATGTAGATGGATCACTGAATCCCCTTGACTGTACACCTGAAACGAACACAACATTGTAAGCAAGCCCACTGTACGCCGAGCTAAAGCAACAACAACAACCAACAACCACAACAAACTTACATCTTAAAAAAAAAAAAAAAAAAAAAAAAGAAGATGTCCCCTGCAGTTCCCATCAGGGCTCAGCGGTAATGAACCCGACTAGGATCCGTGAGGATGTGGGTTCGATCCCTCCCCTGGCCTCGCTTGGTGGGTTAAGGATCCCGTGTTGCTGTGGCGGTGGGGTAGGCCCGCAGCTACAGTTCTGATTCGACCGTGAGTCTGGGAACTTCCATAGGGCTGGGGCGTGGGCGTTAAAAAAAGATATACTATATGCATACTATATACATATGTAGGAGTTCCCGTCATGGCTGGACGAATCCGACTAGGAGGCCTGAGGGTGCGGGTTCGATCCCTGGCCTCGCTCGTTGGGTTCAGGATCGGGTGTTGCCGTGAGCTCTGGTGTAGGTCGCAGACAGGGCTCGGATCCCGCGTTGTGCTGGCTCTGGTGTAGGCCGGTGGCTACGGCTCCGATTGGACCCCTAGCCTGGGAACCTCCATGTGCCATGGGTGCAGCCCTAGAAACAGAAAATAACTACGTGTGTGTGTCTGTGTGTGTGTGTGTGTGTCTGTGTGTGTGTGTGTGTGTGTGTGTGTGTGTGTGCGTGTGTCTGTGTGTGTCTGTGTGTGTGTGTATACAGATAGATATAGATATACAGATATAGATATAGATATATCACCTACCTAAAGGCCCAGGACTAGAGAAAGCATTGGGTCATTAGGATCTAAGAATCTTCTCCCCGCCCCCCAAATCCATCCATCCAACCCACCCTCCCTCCCTCTCTCCATCTTTCACTTTTCCTGATAAAGACAAAGGGACAAAAATTGTTTGTTTGTTTGTTTCTTTGTTTGTTCGTTTCTTTCTCAAAAGATGTACATCTACTTTGTAACTTATACCTCTGTCAGAGGGATGGAGAATCCTTGACCTTTTCCTCCCTACCCAAATCCTTCCAGAAGTCAGAAACTCAGTGGCTGGAAAACTGGACTGGATCCTGAAGTTTTTCCAGTTGCCTTCCATCTCTGGCTACAACTCTCTTCATGAGCGTTTCCCATTTTCTCCCACCCTTTGGACCTGGCATCCTTGTGGATGAGAACACGTATCGCTTGTCCCGAGGCCCTGAAAACGGAAGCTAGTGGAGTCCCTCGATGAACACATCAGAGAAATGGTCTCTGAGAGTGTCTCTGAGAGTGAAACCATCACCCTGTGTTCATTTCTCTAAGAGCCCCTCGGAAAGTTGGCCCCAACACCTGACGGCATTCTCAGAGGGGCCTTTCAAAAGACTGAAGGGGCGTTCCCGTCATGGCTCCGTGGTTAACGAATCCGACTAGGAACCGTGAGGTTGCGGGTTCGATCCCTGCCCTCACTCAGTGGGTTAAGGATCCAGCGTTGCCGTGAGCTGTGGTGTCGGTCGCAGACACGGCTCGGATCCCACGTTGCTGTGGCTCTGGCGTAGGCTGGCAGCTATGGCTCCGATTCGACCCCTAGCCTGGGAACCTCCATATGCCATGGGAGCGGCCCAAGAAATGGCAAAAAGACAAAACAAACAAACAAACAAACAAACCGACAAAACAAAAGACTGAAGGGACTTTCCCCTCTCCCTCTCTCTTCCCTCTGTCTCACTCACTGTCTCTGTCTGTCTCTCTGTGTCTCTCTCACACGCACACGCACACACACACAGAGTCACCGGCTCCGTTCTTCATATGTAACAGTTTGAAAGTTCCAGGAAAGGTTGGCAGCCCAAACCGGCCTTGGTACTCCAGCTCCAATTAAGTCTCAGAGACAGAGTTTTGGGGTGAAGCATAAAGAACAGCTTTATTGCTTTGCCAGGCTAAGGAGGCCACAGCAGGCTAAGGACCTCAAAACTGTGTCCTCCCTTGAGAGGGGATAGCAAGGGGTTCTATAGGTTTAGCTTAATGGTAGGCATGGGGGTGGCGGAGCTGTCTAGAAGCATCAGGGTGCTTGCATTCTTCTCCCTGGATAGGAGATTAGGATAGACCATTTCAAAGTCATCAAGGCTGGAGTCAGGTGGTCCATGGAATGTTTCCAGTGTCTTTGGGGTTATGGCATTTTGACCTTCTCTCTGGAGTGAAGATTGCTCATCCACGGGGCGGGCGTGGGGCGGGGGGTGGGGGGGGGTCGCAATCCTTAGGGAGTGTTTCAAGGGTAGAGAAAACACCAGGTTCACTACAACTCTGACTCGACAGTAGTCATTAGTCATAAGTTCGTGGGCCAAGGCAAGCCATAACCTAACGGAGACTATTTCAAAGTAGCTTTTAGCTGTAACAATGTCTCTGGCTCCAACACACCAGCACTCCGGGGCTTGAGCTTGGTTTCAGTTTCAGAGGAGGGAACTCTGGCTCCAAGGATTAACCCCTTCGTTCCTTTGGTTTCTGTGGGCCTGGTTCGGGGAGCCCATCCACATCACCGCCTTTTGAGAGGCCATCTGACAACTGTTTCACCAAAGCGACGTCATCTCAAAACAAGGAAACCAGTTCCATGAAATGGAGGATCTCTCCCTCCCTCTCCCTCCCTCTCCTTCTCACTCTCCTCTACCCACAGCTCATGGCAACGTGGGATTCGTAACCCAGTGAGCGAGGCTGAGCATGGAACCTGCCACCTCATGGTTCCTAGTTGCATTTATTTCCACTTCTGCACCACGATGGGACCTCCCCAGCACAGTTTTTCACACGTGAAGTTTCCCGGGACGTCTCGGAGGAGGCGGACCCCAAACGTGTCTCCATGCCCTATGTGGGTGATTCCTGTGAGGTAAAATGACTTAAGGACCGGCCCACACAAAAGGGACACTCTGGCCCTCCTTTCTGGCCCCCAGACAGCAGGAGATGAAAATCTCCTCCTCGTGCAAAGGAAGATGGCAAGTGAAGATGTCCATTCCCACACCAAGGCCAACATGCTCCAGAAGTTTTGCGGGGTTTCCCGGGTTGGGAAATGGCGGGGGCTCCTTTGGCCTGACACGAGGCGAGTTTCGTGCACACATCCTCCCCCACCCCCCTCCATGCAGTCTGCGAGGGGCAGCCTGAGGGTAGGGAAATTGGGGAAAGGGGGGAAAAAAAACACTTTCCCTAAAGAGAAGCTCCAGGAAAAGTCACCACCTCTGACTTGACTGGAGAGTTTCTGCATTTGAATGAAGTGATTGAACCCAGGCCCTGAGGCCTGGATCTTCCTGATCTCCCCTCCCCCCCTTCCCGGGCGTGAGTCCAGGCGATTTGGGAAGCGAGAGGCGGCGCAGCAGGGATGGCGGCCGGGGGTGGGGGGTGGGGCGGGCAGCTGGGGCCGGGAGTGGGGGGGTGCGGGACTAATGAACCAGCGCCTGCCTGCATGCCTGCCTGCCTGCCTGCCTGCCTGCCTGCCTGCCTGCTTGCCTGCCTGCCTGAACGAGCCCCTCCCCTCCCCCCCCACCCCCTCCCCACACCCACCCGCCTGAGGGCAGGGATGGGGCCTGAGAGCTAAGGGAAACTTCTTTGCTAGCTACTTGTCAGGGAGTGATCCCAGCTCAAAGTCCCTTTGCTTATTTCGGAACAAGGTCTGAGTCTCAGCTAGTACAGAGTTTCTGAATGTCTCGGCACATGGACTGGCCTGCACCAAACAAGCAGACAGGAAGAAAAATGAACACACAGAAATCCAGCTGGTCTCCTTCTCCCAGAGTCTCTCTTGGAGAAATTACCTTAAGCTCAGTGACTTTGCCCCGTCTCCCTCTGGTGCAAAGCCATCCCTGGAGGAGCCAGGTCTTACATGAGCAGGGCAGGGCAGGGCAGCACCACCCAGGTGAGCTGGAGAGTGGAGAGTCAAGTTGATAGATACCCCAAATGTGGCTGGCCAGGGGTCTGGGCTAGCATTCCGTGTGAACTCACACACCCAGGCACCTAGCACCGATTTCCCCATGTTCTTCCGACCCTGATTCTCACTCTTCTTCTGTCCCCCCCCCCCCCCCTTCCTTCGGCTTTTTGCCTTTTCTAGGGCCGCTCCTGCGGCATATGGAAGTTCCCCTGCCAGGGGTCCAATCGGAGCTGTAGCCGCTGGCCTGCACCAGACCCACAGCAACGCGGGATCTGAGCCACGTCTGCAACCTGCACCACAGCTCACGGCAATGCTGGATCCTTAACCCACTGAGCAAGGCCAGGGATGGAACCTGCAACCTCATGGTTCCTAGTCAGATTCATTAACCACTGAGCCACAATGGGAACTCTGACTCTCCCTCTTCCCTGCCTGATACCTTAAGAGCCTGATCGTTTGTGGGGAAATGAAATCCCAGCTGGCAAGAGCCACCTTATCTTCCCAGCACACGAGAAAAGAATAGGCGCAGGCTCACATCCATCTTATGTTTCTATGCCTTGCCCTGGCCCCACCGTTTCAGAAAGCTGTGTCCCTCCACCTGTCAAAAGCCAAAGCCCAGGAGTTCCCGTCGTGGAATAGTGGAAAGGAATCCAACCAGGAACCATGAGGTTGCAGGTTCGATCCCAGGCCTTCCACAGTGGGTTTAGGATCTGGTGGCATCACCTTGCGCTGCGGTGTAGGTTGCAGACGCAGCTTGGATCTGATGGTGCTTGTGACTGTGGCATACACCCCAGCAGTTGTAGGTCTGATTCGGCCCCTAGCCCGGGAACCTCCATATGATGGGGGGAGGGGGGGGGGGGAGGCTGCAGCCAAAGCCCAAGGAAGAAAGACAATCAGAATGTTGCGTGGAACTCCTGGAGACTTAACAACCACCACCAGTCATGACCATGGCTGTCAACCGACACCAGAGCCAAAGAAATGTCGGATCAAATAGGAACCTGCCACTTACACCAGTACTCACCACAATGCAGGACCACAAAAACAAAGGAACAAGAAACCAAAACTAAATAATTGCCCAGGAGCAGCAGGTGCAGGAAAAGCATGCTGACTCTCACCCCCCAGAAGCCAGAGGTAACCTATTTATCACCCCACACGCACACACCTCAGCACCACCAGCACCAGCACCCCCCCCCCCCACCCCAGGATCGAATCTGCATCCTCGTGGGTGCTCCTCAGCTTTGTTACCAATGAGCCACAATGGGATCTCCCCAATCCAGGTTTTTATGTTTCTTTTTTTTTTTTTTTTCCCCTTGCTTTCTTCGGGTGGCACTCACGGCACACGGAGGTTCCCAGGCTAGGGAATCAGAGCTTGAGCCACTGGCCTACACCACAGACACAGCAACACCAGGTCCGATCTGTGTCTGCAACCTACACCACAGTTCAGGGCAATGCCAGATCTTTCACCCACTGAGCGAGGCCAGGGATCAAACCAGCACTCTCATGGATGCTACTCAGATTCCTACCTGCTGAGTCACAATGGGAACTCCACTAAATACATAAATTTTTTCAAAGAGAGAGAGAGAGGGAGAGTGTGTGTGTGTGTGTGTGTGTGTGTGTGTGTGTGTGTGAGAGAGAGAGAGAGAGAGGTCTGGTATCACTTGGGGAAAAATAAAATTATGCTTGGAGAAAAATACCTGTCCCTAGAGATCATTCACAATGGCTTGTTCTGCCTGTTCATTTCTCTCTTTCTTCCCTTTTCTTTTTTCCTTCCTTTTCTTTTCCTTTCGCATCTGTCTGTGCCGTGTGTGTGTGTGTGTGTGTGTGTGTGTGTGTGTGTGTGTGTGTGTGTGTGTGTGTGTGTGTGTGTAGTCTTCTTTTAGGGCTTCACATGTGCCATTTTGTAGGTTCCCAGGTTAGGGGTCAATGCTAGTCGGGTTCGTTTCCACCGAGCCACAACGGGAATTCCTGCCTTGTGCTTCTTTATCTTTGCTCTGTTACTAGGTGCTAGGGATTCCTTTTTGTTAAGTCCAGTCACTTAAATAAGGGTGTTTGCAGGGTTGCCTAAAGCATCAAAAATGTATTTTCTCATTAAATATTGGAATGTGGGGAGTTCCTGTTGTGGCTCAGTGGTAACAAACCCGACTAGTATCCATGTATGCCGGTTCGACCCCTGGTTTGGGAACTTCCGTATGCCACAGTTATGGCTCTAAAAAATCCTCTCTCTCTCTCTCTCTCTCTCTCTCTCTCTCTCGATAATATACACATACACACACACATCCATACGTACATACCTATGTACACATATACATATACATTGGAATTTGGTCTGCCATCGATGAGATGCTCCCTCTTTGTGTGTTGTTCATTTTGTTTTTTGTTTTTTAGGAGTGCACCCTCGGGATATGGAAGTTCCCTGGGCTAGGGGTTGAAGAATCGGAGCTGTAGCTGCTGGCCTGCACCTCAGCCAGAGCTATGCCCTGCCAGATCACCCGATCTGAGCTGAGTGGCCACGTCTGTCACCTACACCTACCTCCCCCTGAATGAAGACGTATTTTCAATACATCTCAAGTGGAGAAAAACTTGCTAAAAATCACTTTATTTGTCATGGAAACCATATCTTCTAGCAGACATGGCACAAAAGCCAGTGTTTATGGTCATCACACCACAGACATCAGAATTCCAAGCTTCTAGGGGTTTCTTGGGGGTGGGGTGGGGTGTGTCCCCAGGGCCTGTGGAAGTTCCATGCCCACCCCTCTGCCACCACCCAGGGATCCTTCGCCCTGGGTGGGTGGGGGGAGGGAGAGGGTATCTCAGCAGAAACGATCTTATCTTACGGGGTTTATGGATGGCTAGAAGCATGTGGTTCTGTTCATCTCATGCTTGAGGTTTCGGTTTTTGCCCTCCTACCTACCCAATGGTCGGCAGATGGAATTCTTCTGGTTTTCTCTGGCCATCCCTCTCCTCGAACTCACGGGTCCAGTTTTTCTCCCACATTTGACTTTTCCGGGAGATCCACAAAAGGAAGCGCCAACCCTTGACATCCACCGACAAGAGATCACCACCCTCTGCCCCTCTTTAGCCCCTTCTCATCCTCATGCCTGCCTGCACACATCGGAGACATTTCCAAGTGCCCAGGAGGATCCTTGGACCCTGACACCTCGAAATCTTCCCTGAGCAGCAGTGCTCGGGACTCAGACCTGGGGTTTATCACGGGCTCCAACCACGACCTTTGGTTTTCCTGGGCTGGGAGATCGGTTTCATGAGATGGAACCGGCTGCGGATTCAGCTTCTGGATCTGGACTGTGAAACGTTGTACAAGACTTTTTTCAAGGCATGACTGTAGGGGAACAAAACCTTGCGGCCCGCCCCCCGCCACATCCCAGATGTCACATGAGCACGGGGAGGAATTCTGTGGAGCTGGAAACAACCATGACCCAAAAGAACACAGGAAGGAATTCCTGTCATGGCGGGGCAGAAACGAATCGGACTAGGAATCACGAGGTGGCAGGTTTGATCCCTGGCCTCGCTCAGGGGTTTAAGGATCTGGCATTTTTCCGCGAGCTGTGGCATAAGGTCTCAGATGTGGCTCGGATCCCGCCGTTGCTGTGGCTGTGGCTCAGGCTAGCAGATGCAGCTCCGATTCAACACCAAGCGTGGGCGCGCGCGCGCGCGCGGGGGGTGGGGGGGAGGCGGGGAGGGAAGCAAACCTCCTAAGAACGACGAAAGTGCAGTTAGGAAACAGAAAATGATGATCCCGGAAGTCCACTTGAATGTGGTTGGGAGACATGCGTAGGACCACACCGCCACCGTGTGAGAGACCAGTGCAAGACAGCTGAACAATACAAAGCGGGGTGGGGGGTGGGGTGCTTGGCGGGGGTTGGAGGAGGAGGAGGAGGAGGAGGAGGTGGGGGGAGACGGCGGCACTGGTGCTGGGCAAAGGTGCCTCTGGGCGAGGACTTTGGTGACCATATTCTCATGGCAGGCTTGAGAGCCCAAAAGATGACATGGTGGAGGCTGAAGTTAAGTTTGGTCAAAAGGAAAACAACCATGAGAAAAGATGCATCCACCCACACCTAGAAAAGATATCGTGCCAGGAATGGGAGCCCTGTTCCAATGGCTCTTCCTGGGATTGTGGGAAATGAATCGATAGCAAGAAGATGCTTTCACATCCATGTCTTCAATGACTCCTGTACTAAGTGCGTCGTGGTTTTGCCAGTTTGGCAGAGTTGTGGAATGTCATCCGGCAATTGCATCTCCCCTGCCCAACCAGCAAGATGGAGTTGTTCTTTTTTTTTTTTTTTTTTTTTTTTCCTGCTGCACTGCCTTTCCTGTGCCAGGGATCGAACTTGAGGCTCAGCTGTGACCTAGGCACAGCGGGAACTCCAAGATGGATTTCTTTTTCCTTCTTTTTCTTTCCTTCCTTCCTTTCTTCCTTTCTTTCTTTTCTCTCTCTCTCTTTCTTTTTCTTTTCTTTCTTTCTTTCTCTTTCCTTCCTTCCTTTCTTCCTTTCTTTCTCCTTTCTTTTTCTTTCTTTCTTTCTTTCTTTCTTTCTTTCTTTCTTTCTTTCTTTCTTTCTTTCTTTCTTTCTTTCTCTCTCTCTATCTTTCTCTTTCCTTCCTTTCTTTCTTTCTCTTTCTTTCTTTCTTTCTTTCTTTCTTTCTTTCTTTCTTTCTTTCTTTCTTTCTTTCTTTCTCTCTCTCTCTCTCTCTCTCTCTCTCTTTCTGGTTTTTTTTGGGGGGGAGCCACACCCGCAGCACATGGAGGTTCCCAGGCTAGGGGTCAATTCGGAGCCTTACCTGCCGGCCTACACCACAGGCACAGCCACGCGGGATCCGAGCCGCGTCTGTGACGGACACCACAGCTCACGGCAATGCCAGATCCTTAACCCAACAAGTGAGCCAGGGATCAAACCTGCAACCTCATGGTTCCTGGTCGGATTTGTTTCCACTACCCCAGGATGGCAATCCTGAGACTTGCAAAGTTTATTGTTTGTTTCGGGTTTTCTCCACCCCCTCTCCCTCCCGTTTCAGCTTTATGTTTTACTTTTTGGCCACACCCACGGGCAGCAAGTGGAAGTTTTTCCTGAGGCAGAGATGGAACCTGCACCACACAGGGGCAACCAGAGCCACCGCGTTGAGAAAGCAGGAGCCTTGACCCTGTTGGTCGTGGGCTTCCTTCTTCTTCTTCTTCTTCTGTTGTTGTTTTTTGGGTTTTTTTTGGGGGGGGGTTGTTTTCCTTTTTTTGTTTTGTTTTGTTTTGTTTTGGATGAGATTTCAGTTCACCCCCCCCCCCCAACACACACACACACTCATAGTGTTGCGTTGTACTTTCCCTCCATTGTGGTTGGTCAGTCATGCTGAAATCCATGTTTCTATGACCTGACCACCAGAGCATTTGCCCCAGGCAGCCATTTGTTCTCTTTGGACTTTGTCTCAGTCTATGCAGAGAGAGATTTTCATTTCCACTTTCCTAGGATCGACTGTATCCTTCTCTCCCTTCCTAAGCTTCTGGGCTTTGCTTGTCTGCTTTTGACAGACCGTCTCCGTCGGTAAGGGTGGCAGGTAAACCGACTCCTGCGTTGTCGTTCTCCGAGAGCTTGCCCGGTTTCGTTTTTGCCAGTCCCCGCCTACCCTCCCACCCTCCCTCTCTCCCTCCCTCCTCCAGCTCCGTGCAGGGAGGTGGGGTGGGGGTGGGGGAGAGAAGAGAAGGTGGAGGGGAACCTGAGATCTCTCTCGCTAGTGCCACCCTCACCGCGCCGGCTTCTCTCTGGAATTCCCAAGCCCAGGAAGGGACATGCTTGGGGGAGCGAGCGCGGCTCCTTCTAGGCAACAGCGAGAACCTCTTCCCAGCTCCTTCCCCGCCGCCGCCGCCGCCGCCGCCGCCGCCGCCGCCGCCGCCGCCCCCCTCTTTCCATCTGCTGCCATCACGCCACGCAGTGCCTTGCCAGGAGGCAGCTCCGCGAGGCAAGCTTCGCGGTCGTGCAGGACGCCTGGCGCCTCGGCCCCGGGAAGAGCTCGGGCATTTGGGTGGCCGGCGCTGTGTCGTTGTGTCGCCGCCGGCCGGCCGGCCTTCCGGATCTGTCCCGGTGACGTTGGTGGCGGTTGTCGCGTGCCATCTAGTGTCCGCTTTTATATCGTCCCTTCCCTCTGCAGCTTTGGGGACCTTCGCGAGGGATGTGACTCAGCCATCCGGCCTGAGTCAGAGTTCCGGGAGGCTGGCGACACTGGCGGCGACAGCTCCGGTGGCTCAGAGGCCTGGGAGTGTCCCTCTCTCACCGGAGATTGGGCCTGCAGGCCTGTGAGGGAGTGACTGTCACCGCGCTCCCCAGGCAGGCTCTGGGGCCGCCTGGCCGGGTCGACCAGCATCCGCTCTTGCCGCTCCGGCCCCGGGGACCGACCAGGCCTGGGCCGGGCCGCCTCCCTAGCGAGGGGAGAGGGTGTGCGGCGCCCGGGACTGCCTGTGCTCGGGTGGCCTGGCCTTGTCCCGGGTCGCCCTTTGGAGCGTGAATGACTCCCGCCTGCGGTCCCTCCAGCCTCTCATCCCCGAAGTGAGGAGCGGCCCGGGTTGTGCGCTGAGGGCGTTGGAGGGCGCGACAGGCTCGGTGGCCGGCACGCTTGTTTCCCGGTCGTCATGCCGGCATGGGCCCCTCCCCGCCTGCCCCCCGACTGATGGCTACCGCCGGCCCGTGCGGAGTCGTACTCACGAGGTCTAGACCGGCACAAGACGTGAGGGGTGGAGCGGAAAGGGTGGCTCGGGCCCCGGCGCCTTCCTTCGCGGGGTCCGTTCGTCGGAGGCGCCTCCGTGGAAACATTTTTTTTTCCAAGTCCTGATGGATCCGGAGACGGTGGACGGTACCCCGCCGGCCCCCTGCTCCCGGGTGTGGCCGGGAAGGGTGCACCTGGGCCTGAGGCGTGCCCATGTAGGGTCCCGGTCGTTGGACAAGACTTCGTTTCCCACGCTCTCATTTCCCGCCCCCCGCCCTCGGAGTGTTTCCCTGTCGGTCGGTCGATCGGTCGGGAGGTGGGGACCGGCCTGAGCTGGATGGTGTGTCCTGGATTTTGGGGGAGCCAAGTCCCCGTCTGGAGCTCCGGACAGACCGATACCTGCCCGCGTGGGCAAGCCGGGAAGGGCTTCCCCGGCTGGCCGGCCGGCTCCACCTCCTTCATGTCCCTGTCCCTTCCTTGCGGTCACGCTCCCCGGGTCGACCAGATGGCTCTGAGAGCGCTGGGTCTGGCGACTCTAGGGCAGGGCTGGGGGACAAGTGTCCGGATGGGGGTTCCGGGGATACCCCCACGTCCTGTGGGTGGGCCCCGCTGCTGGGCATGGACATTTTTCGCGGCCGAAATACGCCTTTTCTGTCACCAGGTAGATGCTGACACGATCCTCTTCAGCGCCTGTCGCTGGAGACCTTGGGCCTCTGGATGCACGTGGGGGGCTTTGGGCTTTCGGCTGCTGTCCAAGGCCTGACCCTGCCCTTTGCACCCCGCGTGGGGGCCGCTCGCCTGGGCCTGTGCGCCGGCTCTCACTTGTGCATCCAGCTGGCCCGTGCTGCGGTGTCTCCTCCGGTCTCTGGCTGACCCGAGGGCGGCAGGGCGCGTGGCCCTGTGGGGTCTTCTACCCTGTGTGCCTCCCTGCTGCGGGCACCCGGCGGCTCGGCTGGGACAACCCCACCCTGTTGGCTCCGTGCCACGTGTCAGGCGTTCTCCCTCCCGGGGTTGTCAGCCGCTGTCTCTCCCCTGAGAGAGGAAGGGGAGGAGGAGGAGGAGGAGGGGGTGCCGGTGAAGCTGAAGCAGGCCCCCGTGGTGATTGTCTTTGCTGGCCCTCCCTCCCCTCTTCTGGGCTCTTCCCTGGCTCTGCCAGGACTGATCGATGTGGTGATGTGGCGCTCTCCTGGGCTTGGGCTTAAGCCGCGCCAGATGAGGGACGGCCGCTCATGGTGAGCTGGGCCGCGCCTCTCATTCTGTCGCGGGCCCCTCGCTGCTCCTCCCCCACCTGCGGGTGGTGTGGGGGAAGGCAGGGGTGCGGCCTCCAGCCTGACCTCTGGTCTCCCGCCCTGCTGCCTTCGGGTGTCAGTCGGGGGGGGGGGGCCTGGGTCCTTTGGGACGCAGCAGGCATTCTCGCTTTGCCGCCTTGGCGTGTGCCTTGCGAGCGGTCCCTCCCCAAAGTGGGGGGGAGGCCTCCCTCGCTGCCATGCTTCGCATCCCTGCGGGTGCGTGAGCGTGCCTCCCCTGGTCCTCTGTGGTGCCCCTGGAGTACTCCGGGTTGCCTGTCAGATGCCCGAGGCCGAGCGGTGGTGTCGTTTTCCTCTCCCAGCGGTGAGTCCCCTCGGGTCCCCACTGTGGTGGTGGCGTGCCCCACGAGCAGCTTCCTAAAGCTCAGGGGAGGGGGTCGAGACGGTAAGGCAGGGGAAGCTTGTGTCCCCTCCCCGGGAGGGGCTCAGGTGGACCCCTTGTCATGGGTCTCCCTCACTGTGTGCCAGTGAGGGCAGCCCTTGGCCCTTGAGCGGCACGCCCCATGCTTCTCCCTTGACCGGGAAGGCTGCATGTGGTCGTGAGAGCGACCGCGGTGGGCCGGGAGATGTGAAGGGGGGGTCCCCGTCTGGCTTTCCGGACGTGGCACCCCTCCACCCACGTGGAAAAGTCTGAAAGGCAAGCCTGGTGGCAGCACAGACTCTTGCTCTCCCGGCTCTGACCGTGGACGCTCACATGGGCTGTGTGCTTTACCCATACCGCAGACCCCCCCCCTTCTGACTTCCCACTTTTTGGGAGTGTTCCCACTCCCGTGGGTCCCCGAAGGGGCGAACGATGGTGTGGGGGGCACGACGCGCCCTCGGTGAGAAAGCCTTCTCTAGCGATCTGAGAGGGGGGCCTTGGGGTACCTGGACCCCCCAGCCGCCGCCCCTCTGAAGTGTGCAAGGCAGTAGCTGCCGGTGCTACTTGCCACAGCGTGTGGGCAAGAGCCGCCCTCGCGCGAGGGGTGCGCTGGCCCCCGCGGTGGGGGCCAAGCGCTGCTCTTTTGCCTAATGCGGCCTGTACCTCCCCCCTCCGAGTTGGGGGAGGGTCACGCCGGGCCGGGCCGGGTTTTGGCATCCAGCGCCGGGCTGTGTGCTGCGTGGGCACGTGGTGCCCCTCCCCTTGGAAGGGGAAGTGGAGGAGGGGGATGCGCCCCGTCCCCCGGCGGCCTCTGCCCCTGCCTCCCCCGCTGCGAGCCGCCTGTCGGTTCTTCCCGCACTCGCCTGGGGTCGCAGCTGGTGGTGTGGAGGTGGTGAGCGAGCATGGTTCGGGCCGCCTCGCTCAGGAGCGTTTCCCCCAGGCGTCAGGCCCTGGAGGGTGGACTAGGTGAAGGACGGATGAGATGAGGGTGGAAAGATGGACGGATGGGTGAGATGAGGCGGACGAGCCCCCCCCCCACGTGGCAGGGGGGGGGAAGCCTTTGCACATGGGGCCCTGGTGGTGGGGCCGGGTCGTGGAGTGCTCTGGGGCGACTGAGGCCGCCTGGTGTCCCAGGTGTCATGGGACTGCCCTCGTGTGTGTGGTGGTGTGACCCCGTGCTGGTTTGCCTGGCGTGCCTGGGTCCTTTCTCCTCTCCCTGGGCAGGCACCCGCGTCCCTGCCTCACAGCCCTTGCCCCGTGTGCATTGCCGCCCTTCCCCGGTGCTGCCGGCCCTCCCCCTGCCCCGAACAGGTGACCGCCCTGCCTTGCCTGTGCCATGTCTCTCTCCCTCCCGCCCCCGTGTCAACCGGGGACCTGAAATGGCCTCACCTCGTGTGGGTGTCACCCCCTGGCCGCCGTGGCCGGGCGGGTGTCCCTGGGTGATGTGCTTCTCGGGTGTCCCCCTGTGCGCGGGGGGGTGGGGGAAGA
>NC_139392.1:41890000-41907500 GCF_054392235.1 Sus scrofa
AGCTTCCCCTCTGGCCTAGTGATTTCCTTCTTCTCTATTGAAATCAAACACGTCCCAGCACTTGGGTGCATAGCATTTTATTTGGCCCGCGCCGCCCCGCCGCCCTTGCCGCGACAACGTTGCTGTCCCTGTATTAGGACGGTGAGGAGGTTCTTGTTGGTCTTCGGATGGCCGCACCCACGGTCTATGGAGCTTCCCAGGCTAGGGGTCGAACTGGTGTTACGGCTGCTGGCCTACGCCCGAGCCGCAGCCGTGCCGGATCTGAGCCTCGTCTCAACCCCCTGCGTGAGGCGAAGGATGGAGCCCGCAACCTCATGGTCCCTAGTCAGATTCGTTTCCTCTGTGCCACGAGGGAAAGTCCTGAATCAACGATGCACGGATTTAGGACGCTATGGAGGGATGCATTGGCCGGCCCCAGGTCATATGGGGTTCCGGAGCCAGGGATCCGATCCAAGTCCCAGCTGTGGCAACGTGATTACTTGAAAGAGGACCCTTTAAAGCCGGGGTGGGGGTGGCGGGAGGGGATGACACTGCATGCCATGGAGGCGCTCACCTGTCCTTTTTGTGGACACCTTTTCCGCGGTGGTGACAATGGATGCCCTGGCTGCCGTTCGGAAATGAAAGGTGAAGGCCAAGGTCCACGGTCCGTGGTCGGCGTGGTTCGTCTTCAAGGCCACGGATGAAGAAACGGGCTCCAGGAGGAAAGAGTCCAGGCCTTATGCCTGCCCTGCCTGGAGAATCCATGTCGCCACACAGCGATCCATCCCGATGCGTTCGTTGGTCCTGCGACGCCCCCTGCCGTAAGCTGCTTTTTATAGTCTCCGAAAAGGTCCGCCAGATGGCTCCCGGGGTGGGCCTGGGACGACCAAGTTCGGGGCCGGAAGAGGCCACTTCCAAGTGGGGGAGGAGTTACAAGTGGGTGGCAGACCTGAAGATAACCTGGAGGGGAGGAAAAAGGAGGGGAACCGTGACCGACCGAGCGAGCCGGAGGGGAGGGGAGGGGAGGGGAGGGGAGGGACGATGGGATGGCACCATCGGGAGTCCTGCTCAAAGAATTGGAGCCTCCTTGAGACATGCGACCACATCCATCATTCCAGAGGGAATGGAAGCGTCTTCCCCATGGTTGTACAATGATACATGTCCTTCAGAGTCCCTGAGAAAAAAAGGAATACAAGGCAAGATTTTGTCCGTGGAGGGAAGGGGGGGGGGGGGAGAACAGAGGCTCCAGACTTTGGATCTCTTGGCACAGGGGCCTCCTGCGCCGTATGGAAAGGACTGTTCCTAGGGTGCTCTCAGAATGGGATTTCTGGGTCCCACGAACCTTGTGTGTTGGACAAAGAGGCAGAAAGAGGGGTTCCCGGCTGGAAAGCCCAAACCACAGCTCTTCAGATGGGTAGGGAAGGGCAGACAGACTTCCGGCCCCAAGCAGTGATCTGGACCTCCAGAGGCCTTAGGACGACTTCACTGAGAACACGCAGAATACGACCCAGCCACAGCGTCCTCTATACCTAGCTCTGTTTCACTTTCTCTGTCTCTCTCCCCTCCTCCTCTTTCTCCCTCTGATTCTGCCTCTCACTGTCTGCCTATCCTCCGTCCCTCCCTGTCTGTCTCTGTCTCTCTCCCTCACAAGCACACCAAAGCGGGTCCCCCCCCCCCCCCCGGAAAGGACGGATGTGAGACGGACACCCTCTTCTTCCCGTCTTGAAAGCAGGAGAAAAACCTTCCTCTAGAAGCCCAAGTTCAAAGCCAGCTGTTTCAAGGAACGTCTGCCTCTGGCAAGGGGGAGGGGGAGGGCGAGGGGGAGGGCGAGGGGGCGGCCTGGAGGCAGCCTGGAGCACCCACGGCATGCATTCAGAAACCTCGTGCATCTCTCTTCCGGTGCTATCTTTTGGGGGCACGTGGTACTCTTGGGCAAGTCCTCCGAACGATAGTGGAAACAAACATCTGTCTTCTCTCCCACACCTGATGAATGCAGACAGACACACTGGAAGAGCACCCACCCCCCCTTTTCCCCCAAAGGACTCTTGTCACTGTACAGACGGGGGGGGGGGGGGGGGGGGCGGCACGGGGGTGTCACACGCAGTCTTGGTGGCTCGTCTATGTTTCCAATCCGCCCAGGCAGTGCAGGCGGCCACCACTGCTGCTGCCACCTCTCACCGATCGTTCATCCTGTCCGTCAGTGCTATGACAGCACTAAGCTCTTCAGGGAGAAAATGCTCCCTGCCTTTCCTCTCGGAGGGCACACTGAGGGCACCCACTCCCATTAACAAAGTTTATTCACCTTGACAGGAAGAAAAGAGCTTGGGGTTTCTCACACCGCTGCAGATGACACTTTCCTACCGACTCTGGAATTCTCTTGCTCATTCTCCGGTGGGCCCGCCCCCCCCATTTCAGGAGAGGGTGTTTGGTTCTGGGTTGGGGTGCGTGTGTGTGCGCGCGTGTGTGTGTGCGTGTGGGTGTGTGTGTCTGGGTGTGTCTGTGTCTTGCTTTTTCATTTTATTGGAATACAGTTGACTGACAAAGTTGTATGAACTTACAGGGTTGTTTCTGGGTGTTCGTCATGGCAGTGAAAGGAAACACCAGGATTTCCCTAGAAAGCCATCCCGTTCACCTGATCGGTGGCGTGAAGGACATTCACATCCTCCTTGAGTTTCGCATTTGAAAGTGAGGGGCGGGTGCGTGCAGCAGGTCCCCCCCCACCCCACCCCGCGCCCCGAACGTGCCTCCCGCAGTGGCACTAGGAGTGTGTGCAATGAAAGGGACAGGACACCAGACACCAGAGGACCATTCTGACCCTCCTTTCCTTCTCTCTTCGGAAAGCAGGAAATAAATCTCTTGGGTGAAAGAAAAGTGTGCTCCCTGCCACGAAATTTGGGGGGGGGGGGTGTCGGGTTGGCGATAAGGACTTCACTGCTCCCATGGCTCCTGCAATGTTCACGAATCCTCCAAATCCTCAAGGCAAGATGGTTCACAACCAATACATGAGCGAGCTGTCAGAGACACCAGGGACTGAAACACTCCGTATTAGGGAGGGGTCCTCACTCACTTTCATGCAAAGGCAGCGACAACAGCAGCCTTTTCAAAGATGGCTGCAGGCAAGAGGGTGGGGGAGATGATGGAGAAAGTGGTGGTGGCGGCGGCGGCGGCGGCGGCGGCGGCGGCGTGGCAGACTTGGATCACGTCCATTATGTTCATTCAACAAACAGTCGGGGCGACGGGAGAATGGCCGCTTGGTGGTCTGTGTTTCTCCAGGCTCCCTGACCCACTCCCTGCCCCACACCCCCAACCCCCCACACCCCCTTGGACATGGGCAGGAAGGTTTCTAGAGAAGGCAGTGCCTGACCTGCCGGCTCTGTCACCCTGGGGGGAGAACATTTCGGAGAGTCGCCAGAGGCTTCAGACTTCCTACCCCTCTCCCTCCCCCACTCTGAACCCTGGTAACTAGACTTCATTCAACCGACACTTAGGATGGGTCATCCAACTGTTCTCTCATGAAGGAAGGAAGGAAGGAAGGAAGGTGGGTCGGTGGGTAGGTGGGTGTGTTTTCTGCGTGGGGTGAAGCCTTCCCTCCCTCGATGCAAGCCTGATATCCTCACCTGTCACAGAGACTGGACCCCTAAAAAACTACTGTGTCCGGTTTTCTCCCATTTAGGGGGTTCCAGAGTGTGTGTGCGTGCGTGCGCGTGTGCGTGCGTGCGTGCGCGTGCGTGTGCGTGTGCGTGTGCGTGTGTGTGTGTGTGTGTGTGTGTTTTGAGGGCCACACCCACGGCATATGGAGGTTCCCAGATGACGGATCGAATCGGAGGCTTTAGCTGCTGGCCTCCTACACCACAGAAACAGGAATGCCAGGTCCGAGCCGCGTCTGGGACCAACACCACAGCTCACGGCAACACTGGATCCTTTACCCACTGAGCGAGGTGGACAGGGATCGAACCTGCAACCTCATGGTTCCTGGTCGGATTCATTTCCACTGCGCCATGGCGGGAACTCTGCTTTGTGGTTTTGGCGTTTGGATTCCAGAAGGTGGCGTAGGGGTCCCTGTTCGTCATCTATTGGATAGAGACTCGTGTGTGTATATGTTCATCCCATCCTCCTCATGGATCCCTCTCCCCCGCCCTCATGATTTCTTTTTCCCCCTCTGCTTTTTAGGGCTGCCCTCGTGGCATATGGAAGTTCCCAAGCGAGGGGTTGAATCGGAGCTACGGCTGCTGGCCTACGCCACAGGCACAGCCATGTGGGATCCGAGCCGCGTCTGCGACCGACACCACAGCTCACGGCACTGCCTGCCGGATCCTTACCGCCCCCCTGAGCGAGGCCAGGGATCGAACCCACACCCTTCCCTGCAAAGGTTCCTCGTCGGATGCGCTTCCATGGTGCCACGACAGGAACTCCCCCGTGATGGTTTTTTTTCACGCTGGTGTTCCCACCAACAAGGAAGGAATGGCCCAATATTCTGGAATCACCTAGAGGGGAAAAGACGCTGAAAAAGAAAGAACGGAGGGATAGATGGATGTAGATGGATCACTGAATCCCCTTGACTGTACACCTGAAACGAACACAACATTGTAAGCAAGCCCACTGTACGCCGAGCTAAAGCAACAACAACAACCAACAACCACAACAAACTTACATCTTAAAAAAAAAAAAAAAAAAAAAAAAGAAGATGTCCCCTGCAGTTCCCATCAGGGCTCAGCGGTAATGAACCCGACTAGGATCCGTGAGGATGTGGGTTCGATCCCTCCCCTGGCCTCGCTTGGTGGGTTAAGGATCCCGTGTTGCTGTGGCGGTGGGGTAGGCCCGCAGCTACAGTTCTGATTCGACCGTGAGTCTGGGAACTTCCATAGGGCTGGGGCGTGGGCGTTAAAAAAAGATATACTATATGCATACTATATACATATGTAGGAGTTCCCGTCATGGCTGGACGAATCCGACTAGGAGGCCTGAGGGTGCGGGTTCGATCCCTGGCCTCGCTCGTTGGGTTCAGGATCGGGTGTTGCCGTGAGCTCTGGTGTAGGTCGCAGACAGGGCTCGGATCCCGCGTTGTGCTGGCTCTGGTGTAGGCCGGTGGCTACGGCTCCGATTGGACCCCTAGCCTGGGAACCTCCATGTGCCATGGGTGCAGCCCTAGAAACAGAAAATAACTACGTGTGTGTGTCTGTGTGTGTGTGTGTGTGTCTGTGTGTGTGTGTGTGTGTGTGTGTGTGTGTGTGCGTGTGTCTGTGTGTGTCTGTGTGTGTGTGTATACAGATAGATATAGATATACAGATATAGATATAGATATATCACCTACCTAAAGGCCCAGGACTAGAGAAAGCATTGGGTCATTAGGATCTAAGAATCTTCTCCCCGCCCCCCAAATCCATCCATCCAACCCACCCTCCCTCCCTCTCTCCATCTTTCACTTTTCCTGATAAAGACAAAGGGACAAAAATTGTTTGTTTGTTTGTTTCTTTGTTTGTTCGTTTCTTTCTCAAAAGATGTACATCTACTTTGTAACTTATACCTCTGTCAGAGGGATGGAGAATCCTTGACCTTTTCCTCCCTACCCAAATCCTTCCAGAAGTCAGAAACTCAGTGGCTGGAAAACTGGACTGGATCCTGAAGTTTTTCCAGTTGCCTTCCATCTCTGGCTACAACTCTCTTCATGAGCGTTTCCCATTTTCTCCCACCCTTTGGACCTGGCATCCTTGTGGATGAGAACACGTATCGCTTGTCCCGAGGCCCTGAAAACGGAAGCTAGTGGAGTCCCTCGATGAACACATCAGAGAAATGGTCTCTGAGAGTGTCTCTGAGAGTGAAACCATCACCCTGTGTTCATTTCTCTAAGAGCCCCTCGGAAAGTTGGCCCCAACACCTGACGGCATTCTCAGAGGGGCCTTTCAAAAGACTGAAGGGGCGTTCCCGTCATGGCTCCGTGGTTAACGAATCCGACTAGGAACCGTGAGGTTGCGGGTTCGATCCCTGCCCTCACTCAGTGGGTTAAGGATCCAGCGTTGCCGTGAGCTGTGGTGTCGGTCGCAGACACGGCTCGGATCCCACGTTGCTGTGGCTCTGGCGTAGGCTGGCAGCTATGGCTCCGATTCGACCCCTAGCCTGGGAACCTCCATATGCCATGGGAGCGGCCCAAGAAATGGCAAAAAGACAAAACAAACAAACAAACAAACAAACCGACAAAACAAAAGACTGAAGGGACTTTCCCCTCTCCCTCTCTCTTCCCTCTGTCTCACTCACTGTCTCTGTCTGTCTCTCTGTGTCTCTCTCACACGCACACGCACACACACACAGAGTCACCGGCTCCGTTCTTCATATGTAACAGTTTGAAAGTTCCAGGAAAGGTTGGCAGCCCAAACCGGCCTTGGTACTCCAGCTCCAATTAAGTCTCAGAGACAGAGTTTTGGGGTGAAGCATAAAGAACAGCTTTATTGCTTTGCCAGGCTAAGGAGGCCACAGCAGGCTAAGGACCTCAAAACTGTGTCCTCCCTTGAGAGGGGATAGCAAGGGGTTCTATAGGTTTAGCTTAATGGTAGGCATGGGGGTGGCGGAGCTGTCTAGAAGCATCAGGGTGCTTGCATTCTTCTCCCTGGATAGGAGATTAGGATAGACCATTTCAAAGTCATCAAGGCTGGAGTCAGGTGGTCCATGGAATGTTTCCAGTGTCTTTGGGGTTATGGCATTTTGACCTTCTCTCTGGAGTGAAGATTGCTCATCCACGGGGCGGGCGTGGGGCGGGGGGTGGGGGGGGGTCGCAATCCTTAGGGAGTGTTTCAAGGGTAGAGAAAACACCAGGTTCACTACAACTCTGACTCGACAGTAGTCATTAGTCATAAGTTCGTGGGCCAAGGCAAGCCATAACCTAACGGAGACTATTTCAAAGTAGCTTTTAGCTGTAACAATGTCTCTGGCTCCAACACACCAGCACTCCGGGGCTTGAGCTT
This sequence comes from Sus scrofa, assembly GCF_054392235.1. Taxonomy (NCBI): domain Eukaryota; kingdom Metazoa; phylum Chordata; class Mammalia; order Artiodactyla; family Suidae; genus Sus; species Sus scrofa. The sequence goes on from NC_139392.1 coordinate 41,896,936, forward strand.
GGTTTCAGTTTCAGAGGAGGGAACTCTGGCTCCAAGGATTAACCCCTTCGTTCCTTTGGTTTCTGTGGGCCTGGTTCGGGGAGCCCATCCACATCACCGCCTTTTGAGAGGCCATCTGACAACTGTTTCACCAAAGCGACGTCATCTCAAAACAAGGAAACCAGTTCCATGAAATGGAGGATCTCTCCCTCCCTCTCCCTCCCTCTCCTTCTCACTCTCCTCTACCCACAGCTCATGGCAACGTGGGATTCGTAACCCAGTGAGCGAGGCTGAGCATGGAACCTGCCACCTCATGGTTCCTAGTTGCATTTATTTCCACTTCTGCACCACGATGGGACCTCCCCAGCACAGTTTTTCACACGTGAAGTTTCCCGGGACGTCTCGGAGGAGGCGGACCCCAAACGTGTCTCCATGCCCTATGTGGGTGATTCCTGTGAGGTAAAATGACTTAAGGACCGGCCCACACAAAAGGGACACTCTGGCCCTCCTTTCTGGCCCCCAGACAGCAGGAGATGAAAATCTCCTCCTCGTGCAAAGGAAGATGGCAAGTGAAGATGTCCATTCCCACACCAAGGCCAACATGCTCCAGAAGTTTTGCGGGGTTTCCCGGGTTGGGAAATGGCGGGGGCTCCTTTGGCCTGACACGAGGCGAGTTTCGTGCACACATCCTCCCCCACCCCCCTCCATGCAGTCTGCGAGGGGCAGCCTGAGGGTAGGGAAATTGGGGAAAGGGGGGAAAAAAAACACTTTCCCTAAAGAGAAGCTCCAGGAAAAGTCACCACCTCTGACTTGACTGGAGAGTTTCTGCATTTGAATGAAGTGATTGAACCCAGGCCCTGAGGCCTGGATCTTCCTGATCTCCCCTCCCCCCCTTCCCGGGCGTGAGTCCAGGCGATTTGGGAAGCGAGAGGCGGCGCAGCAGGGATGGCGGCCGGGGGTGGGGGGTGGGGCGGGCAGCTGGGGCCGGGAGTGGGGGGGTGCGGGACTAATGAACCAGCGCCTGCCTGCATGCCTGCCTGCCTGCCTGCCTGCCTGCCTGCCTGCCTGCTTGCCTGCCTGCCTGAACGAGCCCCTCCCCTCCCCCCCCACCCCCTCCCCACACCCACCCGCCTGAGGGCAGGGATGGGGCCTGAGAGCTAAGGGAAACTTCTTTGCTAGCTACTTGTCAGGGAGTGATCCCAGCTCAAAGTCCCTTTGCTTATTTCGGAACAAGGTCTGAGTCTCAGCTAGTACAGAGTTTCTGAATGTCTCGGCACATGGACTGGCCTGCACCAAACAAGCAGACAGGAAGAAAAATGAACACACAGAAATCCAGCTGGTCTCCTTCTCCCAGAGTCTCTCTTGGAGAAATTACCTTAAGCTCAGTGACTTTGCCCCGTCTCCCTCTGGTGCAAAGCCATCCCTGGAGGAGCCAGGTCTTACATGAGCAGGGCAGGGCAGGGCAGCACCACCCAGGTGAGCTGGAGAGTGGAGAGTCAAGTTGATAGATACCCCAAATGTGGCTGGCCAGGGGTCTGGGCTAGCATTCCGTGTGAACTCACACACCCAGGCACCTAGCACCGATTTCCCCATGTTCTTCCGACCCTGATTCTCACTCTTCTTCTGTCCCCCCCCCCCCCCCTTCCTTCGGCTTTTTGCCTTTTCTAGGGCCGCTCCTGCGGCATATGGAAGTTCCCCTGCCAGGGGTCCAATCGGAGCTGTAGCCGCTGGCCTGCACCAGACCCACAGCAACGCGGGATCTGAGCCACGTCTGCAACCTGCACCACAGCTCACGGCAATGCTGGATCCTTAACCCACTGAGCAAGGCCAGGGATGGAACCTGCAACCTCATGGTTCCTAGTCAGATTCATTAACCACTGAGCCACAATGGGAACTCTGACTCTCCCTCTTCCCTGCCTGATACCTTAAGAGCCTGATCGTTTGTGGGGAAATGAAATCCCAGCTGGCAAGAGCCACCTTATCTTCCCAGCACACGAGAAAAGAATAGGCGCAGGCTCACATCCATCTTATGTTTCTATGCCTTGCCCTGGCCCCACCGTTTCAGAAAGCTGTGTCCCTCCACCTGTCAAAAGCCAAAGCCCAGGAGTTCCCGTCGTGGAATAGTGGAAAGGAATCCAACCAGGAACCATGAGGTTGCAGGTTCGATCCCAGGCCTTCCACAGTGGGTTTAGGATCTGGTGGCATCACCTTGCGCTGCGGTGTAGGTTGCAGACGCAGCTTGGATCTGATGGTGCTTGTGACTGTGGCATACACCCCAGCAGTTGTAGGTCTGATTCGGCCCCTAGCCCGGGAACCTCCATATGATGGGGGGAGGGGGGGGGGGGAGGCTGCAGCCAAAGCCCAAGGAAGAAAGACAATCAGAATGTTGCGTGGAACTCCTGGAGACTTAACAACCACCACCAGTCATGACCATGGCTGTCAACCGACACCAGAGCCAAAGAAATGTCGGATCAAATAGGAACCTGCCACTTACACCAGTACTCACCACAATGCAGGACCACAAAAACAAAGGAACAAGAAACCAAAACTAAATAATTGCCCAGGAGCAGCAGGTGCAGGAAAAGCATGCTGACTCTCACCCCCCAGAAGCCAGAGGTAACCTATTTATCACCCCACACGCACACACCTCAGCACCACCAGCACCAGCACCCCCCCCCCCCACCCCAGGATCGAATCTGCATCCTCGTGGGTGCTCCTCAGCTTTGTTACCAATGAGCCACAATGGGATCTCCCCAATCCAGGTTTTTATGTTTCTTTTTTTTTTTTTTTTCCCCTTGCTTTCTTCGGGTGGCACTCACGGCACACGGAGGTTCCCAGGCTAGGGAATCAGAGCTTGAGCCACTGGCCTACACCACAGACACAGCAACACCAGGTCCGATCTGTGTCTGCAACCTACACCACAGTTCAGGGCAATGCCAGATCTTTCACCCACTGAGCGAGGCCAGGGATCAAACCAGCACTCTCATGGATGCTACTCAGATTCCTACCTGCTGAGTCACAATGGGAACTCCACTAAATACATAAATTTTTTCAAAGAGAGAGAGAGAGGGAGAGTGTGTGTGTGTGTGTGTGTGTGTGTGTGTGTGTGTGTGAGAGAGAGAGAGAGAGAGGTCTGGTATCACTTGGGGAAAAATAAAATTATGCTTGGAGAAAAATACCTGTCCCTAGAGATCATTCACAATGGCTTGTTCTGCCTGTTCATTTCTCTCTTTCTTCCCTTTTCTTTTTTCCTTCCTTTTCTTTTCCTTTCGCATCTGTCTGTGCCGTGTGTGTGTGTGTGTGTGTGTGTGTGTGTGTGTGTGTGTGTGTGTGTGTGTGTGTGTGTGTGTGTAGTCTTCTTTTAGGGCTTCACATGTGCCATTTTGTAGGTTCCCAGGTTAGGGGTCAATGCTAGTCGGGTTCGTTTCCACCGAGCCACAACGGGAATTCCTGCCTTGTGCTTCTTTATCTTTGCTCTGTTACTAGGTGCTAGGGATTCCTTTTTGTTAAGTCCAGTCACTTAAATAAGGGTGTTTGCAGGGTTGCCTAAAGCATCAAAAATGTATTTTCTCATTAAATATTGGAATGTGGGGAGTTCCTGTTGTGGCTCAGTGGTAACAAACCCGACTAGTATCCATGTATGCCGGTTCGACCCCTGGTTTGGGAACTTCCGTATGCCACAGTTATGGCTCTAAAAAATCCTCTCTCTCTCTCTCTCTCTCTCTCTCTCTCTCTCGATAATATACACATACACACACACATCCATACGTACATACCTATGTACACATATACATATACATTGGAATTTGGTCTGCCATCGATGAGATGCTCCCTCTTTGTGTGTTGTTCATTTTGTTTTTTGTTTTTTAGGAGTGCACCCTCGGGATATGGAAGTTCCCTGGGCTAGGGGTTGAAGAATCGGAGCTGTAGCTGCTGGCCTGCACCTCAGCCAGAGCTATGCCCTGCCAGATCACCCGATCTGAGCTGAGTGGCCACGTCTGTCACCTACACCTACCTCCCCCTGAATGAAGACGTATTTTCAATACATCTCAAGTGGAGAAAAACTTGCTAAAAATCACTTTATTTGTCATGGAAACCATATCTTCTAGCAGACATGGCACAAAAGCCAGTGTTTATGGTCATCACACCACAGACATCAGAATTCCAAGCTTCTAGGGGTTTCTTGGGGGTGGGGTGGGGTGTGTCCCCAGGGCCTGTGGAAGTTCCATGCCCACCCCTCTGCCACCACCCAGGGATCCTTCGCCCTGGGTGGGTGGGGGGAGGGAGAGGGTATCTCAGCAGAAACGATCTTATCTTACGGGGTTTATGGATGGCTAGAAGCATGTGGTTCTGTTCATCTCATGCTTGAGGTTTCGGTTTTTGCCCTCCTACCTACCCAATGGTCGGCAGATGGAATTCTTCTGGTTTTCTCTGGCCATCCCTCTCCTCGAACTCACGGGTCCAGTTTTTCTCCCACATTTGACTTTTCCGGGAGATCCACAAAAGGAAGCGCCAACCCTTGACATCCACCGACAAGAGATCACCACCCTCTGCCCCTCTTTAGCCCCTTCTCATCCTCATGCCTGCCTGCACACATCGGAGACATTTCCAAGTGCCCAGGAGGATCCTTGGACCCTGACACCTCGAAATCTTCCCTGAGCAGCAGTGCTCGGGACTCAGACCTGGGGTTTATCACGGGCTCCAACCACGACCTTTGGTTTTCCTGGGCTGGGAGATCGGTTTCATGAGATGGAACCGGCTGCGGATTCAGCTTCTGGATCTGGACTGTGAAACGTTGTACAAGACTTTTTTCAAGGCATGACTGTAGGGGAACAAAACCTTGCGGCCCGCCCCCCGCCACATCCCAGATGTCACATGAGCACGGGGAGGAATTCTGTGGAGCTGGAAACAACCATGACCCAAAAGAACACAGGAAGGAATTCCTGTCATGGCGGGGCAGAAACGAATCGGACTAGGAATCACGAGGTGGCAGGTTTGATCCCTGGCCTCGCTCAGGGGTTTAAGGATCTGGCATTTTTCCGCGAGCTGTGGCATAAGGTCTCAGATGTGGCTCGGATCCCGCCGTTGCTGTGGCTGTGGCTCAGGCTAGCAGATGCAGCTCCGATTCAACACCAAGCGTGGGCGCGCGCGCGCGCGCGGGGGGTGGGGGGGAGGCGGGGAGGGAAGCAAACCTCCTAAGAACGACGAAAGTGCAGTTAGGAAACAGAAAATGATGATCCCGGAAGTCCACTTGAATGTGGTTGGGAGACATGCGTAGGACCACACCGCCACCGTGTGAGAGACCAGTGCAAGACAGCTGAACAATACAAAGCGGGGTGGGGGGTGGGGTGCTTGGCGGGGGTTGGAGGAGGAGGAGGAGGAGGAGGAGGTGGGGGGAGACGGCGGCACTGGTGCTGGGCAAAGGTGCCTCTGGGCGAGGACTTTGGTGACCATATTCTCATGGCAGGCTTGAGAGCCCAAAAGATGACATGGTGGAGGCTGAAGTTAAGTTTGGTCAAAAGGAAAACAACCATGAGAAAAGATGCATCCACCCACACCTAGAAAAGATATCGTGCCAGGAATGGGAGCCCTGTTCCAATGGCTCTTCCTGGGATTGTGGGAAATGAATCGATAGCAAGAAGATGCTTTCACATCCATGTCTTCAATGACTCCTGTACTAAGTGCGTCGTGGTTTTGCCAGTTTGGCAGAGTTGTGGAATGTCATCCGGCAATTGCATCTCCCCTGCCCAACCAGCAAGATGGAGTTGTTCTTTTTTTTTTTTTTTTTTTTTTTTCCTGCTGCACTGCCTTTCCTGTGCCAGGGATCGAACTTGAGGCTCAGCTGTGACCTAGGCACAGCGGGAACTCCAAGATGGATTTCTTTTTCCTTCTTTTTCTTTCCTTCCTTCCTTTCTTCCTTTCTTTCTTTTCTCTCTCTCTCTTTCTTTTTCTTTTCTTTCTTTCTTTCTCTTTCCTTCCTTCCTTTCTTCCTTTCTTTCTCCTTTCTTTTTCTTTCTTTCTTTCTTTCTTTCTTTCTTTCTTTCTTTCTTTCTTTCTTTCTTTCTTTCTTTCTTTCTCTCTCTCTATCTTTCTCTTTCCTTCCTTTCTTTCTTTCTCTTTCTTTCTTTCTTTCTTTCTTTCTTTCTTTCTTTCTTTCTTTCTTTCTTTCTTTCTTTCTCTCTCTCTCTCTCTCTCTCTCTCTCTTTCTGGTTTTTTTTGGGGGGGAGCCACACCCGCAGCACATGGAGGTTCCCAGGCTAGGGGTCAATTCGGAGCCTTACCTGCCGGCCTACACCACAGGCACAGCCACGCGGGATCCGAGCCGCGTCTGTGACGGACACCACAGCTCACGGCAATGCCAGATCCTTAACCCAACAAGTGAGCCAGGGATCAAACCTGCAACCTCATGGTTCCTGGTCGGATTTGTTTCCACTACCCCAGGATGGCAATCCTGAGACTTGCAAAGTTTATTGTTTGTTTCGGGTTTTCTCCACCCCCTCTCCCTCCCGTTTCAGCTTTATGTTTTACTTTTTGGCCACACCCACGGGCAGCAAGTGGAAGTTTTTCCTGAGGCAGAGATGGAACCTGCACCACACAGGGGCAACCAGAGCCACCGCGTTGAGAAAGCAGGAGCCTTGACCCTGTTGGTCGTGGGCTTCCTTCTTCTTCTTCTTCTTCTGTTGTTGTTTTTTGGGTTTTTTTTGGGGGGGGGTTGTTTTCCTTTTTTTGTTTTGTTTTGTTTTGTTTTGGATGAGATTTCAGTTCACCCCCCCCCCCCAACACACACACACACTCATAGTGTTGCGTTGTACTTTCCCTCCATTGTGGTTGGTCAGTCATGCTGAAATCCATGTTTCTATGACCTGACCACCAGAGCATTTGCCCCAGGCAGCCATTTGTTCTCTTTGGACTTTGTCTCAGTCTATGCAGAGAGAGATTTTCATTTCCACTTTCCTAGGATCGACTGTATCCTTCTCTCCCTTCCTAAGCTTCTGGGCTTTGCTTGTCTGCTTTTGACAGACCGTCTCCGTCGGTAAGGGTGGCAGGTAAACCGACTCCTGCGTTGTCGTTCTCCGAGAGCTTGCCCGGTTTCGTTTTTGCCAGTCCCCGCCTACCCTCCCACCCTCCCTCTCTCCCTCCCTCCTCCAGCTCCGTGCAGGGAGGTGGGGTGGGGGTGGGGGAGAGAAGAGAAGGTGGAGGGGAACCTGAGATCTCTCTCGCTAGTGCCACCCTCACCGCGCCGGCTTCTCTCTGGAATTCCCAAGCCCAGGAAGGGACATGCTTGGGGGAGCGAGCGCGGCTCCTTCTAGGCAACAGCGAGAACCTCTTCCCAGCTCCTTCCCCGCCGCCGCCGCCGCCGCCGCCGCCGCCGCCGCCGCCGCCGCCCCCCTCTTTCCATCTGCTGCCATCACGCCACGCAGTGCCTTGCCAGGAGGCAGCTCCGCGAGGCAAGCTTCGCGGTCGTGCAGGACGCCTGGCGCCTCGGCCCCGGGAAGAGCTCGGGCATTTGGGTGGCCGGCGCTGTGTCGTTGTGTCGCCGCCGGCCGGCCGGCCTTCCGGATCTGTCCCGGTGACGTTGGTGGCGGTTGTCGCGTGCCATCTAGTGTCCGCTTTTATATCGTCCCTTCCCTCTGCAGCTTTGGGGACCTTCGCGAGGGATGTGACTCAGCCATCCGGCCTGAGTCAGAGTTCCGGGAGGCTGGCGACACTGGCGGCGACAGCTCCGGTGGCTCAGAGGCCTGGGAGTGTCCCTCTCTCACCGGAGATTGGGCCTGCAGGCCTGTGAGGGAGTGACTGTCACCGCGCTCCCCAGGCAGGCTCTGGGGCCGCCTGGCCGGGTCGACCAGCATCCGCTCTTGCCGCTCCGGCCCCGGGGACCGACCAGGCCTGGGCCGGGCCGCCTCCCTAGCGAGGGGAGAGGGTGTGCGGCGCCCGGGACTGCCTGTGCTCGGGTGGCCTGGCCTTGTCCCGGGTCGCCCTTTGGAGCGTGAATGACTCCCGCCTGCGGTCCCTCCAGCCTCTCATCCCCGAAGTGAGGAGCGGCCCGGGTTGTGCGCTGAGGGCGTTGGAGGGCGCGACAGGCTCGGTGGCCGGCACGCTTGTTTCCCGGTCGTCATGCCGGCATGGGCCCCTCCCCGCCTGCCCCCCGACTGATGGCTACCGCCGGCCCGTGCGGAGTCGTACTCACGAGGTCTAGACCGGCACAAGACGTGAGGGGTGGAGCGGAAAGGGTGGCTCGGGCCCCGGCGCCTTCCTTCGCGGGGTCCGTTCGTCGGAGGCGCCTCCGTGGAAACATTTTTTTTTCCAAGTCCTGATGGATCCGGAGACGGTGGACGGTACCCCGCCGGCCCCCTGCTCCCGGGTGTGGCCGGGAAGGGTGCACCTGGGCCTGAGGCGTGCCCATGTAGGGTCCCGGTCGTTGGACAAGACTTCGTTTCCCACGCTCTCATTTCCCGCCCCCCGCCCTCGGAGTGTTTCCCTGTCGGTCGGTCGATCGGTCGGGAGGTGGGGACCGGCCTGAGCTGGATGGTGTGTCCTGGATTTTGGGGGAGCCAAGTCCCCGTCTGGAGCTCCGGACAGACCGATACCTGCCCGCGTGGGCAAGCCGGGAAGGGCTTCCCCGGCTGGCCGGCCGGCTCCACCTCCTTCATGTCCCTGTCCCTTCCTTGCGGTCACGCTCCCCGGGTCGACCAGATGGCTCTGAGAGCGCTGGGTCTGGCGACTCTAGGGCAGGGCTGGGGGACAAGTGTCCGGATGGGGGTTCCGGGGATACCCCCACGTCCTGTGGGTGGGCCCCGCTGCTGGGCATGGACATTTTTCGCGGCCGAAATACGCCTTTTCTGTCACCAGGTAGATGCTGACACGATCCTCTTCAGCGCCTGTCGCTGGAGACCTTGGGCCTCTGGATGCACGTGGGGGGCTTTGGGCTTTCGGCTGCTGTCCAAGGCCTGACCCTGCCCTTTGCACCCCGCGTGGGGGCCGCTCGCCTGGGCCTGTGCGCCGGCTCTCACTTGTGCATCCAGCTGGCCCGTGCTGCGGTGTCTCCTCCGGTCTCTGGCTGACCCGAGGGCGGCAGGGCGCGTGGCCCTGTGGGGTCTTCTACCCTGTGTGCCTCCCTGCTGCGGGCACCCGGCGGCTCGGCTGGGACAACCCCACCCTGTTGGCTCCGTGCCACGTGTCAGGCGTTCTCCCTCCCGGGGTTGTCAGCCGCTGTCTCTCCCCTGAGAGAGGAAGGGGAGGAGGAGGAGGAGGAGGGGGTGCCGGTGAAGCTGAAGCAGGCCCCCGTGGTGATTGTCTTTGCTGGCCCTCCCTCCCCTCTTCTGGGCTCTTCCCTGGCTCTGCCAGGACTGATCGATGTGGTGATGTGGCGCTCTCCTGGGCTTGGGCTTAAGCCGCGCCAGATGAGGGACGGCCGCTCATGGTGAGCTGGGCCGCGCCTCTCATTCTGTCGCGGGCCCCTCGCTGCTCCTCCCCCACCTGCGGGTGGTGTGGGGGAAGGCAGGGGTGCGGCCTCCAGCCTGACCTCTGGTCTCCCGCCCTGCTGCCTTCGGGTGTCAGTCGGGGGGGGGGGGCCTGGGTCCTTTGGGACGCAGCAGGCATTCTCGCTTTGCCGCCTTGGCGTGTGCCTTGCGAGCGGTCCCTCCCCAAAGTGGGGGGGAGGCCTCCCTCGCTGCCATGCTTCGCATCCCTGCGGGTGCGTGAGCGTGCCTCCCCTGGTCCTCTGTGGTGCCCCTGGAGTACTCCGGGTTGCCTGTCAGATGCCCGAGGCCGAGCGGTGGTGTCGTTTTCCTCTCCCAGCGGTGAGTCCCCTCGGGTCCCCACTGTGGTGGTGGCGTGCCCCACGAGCAGCTTCCTAAAGCTCAGGGGAGGGGGTCGAGACGGTAAGGCAGGGGAAGCTTGTGTCCCCTCCCCGGGAGGGGCTCAGGTGGACCCCTTGTCATGGGTCTCCCTCACTGTGTGCCAGTGAGGGCAGCCCTTGGCCCTTGAGCGGCACGCCCCATGCTTCTCCCTTGACCGGGAAGGCTGCATGTGGTCGTGAGAGCGACCGCGGTGGGCCGGGAGATGTGAAGGGGGGGTCCCCGTCTGGCTTTCCGGACGTGGCACCCCTCCACCCACGTGGAAAAGTCTGAAAGGCAAGCCTGGTGGCAGCACAGACTCTTGCTCTCCCGGCTCTGACCGTGGACGCTCACATGGGCTGTGTGCTTTACCCATACCGCAGACCCCCCCCCTTCTGACTTCCCACTTTTTGGGAGTGTTCCCACTCCCGTGGGTCCCCGAAGGGGCGAACGATGGTGTGGGGGGCACGACGCGCCCTCGGTGAGAAAGCCTTCTCTAGCGATCTGAGAGGGGGGCCTTGGGGTACCTGGACCCCCCAGCCGCCGCCCCTCTGAAGTGTGCAAGGCAGTAGCTGCCGGTGCTACTTGCCACAGCGTGTGGGCAAGAGCCGCCCTCGCGCGAGGGGTGCGCTGGCCCCCGCGGTGGGGGCCAAGCGCTGCTCTTTTGCCTAATGCGGCCTGTACCTCCCCCCTCCGAGTTGGGGGAGGGTCACGCCGGGCCGGGCCGGGTTTTGGCATCCAGCGCCGGGC
>NC_139392.1:41920000-41937500 GCF_054392235.1 Sus scrofa
GCCCGCGGGGTCGACCAGCTGTCCCGGCCGACTCGGGCCCGGGTCCGAGGGCCCGCGGGGTCGACCAGCTGTCCCGGCCGACTCGGGCCCGGGTCCGAGGGGCCCCGGGGTCGACCAGCTGTCCCGGCCGACTCGGGCCCGGGTCCGAGGGCCCGCGGGGTCGACCAGCTGTCCCGGCCGACTCGGGCCCGGGTCCGAGGGGCCCCGGGGTCGACCAGCTGTCCCGGCCGACTCGGGCCCGGGTCCGAGGGCCCGCGGGGTCGACCAGCTGTCCCGGCCGACTCGGGCCCGGGTCCGAGGGCCCGCGGGGTCGACCAGCTGTCCCGGCCGACTCGGGCCCGGGTCCGAGGGCCCGCGGGGTCGACCAGCTGTCCCGGCCGACTCGGGCCCGGGTCCGAGGGCCCGCGGGGTCGACCAGCTGTCCCGGCCGACTCGGGCCCGGGTCCGAGGGCCCGCGGGGTCGACCAGCTGTCCCGGCCGACTCGGGCCCGGGTCCGAGGGCCCGCGGGGTCGACCAGCTGTCCCGGCCGACTCGGGCCCGGGTCCGAGGGCCCGCGGGGTCGACCAGCTGTCCCGGCCGACTCGGGCCCGGGTCCGTGTGGCCCTCGATGGGATCCCTGGGGTTGTCTTGATGCCGGGGCCGTCCGTCCGTCTCTGCCAACTCACTCGCTGGGGTCGTGTCTGCACCGCGTTGACTGCCTCTCTCCGGGGCCTGAGTCTCCCGGACAGGGTGTGTCGTTTTGTGTTCGATGTTTTCTGAGCTTCCCCTCTGGCCTAGTGATTTCCTTCTTCTCTATTGAAATCAAACACGTCCCAGCACTTGGGTGCATAGCATTTTATTTGGCCCGCGCCGCCCCGCCGCCCTTGCCGCGACAACGTTGCTGTCCCTGTATTAGGACGGTGAGGAGGTTCTTGTTGGTCTTCGGATGGCCGCACCCACGGTCTATGGAGCTTCCCAGGCTAGGGGTCGAACTGGTGTTACGGCTGCTGGCCTACGCCCGAGCCGCAGCCGTGCCGGATCTGAGCCTCGTCTCAACCCCCTGCGTGAGGCGAAGGATGGAGCCCGCAACCTCATGGTCCCTAGTCAGATTCGTTTCCTCTGTGCCACGAGGGAAAGTCCTGAATCAACGATGCACGGATTTAGGACGCTATGGAGGGATGCATTGGCCGGCCCCAGGTCATATGGGGTTCCGGAGCCAGGGATCCGATCCAAGTCCCAGCTGTGGCAACGTGATTACTTGAAAGAGGACCCTTTAAAGCCGGGGTGGGGGTGGCGGGAGGGGATGACACTGCATGCCATGGAGGCGCTCACCTGTCCTTTTTGTGGACACCTTTTCCGCGGTGGTGACAATGGATGCCCTGGCTGCCGTTCGGAAATGAAAGGTGAAGGCCAAGGTCCACGGTCCGTGGTCGGCGTGGTTCGTCTTCAAGGCCACGGATGAAGAAACGGGCTCCAGGAGGAAAGAGTCCAGGCCTTATGCCTGCCCTGCCTGGAGAATCCATGTCGCCACACAGCGATCCATCCCGATGCGTTCGTTGGTCCTGCGACGCCCCCTGCCGTAAGCTGCTTTTTATAGTCTCCGAAAAGGTCCGCCAGATGGCTCCCGGGGTGGGCCTGGGACGACCAAGTTCGGGGCCGGAAGAGGCCACTTCCAAGTGGGGGAGGAGTTACAAGTGGGTGGCAGACCTGAAGATAACCTGGAGGGGAGGAAAAAGGAGGGGAACCGTGACCGACCGAGCGAGCCGGAGGGGAGGGGAGGGGAGGGGAGGGGAGGGACGATGGGATGGCACCATCGGGAGTCCTGCTCAAAGAATTGGAGCCTCCTTGAGACATGCGACCACATCCATCATTCCAGAGGGAATGGAAGCGTCTTCCCCATGGTTGTACAATGATACATGTCCTTCAGAGTCCCTGAGAAAAAAAGGAATACAAGGCAAGATTTTGTCCGTGGAGGGAAGGGGGGGGGGGGGAGAACAGAGGCTCCAGACTTTGGATCTCTTGGCACAGGGGCCTCCTGCGCCGTATGGAAAGGACTGTTCCTAGGGTGCTCTCAGAATGGGATTTCTGGGTCCCACGAACCTTGTGTGTTGGACAAAGAGGCAGAAAGAGGGGTTCCCGGCTGGAAAGCCCAAACCACAGCTCTTCAGATGGGTAGGGAAGGGCAGACAGACTTCCGGCCCCAAGCAGTGATCTGGACCTCCAGAGGCCTTAGGACGACTTCACTGAGAACACGCAGAATACGACCCAGCCACAGCGTCCTCTATACCTAGCTCTGTTTCACTTTCTCTGTCTCTCTCCCCTCCTCCTCTTTCTCCCTCTGATTCTGCCTCTCACTGTCTGCCTATCCTCCGTCCCTCCCTGTCTGTCTCTGTCTCTCTCCCTCACAAGCACACCAAAGCGGGTCCCCCCCCCCCCCCCGGAAAGGACGGATGTGAGACGGACACCCTCTTCTTCCCGTCTTGAAAGCAGGAGAAAAACCTTCCTCTAGAAGCCCAAGTTCAAAGCCAGCTGTTTCAAGGAACGTCTGCCTCTGGCAAGGGGGAGGGGGAGGGCGAGGGGGAGGGCGAGGGGGCGGCCTGGAGGCAGCCTGGAGCACCCACGGCATGCATTCAGAAACCTCGTGCATCTCTCTTCCGGTGCTATCTTTTGGGGGCACGTGGTACTCTTGGGCAAGTCCTCCGAACGATAGTGGAAACAAACATCTGTCTTCTCTCCCACACCTGATGAATGCAGACAGACACACTGGAAGAGCACCCACCCCCCCTTTTCCCCCAAAGGACTCTTGTCACTGTACAGACGGGGGGGGGGGGGGGGGGGGCGGCACGGGGGTGTCACACGCAGTCTTGGTGGCTCGTCTATGTTTCCAATCCGCCCAGGCAGTGCAGGCGGCCACCACTGCTGCTGCCACCTCTCACCGATCGTTCATCCTGTCCGTCAGTGCTATGACAGCACTAAGCTCTTCAGGGAGAAAATGCTCCCTGCCTTTCCTCTCGGAGGGCACACTGAGGGCACCCACTCCCATTAACAAAGTTTATTCACCTTGACAGGAAGAAAAGAGCTTGGGGTTTCTCACACCGCTGCAGATGACACTTTCCTACCGACTCTGGAATTCTCTTGCTCATTCTCCGGTGGGCCCGCCCCCCCCATTTCAGGAGAGGGTGTTTGGTTCTGGGTTGGGGTGCGTGTGTGTGCGCGCGTGTGTGTGTGCGTGTGGGTGTGTGTGTCTGGGTGTGTCTGTGTCTTGCTTTTTCATTTTATTGGAATACAGTTGACTGACAAAGTTGTATGAACTTACAGGGTTGTTTCTGGGTGTTCGTCATGGCAGTGAAAGGAAACACCAGGATTTCCCTAGAAAGCCATCCCGTTCACCTGATCGGTGGCGTGAAGGACATTCACATCCTCCTTGAGTTTCGCATTTGAAAGTGAGGGGCGGGTGCGTGCAGCAGGTCCCCCCCCACCCCACCCCGCGCCCCGAACGTGCCTCCCGCAGTGGCACTAGGAGTGTGTGCAATGAAAGGGACAGGACACCAGACACCAGAGGACCATTCTGACCCTCCTTTCCTTCTCTCTTCGGAAAGCAGGAAATAAATCTCTTGGGTGAAAGAAAAGTGTGCTCCCTGCCACGAAATTTGGGGGGGGGGGGTGTCGGGTTGGCGATAAGGACTTCACTGCTCCCATGGCTCCTGCAATGTTCACGAATCCTCCAAATCCTCAAGGCAAGATGGTTCACAACCAATACATGAGCGAGCTGTCAGAGACACCAGGGACTGAAACACTCCGTATTAGGGAGGGGTCCTCACTCACTTTCATGCAAAGGCAGCGACAACAGCAGCCTTTTCAAAGATGGCTGCAGGCAAGAGGGTGGGGGAGATGATGGAGAAAGTGGTGGTGGCGGCGGCGGCGGCGGCGGCGGCGGCGGCGTGGCAGACTTGGATCACGTCCATTATGTTCATTCAACAAACAGTCGGGGCGACGGGAGAATGGCCGCTTGGTGGTCTGTGTTTCTCCAGGCTCCCTGACCCACTCCCTGCCCCACACCCCCAACCCCCCACACCCCCTTGGACATGGGCAGGAAGGTTTCTAGAGAAGGCAGTGCCTGACCTGCCGGCTCTGTCACCCTGGGGGGAGAACATTTCGGAGAGTCGCCAGAGGCTTCAGACTTCCTACCCCTCTCCCTCCCCCACTCTGAACCCTGGTAACTAGACTTCATTCAACCGACACTTAGGATGGGTCATCCAACTGTTCTCTCATGAAGGAAGGAAGGAAGGAAGGAAGGTGGGTCGGTGGGTAGGTGGGTGTGTTTTCTGCGTGGGGTGAAGCCTTCCCTCCCTCGATGCAAGCCTGATATCCTCACCTGTCACAGAGACTGGACCCCTAAAAAACTACTGTGTCCGGTTTTCTCCCATTTAGGGGGTTCCAGAGTGTGTGTGCGTGCGTGCGCGTGTGCGTGCGTGCGTGCGCGTGCGTGTGCGTGTGCGTGTGCGTGTGTGTGTGTGTGTGTGTGTGTTTTGAGGGCCACACCCACGGCATATGGAGGTTCCCAGATGACGGATCGAATCGGAGGCTTTAGCTGCTGGCCTCCTACACCACAGAAACAGGAATGCCAGGTCCGAGCCGCGTCTGGGACCAACACCACAGCTCACGGCAACACTGGATCCTTTACCCACTGAGCGAGGTGGACAGGGATCGAACCTGCAACCTCATGGTTCCTGGTCGGATTCATTTCCACTGCGCCATGGCGGGAACTCTGCTTTGTGGTTTTGGCGTTTGGATTCCAGAAGGTGGCGTAGGGGTCCCTGTTCGTCATCTATTGGATAGAGACTCGTGTGTGTATATGTTCATCCCATCCTCCTCATGGATCCCTCTCCCCCGCCCTCATGATTTCTTTTTCCCCCTCTGCTTTTTAGGGCTGCCCTCGTGGCATATGGAAGTTCCCAAGCGAGGGGTTGAATCGGAGCTACGGCTGCTGGCCTACGCCACAGGCACAGCCATGTGGGATCCGAGCCGCGTCTGCGACCGACACCACAGCTCACGGCACTGCCTGCCGGATCCTTACCGCCCCCCTGAGCGAGGCCAGGGATCGAACCCACACCCTTCCCTGCAAAGGTTCCTCGTCGGATGCGCTTCCATGGTGCCACGACAGGAACTCCCCCGTGATGGTTTTTTTTCACGCTGGTGTTCCCACCAACAAGGAAGGAATGGCCCAATATTCTGGAATCACCTAGAGGGGAAAAGACGCTGAAAAAGAAAGAACGGAGGGATAGATGGATGTAGATGGATCACTGAATCCCCTTGACTGTACACCTGAAACGAACACAACATTGTAAGCAAGCCCACTGTACGCCGAGCTAAAGCAACAACAACAACCAACAACCACAACAAACTTACATCTTAAAAAAAAAAAAAAAAAAAAAAAAGAAGATGTCCCCTGCAGTTCCCATCAGGGCTCAGCGGTAATGAACCCGACTAGGATCCGTGAGGATGTGGGTTCGATCCCTCCCCTGGCCTCGCTTGGTGGGTTAAGGATCCCGTGTTGCTGTGGCGGTGGGGTAGGCCCGCAGCTACAGTTCTGATTCGACCGTGAGTCTGGGAACTTCCATAGGGCTGGGGCGTGGGCGTTAAAAAAAGATATACTATATGCATACTATATACATATGTAGGAGTTCCCGTCATGGCTGGACGAATCCGACTAGGAGGCCTGAGGGTGCGGGTTCGATCCCTGGCCTCGCTCGTTGGGTTCAGGATCGGGTGTTGCCGTGAGCTCTGGTGTAGGTCGCAGACAGGGCTCGGATCCCGCGTTGTGCTGGCTCTGGTGTAGGCCGGTGGCTACGGCTCCGATTGGACCCCTAGCCTGGGAACCTCCATGTGCCATGGGTGCAGCCCTAGAAACAGAAAATAACTACGTGTGTGTGTCTGTGTGTGTGTGTGTGTGTCTGTGTGTGTGTGTGTGTGTGTGTGTGTGTGTGTGCGTGTGTCTGTGTGTGTCTGTGTGTGTGTGTATACAGATAGATATAGATATACAGATATAGATATAGATATATCACCTACCTAAAGGCCCAGGACTAGAGAAAGCATTGGGTCATTAGGATCTAAGAATCTTCTCCCCGCCCCCCAAATCCATCCATCCAACCCACCCTCCCTCCCTCTCTCCATCTTTCACTTTTCCTGATAAAGACAAAGGGACAAAAATTGTTTGTTTGTTTGTTTCTTTGTTTGTTCGTTTCTTTCTCAAAAGATGTACATCTACTTTGTAACTTATACCTCTGTCAGAGGGATGGAGAATCCTTGACCTTTTCCTCCCTACCCAAATCCTTCCAGAAGTCAGAAACTCAGTGGCTGGAAAACTGGACTGGATCCTGAAGTTTTTCCAGTTGCCTTCCATCTCTGGCTACAACTCTCTTCATGAGCGTTTCCCATTTTCTCCCACCCTTTGGACCTGGCATCCTTGTGGATGAGAACACGTATCGCTTGTCCCGAGGCCCTGAAAACGGAAGCTAGTGGAGTCCCTCGATGAACACATCAGAGAAATGGTCTCTGAGAGTGTCTCTGAGAGTGAAACCATCACCCTGTGTTCATTTCTCTAAGAGCCCCTCGGAAAGTTGGCCCCAACACCTGACGGCATTCTCAGAGGGGCCTTTCAAAAGACTGAAGGGGCGTTCCCGTCATGGCTCCGTGGTTAACGAATCCGACTAGGAACCGTGAGGTTGCGGGTTCGATCCCTGCCCTCACTCAGTGGGTTAAGGATCCAGCGTTGCCGTGAGCTGTGGTGTCGGTCGCAGACACGGCTCGGATCCCACGTTGCTGTGGCTCTGGCGTAGGCTGGCAGCTATGGCTCCGATTCGACCCCTAGCCTGGGAACCTCCATATGCCATGGGAGCGGCCCAAGAAATGGCAAAAAGACAAAACAAACAAACAAACAAACAAACCGACAAAACAAAAGACTGAAGGGACTTTCCCCTCTCCCTCTCTCTTCCCTCTGTCTCACTCACTGTCTCTGTCTGTCTCTCTGTGTCTCTCTCACACGCACACGCACACACACACAGAGTCACCGGCTCCGTTCTTCATATGTAACAGTTTGAAAGTTCCAGGAAAGGTTGGCAGCCCAAACCGGCCTTGGTACTCCAGCTCCAATTAAGTCTCAGAGACAGAGTTTTGGGGTGAAGCATAAAGAACAGCTTTATTGCTTTGCCAGGCTAAGGAGGCCACAGCAGGCTAAGGACCTCAAAACTGTGTCCTCCCTTGAGAGGGGATAGCAAGGGGTTCTATAGGTTTAGCTTAATGGTAGGCATGGGGGTGGCGGAGCTGTCTAGAAGCATCAGGGTGCTTGCATTCTTCTCCCTGGATAGGAGATTAGGATAGACCATTTCAAAGTCATCAAGGCTGGAGTCAGGTGGTCCATGGAATGTTTCCAGTGTCTTTGGGGTTATGGCATTTTGACCTTCTCTCTGGAGTGAAGATTGCTCATCCACGGGGCGGGCGTGGGGCGGGGGGTGGGGGGGGGTCGCAATCCTTAGGGAGTGTTTCAAGGGTAGAGAAAACACCAGGTTCACTACAACTCTGACTCGACAGTAGTCATTAGTCATAAGTTCGTGGGCCAAGGCAAGCCATAACCTAACGGAGACTATTTCAAAGTAGCTTTTAGCTGTAACAATGTCTCTGGCTCCAACACACCAGCACTCCGGGGCTTGAGCTTGGTTTCAGTTTCAGAGGAGGGAACTCTGGCTCCAAGGATTAACCCCTTCGTTCCTTTGGTTTCTGTGGGCCTGGTTCGGGGAGCCCATCCACATCACCGCCTTTTGAGAGGCCATCTGACAACTGTTTCACCAAAGCGACGTCATCTCAAAACAAGGAAACCAGTTCCATGAAATGGAGGATCTCTCCCTCCCTCTCCCTCCCTCTCCTTCTCACTCTCCTCTACCCACAGCTCATGGCAACGTGGGATTCGTAACCCAGTGAGCGAGGCTGAGCATGGAACCTGCCACCTCATGGTTCCTAGTTGCATTTATTTCCACTTCTGCACCACGATGGGACCTCCCCAGCACAGTTTTTCACACGTGAAGTTTCCCGGGACGTCTCGGAGGAGGCGGACCCCAAACGTGTCTCCATGCCCTATGTGGGTGATTCCTGTGAGGTAAAATGACTTAAGGACCGGCCCACACAAAAGGGACACTCTGGCCCTCCTTTCTGGCCCCCAGACAGCAGGAGATGAAAATCTCCTCCTCGTGCAAAGGAAGATGGCAAGTGAAGATGTCCATTCCCACACCAAGGCCAACATGCTCCAGAAGTTTTGCGGGGTTTCCCGGGTTGGGAAATGGCGGGGGCTCCTTTGGCCTGACACGAGGCGAGTTTCGTGCACACATCCTCCCCCACCCCCCTCCATGCAGTCTGCGAGGGGCAGCCTGAGGGTAGGGAAATTGGGGAAAGGGGGGAAAAAAAACACTTTCCCTAAAGAGAAGCTCCAGGAAAAGTCACCACCTCTGACTTGACTGGAGAGTTTCTGCATTTGAATGAAGTGATTGAACCCAGGCCCTGAGGCCTGGATCTTCCTGATCTCCCCTCCCCCCCTTCCCGGGCGTGAGTCCAGGCGATTTGGGAAGCGAGAGGCGGCGCAGCAGGGATGGCGGCCGGGGGTGGGGGGTGGGGCGGGCAGCTGGGGCCGGGAGTGGGGGGGTGCGGGACTAATGAACCAGCGCCTGCCTGCATGCCTGCCTGCCTGCCTGCCTGCCTGCCTGCCTGCCTGCTTGCCTGCCTGCCTGAACGAGCCCCTCCCCTCCCCCCCCACCCCCTCCCCACACCCACCCGCCTGAGGGCAGGGATGGGGCCTGAGAGCTAAGGGAAACTTCTTTGCTAGCTACTTGTCAGGGAGTGATCCCAGCTCAAAGTCCCTTTGCTTATTTCGGAACAAGGTCTGAGTCTCAGCTAGTACAGAGTTTCTGAATGTCTCGGCACATGGACTGGCCTGCACCAAACAAGCAGACAGGAAGAAAAATGAACACACAGAAATCCAGCTGGTCTCCTTCTCCCAGAGTCTCTCTTGGAGAAATTACCTTAAGCTCAGTGACTTTGCCCCGTCTCCCTCTGGTGCAAAGCCATCCCTGGAGGAGCCAGGTCTTACATGAGCAGGGCAGGGCAGGGCAGCACCACCCAGGTGAGCTGGAGAGTGGAGAGTCAAGTTGATAGATACCCCAAATGTGGCTGGCCAGGGGTCTGGGCTAGCATTCCGTGTGAACTCACACACCCAGGCACCTAGCACCGATTTCCCCATGTTCTTCCGACCCTGATTCTCACTCTTCTTCTGTCCCCCCCCCCCCCCCTTCCTTCGGCTTTTTGCCTTTTCTAGGGCCGCTCCTGCGGCATATGGAAGTTCCCCTGCCAGGGGTCCAATCGGAGCTGTAGCCGCTGGCCTGCACCAGACCCACAGCAACGCGGGATCTGAGCCACGTCTGCAACCTGCACCACAGCTCACGGCAATGCTGGATCCTTAACCCACTGAGCAAGGCCAGGGATGGAACCTGCAACCTCATGGTTCCTAGTCAGATTCATTAACCACTGAGCCACAATGGGAACTCTGACTCTCCCTCTTCCCTGCCTGATACCTTAAGAGCCTGATCGTTTGTGGGGAAATGAAATCCCAGCTGGCAAGAGCCACCTTATCTTCCCAGCACACGAGAAAAGAATAGGCGCAGGCTCACATCCATCTTATGTTTCTATGCCTTGCCCTGGCCCCACCGTTTCAGAAAGCTGTGTCCCTCCACCTGTCAAAAGCCAAAGCCCAGGAGTTCCCGTCGTGGAATAGTGGAAAGGAATCCAACCAGGAACCATGAGGTTGCAGGTTCGATCCCAGGCCTTCCACAGTGGGTTTAGGATCTGGTGGCATCACCTTGCGCTGCGGTGTAGGTTGCAGACGCAGCTTGGATCTGATGGTGCTTGTGACTGTGGCATACACCCCAGCAGTTGTAGGTCTGATTCGGCCCCTAGCCCGGGAACCTCCATATGATGGGGGGAGGGGGGGGGGGGAGGCTGCAGCCAAAGCCCAAGGAAGAAAGACAATCAGAATGTTGCGTGGAACTCCTGGAGACTTAACAACCACCACCAGTCATGACCATGGCTGTCAACCGACACCAGAGCCAAAGAAATGTCGGATCAAATAGGAACCTGCCACTTACACCAGTACTCACCACAATGCAGGACCACAAAAACAAAGGAACAAGAAACCAAAACTAAATAATTGCCCAGGAGCAGCAGGTGCAGGAAAAGCATGCTGACTCTCACCCCCCAGAAGCCAGAGGTAACCTATTTATCACCCCACACGCACACACCTCAGCACCACCAGCACCAGCACCCCCCCCCCCCACCCCAGGATCGAATCTGCATCCTCGTGGGTGCTCCTCAGCTTTGTTACCAATGAGCCACAATGGGATCTCCCCAATCCAGGTTTTTATGTTTCTTTTTTTTTTTTTTTTCCCCTTGCTTTCTTCGGGTGGCACTCACGGCACACGGAGGTTCCCAGGCTAGGGAATCAGAGCTTGAGCCACTGGCCTACACCACAGACACAGCAACACCAGGTCCGATCTGTGTCTGCAACCTACACCACAGTTCAGGGCAATGCCAGATCTTTCACCCACTGAGCGAGGCCAGGGATCAAACCAGCACTCTCATGGATGCTACTCAGATTCCTACCTGCTGAGTCACAATGGGAACTCCACTAAATACATAAATTTTTTCAAAGAGAGAGAGAGAGGGAGAGTGTGTGTGTGTGTGTGTGTGTGTGTGTGTGTGTGTGTGAGAGAGAGAGAGAGAGAGGTCTGGTATCACTTGGGGAAAAATAAAATTATGCTTGGAGAAAAATACCTGTCCCTAGAGATCATTCACAATGGCTTGTTCTGCCTGTTCATTTCTCTCTTTCTTCCCTTTTCTTTTTTCCTTCCTTTTCTTTTCCTTTCGCATCTGTCTGTGCCGTGTGTGTGTGTGTGTGTGTGTGTGTGTGTGTGTGTGTGTGTGTGTGTGTGTGTGTGTGTGTGTGTAGTCTTCTTTTAGGGCTTCACATGTGCCATTTTGTAGGTTCCCAGGTTAGGGGTCAATGCTAGTCGGGTTCGTTTCCACCGAGCCACAACGGGAATTCCTGCCTTGTGCTTCTTTATCTTTGCTCTGTTACTAGGTGCTAGGGATTCCTTTTTGTTAAGTCCAGTCACTTAAATAAGGGTGTTTGCAGGGTTGCCTAAAGCATCAAAAATGTATTTTCTCATTAAATATTGGAATGTGGGGAGTTCCTGTTGTGGCTCAGTGGTAACAAACCCGACTAGTATCCATGTATGCCGGTTCGACCCCTGGTTTGGGAACTTCCGTATGCCACAGTTATGGCTCTAAAAAATCCTCTCTCTCTCTCTCTCTCTCTCTCTCTCTCTCTCGATAATATACACATACACACACACATCCATACGTACATACCTATGTACACATATACATATACATTGGAATTTGGTCTGCCATCGATGAGATGCTCCCTCTTTGTGTGTTGTTCATTTTGTTTTTTGTTTTTTAGGAGTGCACCCTCGGGATATGGAAGTTCCCTGGGCTAGGGGTTGAAGAATCGGAGCTGTAGCTGCTGGCCTGCACCTCAGCCAGAGCTATGCCCTGCCAGATCACCCGATCTGAGCTGAGTGGCCACGTCTGTCACCTACACCTACCTCCCCCTGAATGAAGACGTATTTTCAATACATCTCAAGTGGAGAAAAACTTGCTAAAAATCACTTTATTTGTCATGGAAACCATATCTTCTAGCAGACATGGCACAAAAGCCAGTGTTTATGGTCATCACACCACAGACATCAGAATTCCAAGCTTCTAGGGGTTTCTTGGGGGTGGGGTGGGGTGTGTCCCCAGGGCCTGTGGAAGTTCCATGCCCACCCCTCTGCCACCACCCAGGGATCCTTCGCCCTGGGTGGGTGGGGGGAGGGAGAGGGTATCTCAGCAGAAACGATCTTATCTTACGGGGTTTATGGATGGCTAGAAGCATGTGGTTCTGTTCATCTCATGCTTGAGGTTTCGGTTTTTGCCCTCCTACCTACCCAATGGTCGGCAGATGGAATTCTTCTGGTTTTCTCTGGCCATCCCTCTCCTCGAACTCACGGGTCCAGTTTTTCTCCCACATTTGACTTTTCCGGGAGATCCACAAAAGGAAGCGCCAACCCTTGACATCCACCGACAAGAGATCACCACCCTCTGCCCCTCTTTAGCCCCTTCTCATCCTCATGCCTGCCTGCACACATCGGAGACATTTCCAAGTGCCCAGGAGGATCCTTGGACCCTGACACCTCGAAATCTTCCCTGAGCAGCAGTGCTCGGGACTCAGACCTGGGGTTTATCACGGGCTCCAACCACGACCTTTGGTTTTCCTGGGCTGGGAGATCGGTTTCATGAGATGGAACCGGCTGCGGATTCAGCTTCTGGATCTGGACTGTGAAACGTTGTACAAGACTTTTTTCAAGGCATGACTGTAGGGGAACAAAACCTTGCGGCCCGCCCCCCGCCACATCCCAGATGTCACATGAGCACGGGGAGGAATTCTGTGGAGCTGGAAACAACCATGACCCAAAAGAACACAGGAAGGAATTCCTGTCATGGCGGGGCAGAAACGAATCGGACTAGGAATCACGAGGTGGCAGGTTTGATCCCTGGCCTCGCTCAGGGGTTTAAGGATCTGGCATTTTTCCGCGAGCTGTGGCATAAGGTCTCAGATGTGGCTCGGATCCCGCCGTTGCTGTGGCTGTGGCTCAGGCTAGCAGATGCAGCTCCGATTCAACACCAAGCGTGGGCGCGCGCGCGCGCGCGGGGGGTGGGGGGGAGGCGGGGAGGGAAGCAAACCTCCTAAGAACGACGAAAGTGCAGTTAGGAAACAGAAAATGATGATCCCGGAAGTCCACTTGAATGTGGTTGGGAGACATGCGTAGGACCACACCGCCACCGTGTGAGAGACCAGTGCAAGACAGCTGAACAATACAAAGCGGGGTGGGGGGTGGGGTGCTTGGCGGGGGTTGGAGGAGGAGGAGGAGGAGGAGGAGGTGGGGGGAGACGGCGGCACTGGTGCTGGGCAAAGGTGCCTCTGGGCGAGGACTTTGGTGACCATATTCTCATGGCAGGCTTGAGAGCCCAAAAGATGACATGGTGGAGGCTGAAGTTAAGTTTGGTCAAAAGGAAAACAACCATGAGAAAAGATGCATCCACCCACACCTAGAAAAGATATCGTGCCAGGAATGGGAGCCCTGTTCCAATGGCTCTTCCTGGGATTGTGGGAAATGAATCGATAGCAAGAAGATGCTTTCACATCCATGTCTTCAATGACTCCTGTACTAAGTGCGTCGTGGTTTTGCCAGTTTGGCAGAGTTGTGGAATGTCATCCGGCAATTGCATCTCCCCTGCCCAACCAGCAAGATGGAGTTGTTCTTTTTTTTTTTTTTTTTTTTTTTTCCTGCTGCACTGCCTTTCCTGTGCCAGGGATCGAACTTGAGGCTCAGCTGTGACCTAGGCACAGCGGGAACTCCAAGATGGATTTCTTTTTCCTTCTTTTTCTTTCCTTCCTTCCTTTCTTCCTTTCTTTCTTTTCTCTCTCTCTCTTTCTTTTTCTTTTCTTTCTTTCTTTCTCTTTCCTTCCTTCCTTTCTTCCTTTCTTTCTCCTTTCTTTTTCTTTCTTTCTTTCTTTCTTTCTTTCTTTCTTTCTTTCTTTCTTTCTTTCTTTCTTTCTTTCTTTCTCTCTCTCTATCTTTCTCTTTCCTTCCTTTCTTTCTTTCTCTTTCTTTCTTTCTTTCTTTCTTTCTTTCTTTCTTTCTTTCTTTCTTTCTTTCTTTCTTTCTCTCTCTCTCTCTCTCTCTCTCTCTCTTTCTGGTTTTTTTTGGGGGGGAGCCACACCCGCAGCACATGGAGGTTCCCAGGCTAGGGGTCAATTCGGAGCCTTACCTGCCGGCCTACACCACAGGCACAGCCACGCGGGATCCGAGCCGCGTCTGTGACGGACACCACAGCTCACGGCAATGCCAGATCCTTAACCCAACAAGTGAGCCAGGGATCAAACCTGCAACCTCATGGTTCCTGGTCGGATTTGTTTCCACTACCCCAGGATGGCAATCCTGAGACTTGCAAAGTTTATTGTTTGTTTCGGGTTTTCTCCACCCCCTCTCCCTCCCGTTTCAGCTTTATGTTTTACTTTTTGGCCACACCCACGGGCAGCAAGTGGAAGTTTTTCCTGAGGCAGAGATGGAACCTGCACCACACAGGGGCAACCAGAGCCACCGCGTTGAGAAAGCAGGAGCCTTGACCCTGTTGGTCGTGGGCTTCCTTCTTCTTCTTCTTCTTCTGTTGTTGTTTTTTGGGTTTTTTTTGGGGGGGGGTTGTTTTCCTTTTTTTGTTTTGTTTTGTTTTGTTTTGGATGAGATTTCAGTTCACCCCCCCCCCCCAACACACACACACACTCATAGTGTTGCGTTGTACTTTCCCTCCATTGTGGTTGGTCAGTCATGCTGAAATCCATGTTTCTATGACCTGACCACCAGAGCATTTGCCCCAGGCAGCCATTTGTTCTCTTTGGACTTTGTCTCAGTCTATGCAGAGAGAGATTTTCATTTCCACTTTCCTAGGATCGACTGTATCCTTCTCTCCCTTCCTAAGCTTCTGGGCTTTGCTTGTCTGCTTTTGACAGACCGTCTCCGTCGGTAAGGGTGGCAGGTAAACCGACTCCTGCGTTGTCGTTCTCCGAGAGCTTGCCCGGTTTCGTTTTTGCCAGTCCCCGCCTACCCTCCCACCCTCCCTCTCTCCCTCCCTCCTCCAGCTCCGTGCAGGGAGGTGGGGTGGGGGTGGGGGAGAGAAGAGAAGGTGGAGGGGAACCTGAGATCTCTCTCGCTAGTGCCACCCTCACCGCGCCGGCTTCTCTCTGGAATTCCCAAGCCCAGGAAGGGACATGCTTGGGGGAGCGAGCGCGGCTCCTTCTAGGCAACAGCGAGAACCTCTTCCCAGCTCCTTCCCCGCCGCCGCCGCCGCCGCCGCCGCCGCCGCCGCCGCCGCCGCCCCCCTCTTTCCATCTGCTGCCATCACGCCACGCAGTGCCTTGCCAGGAGGCAGCTCCGCGAGGCAAGCTTCGCGGTCGTGCAGGACGCCTGGCGCCTCGGCCCCGGGAAGAGCTCGGGCATTTGGGTGGCCGGCGCTGTGTCGTTGTGTCGCCGCCGGCCGGCCGGCCTTCCGGATCTGTCCCGGTGACGTTGGTGGCGGTTGTCGCGTGCCATCTAGTGTCCGCTTTTATATCGTCCCTTCCCTCTGCAGCTTTGGGGACCTTCGCGAGGGATGTGACTCAGCCATCCGGCCTGAGTCAGAGTTCCGGGAGGCTGGCGACACTGGCGGCGACAGCTCCGGTGGCTCAGAGGCCTGGGAGTGTCCCTCTCTCACCGGAGATTGGGCCTGCAGGCCTGTGAGGGAGTGACTGTCACCGCGCTCCCCAGGCAGGCTCTGGGGCCGCCTGGCCGGGTCGACCAGCATCCGCTCTTGCCGCTCCGGCCCCGGGGACCGACCAGGCCTGGGCCGGGCCGCCTCCCTAGCGAGGGGAGAGGGTGTGCGGCGCCCGGGACTGCCTGTGCTCGGGTGGCCTGGCCTTGTCCCGGGTCGCCCTTTGGAGCGTGAATGACTCCCGCCTGCGGTCCCTCCAGCCTCTCATCCCCGAAGTGAGGAGCGGCCCGGGTTGTGCGCTGAGGGCGTTGGAGGGCGCGACAGGCTCGGTGGCCGGCACGCTTGTTTCCCGGTCGTCATGCCGGCATGGGCCCCTCCCCGCCTGCCCCCCGACTGATGGCTACCGCCGGCCCGTGCGGAGTCGTACTCACGAGGTCTAGACCGGCACAAGACGTGAGGGGTGGAGCGGAAAGGGTGGCTCGGGCCCCGGCGCCTTCCTTCGCGGGGTCCGTTCGTCGGAGGCGCCTCCGTGGAAACATTTTTTTTTCCAAGTCCTGATGGATCCGGAGACGGTGGACGGTACCCCGCCGGCCCCCTGCTCCCGGGTGTGGCCGGGAAGGGTGCACCTGGGCCTGAGGCGTGCCCATGTAGGGTCCCGGTCGTTGGACAAGACTTCGTTTCCCACGCTCTCATTTCCCGCCCCCCGCCCTCGGAGTGTTTCCCTGTCGGTCGGTCGATCGGTCGGGAGGTGGGGACCGGCCTGAGCTGGATGGTGTGTCCTGGATTTTGGGGGAGCCAAGTCCCCGTCTGGAGCTCCGGACAGACCGATACCTGCCCGCGTGGGCAAGCCGGGAAGGGCTTCCCCGGCTGGCCGGCCGGCTCCACCTCCTTCATGTCCCTGTCCCTTCCTTGCGGTCACGCTCCCCGGGTCGACCAGATGGCTCTGAGAGCGCTGGGTCTGGCGACTCTAGGGCAGGGCTGGGGGACAAGTGTCCGGATGGGGGTTCCGGGGATACCCCCACGTCCTGTGGGTGGGCCCCGCTGCTGGGCATGGACATTTTTCGCGGCCGAAATACGCCTTTTCTGTCACCAGGTAGATGCTGACACGATCCTCTTCAGCGCCTGTCGCTGGAGACCTTGGGCCTCTGGATGCACGTGGGGGGCTTTGGGCTTTCGGCTGCTGTCCAAGGCCTGACCCTGCCCTTTGCACCCCGCGTGGGGGCCGCTCGCCTGGGCCTGTGCGCCGGCTCTCACTTGTGCATCCAGCTGGCCCGTGCTGCGGTGTCTCCTCCGGTCTCTGGCTGACCCGAGGGCGGCAGGGCGCGTGGCCCTGTGGGGTCTTCTACCCTGTGTGCCTCCCTGCTGCGGGCACCCGGCGGCTCGGCTGGGACAACCCCACCCTGTTGGCTCCGTGCCACGTGTCAGGCGTTCTCCCTCCCGGGGTTGTCAGCCGCTGTCTCTCCCCTGAGAGAGGAAGGGGAGGAGGAGGAGGAGGAGGGGGTGCCGGTGAAGCTGAAGCAGGCCCCCGTGGTGATTGTCTTTGCTGGCCCTCCCTCCCCTCTTCTGGGCTCTTCCCTGGCTCTGCCAGGACTGATCGATGTGGTGATGTGGCGCTCTCCTGGGCTTGGGCTTAAGCCGCGCCAGATGAGGGACGGCCGCTCATGGTGAGCTGGGCCGCGCCTCTCATTCTGTCGCGGGCCCCTCGCTGCTCCTCCCCCACCTGCGGGTGGTGTGGGGGAAGGCAGGGGTGCGGCCTCCAGCCTGACCTCTGGTCTCCCGCCCTGCTGCCTTCGGGTGTCAGTCGGGGGGGGGGGGCCTGGGTCCTTTGGGACGCAGCAGGCATTCTCGCTTTGCCGCCTTGGCGTGTGCCTTGCGAGCGGTCCCTCCCCAAAGTGGGGGGGAGGCCTCCCTCGCTGCCATGCTTCGCATCCCTGCGGGTGCGTGAGCGTGCCTCCCCTGGTCCTCTGTGGTGCCCCTGGAGTACTCCGGGTTGCCTGTCAGATGCCCGAGGCCGAGCGGTGGTGTCGTTTTCCTCTCCCAGCGGTGAGTCCCCTCGGGTCCCCACTGTGG
>NC_139392.1:41952500-41970000 GCF_054392235.1 Sus scrofa
AGCCGGAGGGGAGGGGAGGGGAGGGGAGGGGAGGGACGATGGGATGGCACCATCGGGAGTCCTGCTCAAAGAATTGGAGCCTCCTTGAGACATGCGACCACATCCATCATTCCAGAGGGAATGGAAGCGTCTTCCCCATGGTTGTACAATGATACATGTCCTTCAGAGTCCCTGAGAAAAAAAGGAATACAAGGCAAGATTTTGTCCGTGGAGGGAAGGGGGGGGGGGGGAGAACAGAGGCTCCAGACTTTGGATCTCTTGGCACAGGGGCCTCCTGCGCCGTATGGAAAGGACTGTTCCTAGGGTGCTCTCAGAATGGGATTTCTGGGTCCCACGAACCTTGTGTGTTGGACAAAGAGGCAGAAAGAGGGGTTCCCGGCTGGAAAGCCCAAACCACAGCTCTTCAGATGGGTAGGGAAGGGCAGACAGACTTCCGGCCCCAAGCAGTGATCTGGACCTCCAGAGGCCTTAGGACGACTTCACTGAGAACACGCAGAATACGACCCAGCCACAGCGTCCTCTATACCTAGCTCTGTTTCACTTTCTCTGTCTCTCTCCCCTCCTCCTCTTTCTCCCTCTGATTCTGCCTCTCACTGTCTGCCTATCCTCCGTCCCTCCCTGTCTGTCTCTGTCTCTCTCCCTCACAAGCACACCAAAGCGGGTCCCCCCCCCCCCCCCGGAAAGGACGGATGTGAGACGGACACCCTCTTCTTCCCGTCTTGAAAGCAGGAGAAAAACCTTCCTCTAGAAGCCCAAGTTCAAAGCCAGCTGTTTCAAGGAACGTCTGCCTCTGGCAAGGGGGAGGGGGAGGGCGAGGGGGAGGGCGAGGGGGCGGCCTGGAGGCAGCCTGGAGCACCCACGGCATGCATTCAGAAACCTCGTGCATCTCTCTTCCGGTGCTATCTTTTGGGGGCACGTGGTACTCTTGGGCAAGTCCTCCGAACGATAGTGGAAACAAACATCTGTCTTCTCTCCCACACCTGATGAATGCAGACAGACACACTGGAAGAGCACCCACCCCCCCTTTTCCCCCAAAGGACTCTTGTCACTGTACAGACGGGGGGGGGGGGGGGGGGGGCGGCACGGGGGTGTCACACGCAGTCTTGGTGGCTCGTCTATGTTTCCAATCCGCCCAGGCAGTGCAGGCGGCCACCACTGCTGCTGCCACCTCTCACCGATCGTTCATCCTGTCCGTCAGTGCTATGACAGCACTAAGCTCTTCAGGGAGAAAATGCTCCCTGCCTTTCCTCTCGGAGGGCACACTGAGGGCACCCACTCCCATTAACAAAGTTTATTCACCTTGACAGGAAGAAAAGAGCTTGGGGTTTCTCACACCGCTGCAGATGACACTTTCCTACCGACTCTGGAATTCTCTTGCTCATTCTCCGGTGGGCCCGCCCCCCCCATTTCAGGAGAGGGTGTTTGGTTCTGGGTTGGGGTGCGTGTGTGTGCGCGCGTGTGTGTGTGCGTGTGGGTGTGTGTGTCTGGGTGTGTCTGTGTCTTGCTTTTTCATTTTATTGGAATACAGTTGACTGACAAAGTTGTATGAACTTACAGGGTTGTTTCTGGGTGTTCGTCATGGCAGTGAAAGGAAACACCAGGATTTCCCTAGAAAGCCATCCCGTTCACCTGATCGGTGGCGTGAAGGACATTCACATCCTCCTTGAGTTTCGCATTTGAAAGTGAGGGGCGGGTGCGTGCAGCAGGTCCCCCCCCACCCCACCCCGCGCCCCGAACGTGCCTCCCGCAGTGGCACTAGGAGTGTGTGCAATGAAAGGGACAGGACACCAGACACCAGAGGACCATTCTGACCCTCCTTTCCTTCTCTCTTCGGAAAGCAGGAAATAAATCTCTTGGGTGAAAGAAAAGTGTGCTCCCTGCCACGAAATTTGGGGGGGGGGGGTGTCGGGTTGGCGATAAGGACTTCACTGCTCCCATGGCTCCTGCAATGTTCACGAATCCTCCAAATCCTCAAGGCAAGATGGTTCACAACCAATACATGAGCGAGCTGTCAGAGACACCAGGGACTGAAACACTCCGTATTAGGGAGGGGTCCTCACTCACTTTCATGCAAAGGCAGCGACAACAGCAGCCTTTTCAAAGATGGCTGCAGGCAAGAGGGTGGGGGAGATGATGGAGAAAGTGGTGGTGGCGGCGGCGGCGGCGGCGGCGGCGGCGGCGTGGCAGACTTGGATCACGTCCATTATGTTCATTCAACAAACAGTCGGGGCGACGGGAGAATGGCCGCTTGGTGGTCTGTGTTTCTCCAGGCTCCCTGACCCACTCCCTGCCCCACACCCCCAACCCCCCACACCCCCTTGGACATGGGCAGGAAGGTTTCTAGAGAAGGCAGTGCCTGACCTGCCGGCTCTGTCACCCTGGGGGGAGAACATTTCGGAGAGTCGCCAGAGGCTTCAGACTTCCTACCCCTCTCCCTCCCCCACTCTGAACCCTGGTAACTAGACTTCATTCAACCGACACTTAGGATGGGTCATCCAACTGTTCTCTCATGAAGGAAGGAAGGAAGGAAGGAAGGTGGGTCGGTGGGTAGGTGGGTGTGTTTTCTGCGTGGGGTGAAGCCTTCCCTCCCTCGATGCAAGCCTGATATCCTCACCTGTCACAGAGACTGGACCCCTAAAAAACTACTGTGTCCGGTTTTCTCCCATTTAGGGGGTTCCAGAGTGTGTGTGCGTGCGTGCGCGTGTGCGTGCGTGCGTGCGCGTGCGTGTGCGTGTGCGTGTGCGTGTGTGTGTGTGTGTGTGTGTGTTTTGAGGGCCACACCCACGGCATATGGAGGTTCCCAGATGACGGATCGAATCGGAGGCTTTAGCTGCTGGCCTCCTACACCACAGAAACAGGAATGCCAGGTCCGAGCCGCGTCTGGGACCAACACCACAGCTCACGGCAACACTGGATCCTTTACCCACTGAGCGAGGTGGACAGGGATCGAACCTGCAACCTCATGGTTCCTGGTCGGATTCATTTCCACTGCGCCATGGCGGGAACTCTGCTTTGTGGTTTTGGCGTTTGGATTCCAGAAGGTGGCGTAGGGGTCCCTGTTCGTCATCTATTGGATAGAGACTCGTGTGTGTATATGTTCATCCCATCCTCCTCATGGATCCCTCTCCCCCGCCCTCATGATTTCTTTTTCCCCCTCTGCTTTTTAGGGCTGCCCTCGTGGCATATGGAAGTTCCCAAGCGAGGGGTTGAATCGGAGCTACGGCTGCTGGCCTACGCCACAGGCACAGCCATGTGGGATCCGAGCCGCGTCTGCGACCGACACCACAGCTCACGGCACTGCCTGCCGGATCCTTACCGCCCCCCTGAGCGAGGCCAGGGATCGAACCCACACCCTTCCCTGCAAAGGTTCCTCGTCGGATGCGCTTCCATGGTGCCACGACAGGAACTCCCCCGTGATGGTTTTTTTTCACGCTGGTGTTCCCACCAACAAGGAAGGAATGGCCCAATATTCTGGAATCACCTAGAGGGGAAAAGACGCTGAAAAAGAAAGAACGGAGGGATAGATGGATGTAGATGGATCACTGAATCCCCTTGACTGTACACCTGAAACGAACACAACATTGTAAGCAAGCCCACTGTACGCCGAGCTAAAGCAACAACAACAACCAACAACCACAACAAACTTACATCTTAAAAAAAAAAAAAAAAAAAAAAAAGAAGATGTCCCCTGCAGTTCCCATCAGGGCTCAGCGGTAATGAACCCGACTAGGATCCGTGAGGATGTGGGTTCGATCCCTCCCCTGGCCTCGCTTGGTGGGTTAAGGATCCCGTGTTGCTGTGGCGGTGGGGTAGGCCCGCAGCTACAGTTCTGATTCGACCGTGAGTCTGGGAACTTCCATAGGGCTGGGGCGTGGGCGTTAAAAAAAGATATACTATATGCATACTATATACATATGTAGGAGTTCCCGTCATGGCTGGACGAATCCGACTAGGAGGCCTGAGGGTGCGGGTTCGATCCCTGGCCTCGCTCGTTGGGTTCAGGATCGGGTGTTGCCGTGAGCTCTGGTGTAGGTCGCAGACAGGGCTCGGATCCCGCGTTGTGCTGGCTCTGGTGTAGGCCGGTGGCTACGGCTCCGATTGGACCCCTAGCCTGGGAACCTCCATGTGCCATGGGTGCAGCCCTAGAAACAGAAAATAACTACGTGTGTGTGTCTGTGTGTGTGTGTGTGTGTCTGTGTGTGTGTGTGTGTGTGTGTGTGTGTGTGTGCGTGTGTCTGTGTGTGTCTGTGTGTGTGTGTATACAGATAGATATAGATATACAGATATAGATATAGATATATCACCTACCTAAAGGCCCAGGACTAGAGAAAGCATTGGGTCATTAGGATCTAAGAATCTTCTCCCCGCCCCCCAAATCCATCCATCCAACCCACCCTCCCTCCCTCTCTCCATCTTTCACTTTTCCTGATAAAGACAAAGGGACAAAAATTGTTTGTTTGTTTGTTTCTTTGTTTGTTCGTTTCTTTCTCAAAAGATGTACATCTACTTTGTAACTTATACCTCTGTCAGAGGGATGGAGAATCCTTGACCTTTTCCTCCCTACCCAAATCCTTCCAGAAGTCAGAAACTCAGTGGCTGGAAAACTGGACTGGATCCTGAAGTTTTTCCAGTTGCCTTCCATCTCTGGCTACAACTCTCTTCATGAGCGTTTCCCATTTTCTCCCACCCTTTGGACCTGGCATCCTTGTGGATGAGAACACGTATCGCTTGTCCCGAGGCCCTGAAAACGGAAGCTAGTGGAGTCCCTCGATGAACACATCAGAGAAATGGTCTCTGAGAGTGTCTCTGAGAGTGAAACCATCACCCTGTGTTCATTTCTCTAAGAGCCCCTCGGAAAGTTGGCCCCAACACCTGACGGCATTCTCAGAGGGGCCTTTCAAAAGACTGAAGGGGCGTTCCCGTCATGGCTCCGTGGTTAACGAATCCGACTAGGAACCGTGAGGTTGCGGGTTCGATCCCTGCCCTCACTCAGTGGGTTAAGGATCCAGCGTTGCCGTGAGCTGTGGTGTCGGTCGCAGACACGGCTCGGATCCCACGTTGCTGTGGCTCTGGCGTAGGCTGGCAGCTATGGCTCCGATTCGACCCCTAGCCTGGGAACCTCCATATGCCATGGGAGCGGCCCAAGAAATGGCAAAAAGACAAAACAAACAAACAAACAAACAAACCGACAAAACAAAAGACTGAAGGGACTTTCCCCTCTCCCTCTCTCTTCCCTCTGTCTCACTCACTGTCTCTGTCTGTCTCTCTGTGTCTCTCTCACACGCACACGCACACACACACAGAGTCACCGGCTCCGTTCTTCATATGTAACAGTTTGAAAGTTCCAGGAAAGGTTGGCAGCCCAAACCGGCCTTGGTACTCCAGCTCCAATTAAGTCTCAGAGACAGAGTTTTGGGGTGAAGCATAAAGAACAGCTTTATTGCTTTGCCAGGCTAAGGAGGCCACAGCAGGCTAAGGACCTCAAAACTGTGTCCTCCCTTGAGAGGGGATAGCAAGGGGTTCTATAGGTTTAGCTTAATGGTAGGCATGGGGGTGGCGGAGCTGTCTAGAAGCATCAGGGTGCTTGCATTCTTCTCCCTGGATAGGAGATTAGGATAGACCATTTCAAAGTCATCAAGGCTGGAGTCAGGTGGTCCATGGAATGTTTCCAGTGTCTTTGGGGTTATGGCATTTTGACCTTCTCTCTGGAGTGAAGATTGCTCATCCACGGGGCGGGCGTGGGGCGGGGGGTGGGGGGGGGTCGCAATCCTTAGGGAGTGTTTCAAGGGTAGAGAAAACACCAGGTTCACTACAACTCTGACTCGACAGTAGTCATTAGTCATAAGTTCGTGGGCCAAGGCAAGCCATAACCTAACGGAGACTATTTCAAAGTAGCTTTTAGCTGTAACAATGTCTCTGGCTCCAACACACCAGCACTCCGGGGCTTGAGCTTGGTTTCAGTTTCAGAGGAGGGAACTCTGGCTCCAAGGATTAACCCCTTCGTTCCTTTGGTTTCTGTGGGCCTGGTTCGGGGAGCCCATCCACATCACCGCCTTTTGAGAGGCCATCTGACAACTGTTTCACCAAAGCGACGTCATCTCAAAACAAGGAAACCAGTTCCATGAAATGGAGGATCTCTCCCTCCCTCTCCCTCCCTCTCCTTCTCACTCTCCTCTACCCACAGCTCATGGCAACGTGGGATTCGTAACCCAGTGAGCGAGGCTGAGCATGGAACCTGCCACCTCATGGTTCCTAGTTGCATTTATTTCCACTTCTGCACCACGATGGGACCTCCCCAGCACAGTTTTTCACACGTGAAGTTTCCCGGGACGTCTCGGAGGAGGCGGACCCCAAACGTGTCTCCATGCCCTATGTGGGTGATTCCTGTGAGGTAAAATGACTTAAGGACCGGCCCACACAAAAGGGACACTCTGGCCCTCCTTTCTGGCCCCCAGACAGCAGGAGATGAAAATCTCCTCCTCGTGCAAAGGAAGATGGCAAGTGAAGATGTCCATTCCCACACCAAGGCCAACATGCTCCAGAAGTTTTGCGGGGTTTCCCGGGTTGGGAAATGGCGGGGGCTCCTTTGGCCTGACACGAGGCGAGTTTCGTGCACACATCCTCCCCCACCCCCCTCCATGCAGTCTGCGAGGGGCAGCCTGAGGGTAGGGAAATTGGGGAAAGGGGGGAAAAAAAACACTTTCCCTAAAGAGAAGCTCCAGGAAAAGTCACCACCTCTGACTTGACTGGAGAGTTTCTGCATTTGAATGAAGTGATTGAACCCAGGCCCTGAGGCCTGGATCTTCCTGATCTCCCCTCCCCCCCTTCCCGGGCGTGAGTCCAGGCGATTTGGGAAGCGAGAGGCGGCGCAGCAGGGATGGCGGCCGGGGGTGGGGGGTGGGGCGGGCAGCTGGGGCCGGGAGTGGGGGGGTGCGGGACTAATGAACCAGCGCCTGCCTGCATGCCTGCCTGCCTGCCTGCCTGCCTGCCTGCCTGCCTGCTTGCCTGCCTGCCTGAACGAGCCCCTCCCCTCCCCCCCCACCCCCTCCCCACACCCACCCGCCTGAGGGCAGGGATGGGGCCTGAGAGCTAAGGGAAACTTCTTTGCTAGCTACTTGTCAGGGAGTGATCCCAGCTCAAAGTCCCTTTGCTTATTTCGGAACAAGGTCTGAGTCTCAGCTAGTACAGAGTTTCTGAATGTCTCGGCACATGGACTGGCCTGCACCAAACAAGCAGACAGGAAGAAAAATGAACACACAGAAATCCAGCTGGTCTCCTTCTCCCAGAGTCTCTCTTGGAGAAATTACCTTAAGCTCAGTGACTTTGCCCCGTCTCCCTCTGGTGCAAAGCCATCCCTGGAGGAGCCAGGTCTTACATGAGCAGGGCAGGGCAGGGCAGCACCACCCAGGTGAGCTGGAGAGTGGAGAGTCAAGTTGATAGATACCCCAAATGTGGCTGGCCAGGGGTCTGGGCTAGCATTCCGTGTGAACTCACACACCCAGGCACCTAGCACCGATTTCCCCATGTTCTTCCGACCCTGATTCTCACTCTTCTTCTGTCCCCCCCCCCCCCCCTTCCTTCGGCTTTTTGCCTTTTCTAGGGCCGCTCCTGCGGCATATGGAAGTTCCCCTGCCAGGGGTCCAATCGGAGCTGTAGCCGCTGGCCTGCACCAGACCCACAGCAACGCGGGATCTGAGCCACGTCTGCAACCTGCACCACAGCTCACGGCAATGCTGGATCCTTAACCCACTGAGCAAGGCCAGGGATGGAACCTGCAACCTCATGGTTCCTAGTCAGATTCATTAACCACTGAGCCACAATGGGAACTCTGACTCTCCCTCTTCCCTGCCTGATACCTTAAGAGCCTGATCGTTTGTGGGGAAATGAAATCCCAGCTGGCAAGAGCCACCTTATCTTCCCAGCACACGAGAAAAGAATAGGCGCAGGCTCACATCCATCTTATGTTTCTATGCCTTGCCCTGGCCCCACCGTTTCAGAAAGCTGTGTCCCTCCACCTGTCAAAAGCCAAAGCCCAGGAGTTCCCGTCGTGGAATAGTGGAAAGGAATCCAACCAGGAACCATGAGGTTGCAGGTTCGATCCCAGGCCTTCCACAGTGGGTTTAGGATCTGGTGGCATCACCTTGCGCTGCGGTGTAGGTTGCAGACGCAGCTTGGATCTGATGGTGCTTGTGACTGTGGCATACACCCCAGCAGTTGTAGGTCTGATTCGGCCCCTAGCCCGGGAACCTCCATATGATGGGGGGAGGGGGGGGGGGGAGGCTGCAGCCAAAGCCCAAGGAAGAAAGACAATCAGAATGTTGCGTGGAACTCCTGGAGACTTAACAACCACCACCAGTCATGACCATGGCTGTCAACCGACACCAGAGCCAAAGAAATGTCGGATCAAATAGGAACCTGCCACTTACACCAGTACTCACCACAATGCAGGACCACAAAAACAAAGGAACAAGAAACCAAAACTAAATAATTGCCCAGGAGCAGCAGGTGCAGGAAAAGCATGCTGACTCTCACCCCCCAGAAGCCAGAGGTAACCTATTTATCACCCCACACGCACACACCTCAGCACCACCAGCACCAGCACCCCCCCCCCCCACCCCAGGATCGAATCTGCATCCTCGTGGGTGCTCCTCAGCTTTGTTACCAATGAGCCACAATGGGATCTCCCCAATCCAGGTTTTTATGTTTCTTTTTTTTTTTTTTTTCCCCTTGCTTTCTTCGGGTGGCACTCACGGCACACGGAGGTTCCCAGGCTAGGGAATCAGAGCTTGAGCCACTGGCCTACACCACAGACACAGCAACACCAGGTCCGATCTGTGTCTGCAACCTACACCACAGTTCAGGGCAATGCCAGATCTTTCACCCACTGAGCGAGGCCAGGGATCAAACCAGCACTCTCATGGATGCTACTCAGATTCCTACCTGCTGAGTCACAATGGGAACTCCACTAAATACATAAATTTTTTCAAAGAGAGAGAGAGAGGGAGAGTGTGTGTGTGTGTGTGTGTGTGTGTGTGTGTGTGTGTGAGAGAGAGAGAGAGAGAGGTCTGGTATCACTTGGGGAAAAATAAAATTATGCTTGGAGAAAAATACCTGTCCCTAGAGATCATTCACAATGGCTTGTTCTGCCTGTTCATTTCTCTCTTTCTTCCCTTTTCTTTTTTCCTTCCTTTTCTTTTCCTTTCGCATCTGTCTGTGCCGTGTGTGTGTGTGTGTGTGTGTGTGTGTGTGTGTGTGTGTGTGTGTGTGTGTGTGTGTGTGTGTGTAGTCTTCTTTTAGGGCTTCACATGTGCCATTTTGTAGGTTCCCAGGTTAGGGGTCAATGCTAGTCGGGTTCGTTTCCACCGAGCCACAACGGGAATTCCTGCCTTGTGCTTCTTTATCTTTGCTCTGTTACTAGGTGCTAGGGATTCCTTTTTGTTAAGTCCAGTCACTTAAATAAGGGTGTTTGCAGGGTTGCCTAAAGCATCAAAAATGTATTTTCTCATTAAATATTGGAATGTGGGGAGTTCCTGTTGTGGCTCAGTGGTAACAAACCCGACTAGTATCCATGTATGCCGGTTCGACCCCTGGTTTGGGAACTTCCGTATGCCACAGTTATGGCTCTAAAAAATCCTCTCTCTCTCTCTCTCTCTCTCTCTCTCTCTCTCGATAATATACACATACACACACACATCCATACGTACATACCTATGTACACATATACATATACATTGGAATTTGGTCTGCCATCGATGAGATGCTCCCTCTTTGTGTGTTGTTCATTTTGTTTTTTGTTTTTTAGGAGTGCACCCTCGGGATATGGAAGTTCCCTGGGCTAGGGGTTGAAGAATCGGAGCTGTAGCTGCTGGCCTGCACCTCAGCCAGAGCTATGCCCTGCCAGATCACCCGATCTGAGCTGAGTGGCCACGTCTGTCACCTACACCTACCTCCCCCTGAATGAAGACGTATTTTCAATACATCTCAAGTGGAGAAAAACTTGCTAAAAATCACTTTATTTGTCATGGAAACCATATCTTCTAGCAGACATGGCACAAAAGCCAGTGTTTATGGTCATCACACCACAGACATCAGAATTCCAAGCTTCTAGGGGTTTCTTGGGGGTGGGGTGGGGTGTGTCCCCAGGGCCTGTGGAAGTTCCATGCCCACCCCTCTGCCACCACCCAGGGATCCTTCGCCCTGGGTGGGTGGGGGGAGGGAGAGGGTATCTCAGCAGAAACGATCTTATCTTACGGGGTTTATGGATGGCTAGAAGCATGTGGTTCTGTTCATCTCATGCTTGAGGTTTCGGTTTTTGCCCTCCTACCTACCCAATGGTCGGCAGATGGAATTCTTCTGGTTTTCTCTGGCCATCCCTCTCCTCGAACTCACGGGTCCAGTTTTTCTCCCACATTTGACTTTTCCGGGAGATCCACAAAAGGAAGCGCCAACCCTTGACATCCACCGACAAGAGATCACCACCCTCTGCCCCTCTTTAGCCCCTTCTCATCCTCATGCCTGCCTGCACACATCGGAGACATTTCCAAGTGCCCAGGAGGATCCTTGGACCCTGACACCTCGAAATCTTCCCTGAGCAGCAGTGCTCGGGACTCAGACCTGGGGTTTATCACGGGCTCCAACCACGACCTTTGGTTTTCCTGGGCTGGGAGATCGGTTTCATGAGATGGAACCGGCTGCGGATTCAGCTTCTGGATCTGGACTGTGAAACGTTGTACAAGACTTTTTTCAAGGCATGACTGTAGGGGAACAAAACCTTGCGGCCCGCCCCCCGCCACATCCCAGATGTCACATGAGCACGGGGAGGAATTCTGTGGAGCTGGAAACAACCATGACCCAAAAGAACACAGGAAGGAATTCCTGTCATGGCGGGGCAGAAACGAATCGGACTAGGAATCACGAGGTGGCAGGTTTGATCCCTGGCCTCGCTCAGGGGTTTAAGGATCTGGCATTTTTCCGCGAGCTGTGGCATAAGGTCTCAGATGTGGCTCGGATCCCGCCGTTGCTGTGGCTGTGGCTCAGGCTAGCAGATGCAGCTCCGATTCAACACCAAGCGTGGGCGCGCGCGCGCGCGCGGGGGGTGGGGGGGAGGCGGGGAGGGAAGCAAACCTCCTAAGAACGACGAAAGTGCAGTTAGGAAACAGAAAATGATGATCCCGGAAGTCCACTTGAATGTGGTTGGGAGACATGCGTAGGACCACACCGCCACCGTGTGAGAGACCAGTGCAAGACAGCTGAACAATACAAAGCGGGGTGGGGGGTGGGGTGCTTGGCGGGGGTTGGAGGAGGAGGAGGAGGAGGAGGAGGTGGGGGGAGACGGCGGCACTGGTGCTGGGCAAA
Source organism: Sus scrofa (assembly GCF_054392235.1). NCBI lineage: Eukaryota > Metazoa > Chordata > Mammalia > Artiodactyla > Suidae > Sus > Sus scrofa. The sequence continues at coordinate 41,963,856 of NC_139392.1, forward strand.
GGTGCCTCTGGGCGAGGACTTTGGTGACCATATTCTCATGGCAGGCTTGAGAGCCCAAAAGATGACATGGTGGAGGCTGAAGTTAAGTTTGGTCAAAAGGAAAACAACCATGAGAAAAGATGCATCCACCCACACCTAGAAAAGATATCGTGCCAGGAATGGGAGCCCTGTTCCAATGGCTCTTCCTGGGATTGTGGGAAATGAATCGATAGCAAGAAGATGCTTTCACATCCATGTCTTCAATGACTCCTGTACTAAGTGCGTCGTGGTTTTGCCAGTTTGGCAGAGTTGTGGAATGTCATCCGGCAATTGCATCTCCCCTGCCCAACCAGCAAGATGGAGTTGTTCTTTTTTTTTTTTTTTTTTTTTTTTCCTGCTGCACTGCCTTTCCTGTGCCAGGGATCGAACTTGAGGCTCAGCTGTGACCTAGGCACAGCGGGAACTCCAAGATGGATTTCTTTTTCCTTCTTTTTCTTTCCTTCCTTCCTTTCTTCCTTTCTTTCTTTTCTCTCTCTCTCTTTCTTTTTCTTTTCTTTCTTTCTTTCTCTTTCCTTCCTTCCTTTCTTCCTTTCTTTCTCCTTTCTTTTTCTTTCTTTCTTTCTTTCTTTCTTTCTTTCTTTCTTTCTTTCTTTCTTTCTTTCTTTCTTTCTTTCTCTCTCTCTATCTTTCTCTTTCCTTCCTTTCTTTCTTTCTCTTTCTTTCTTTCTTTCTTTCTTTCTTTCTTTCTTTCTTTCTTTCTTTCTTTCTTTCTTTCTCTCTCTCTCTCTCTCTCTCTCTCTCTTTCTGGTTTTTTTTGGGGGGGAGCCACACCCGCAGCACATGGAGGTTCCCAGGCTAGGGGTCAATTCGGAGCCTTACCTGCCGGCCTACACCACAGGCACAGCCACGCGGGATCCGAGCCGCGTCTGTGACGGACACCACAGCTCACGGCAATGCCAGATCCTTAACCCAACAAGTGAGCCAGGGATCAAACCTGCAACCTCATGGTTCCTGGTCGGATTTGTTTCCACTACCCCAGGATGGCAATCCTGAGACTTGCAAAGTTTATTGTTTGTTTCGGGTTTTCTCCACCCCCTCTCCCTCCCGTTTCAGCTTTATGTTTTACTTTTTGGCCACACCCACGGGCAGCAAGTGGAAGTTTTTCCTGAGGCAGAGATGGAACCTGCACCACACAGGGGCAACCAGAGCCACCGCGTTGAGAAAGCAGGAGCCTTGACCCTGTTGGTCGTGGGCTTCCTTCTTCTTCTTCTTCTTCTGTTGTTGTTTTTTGGGTTTTTTTTGGGGGGGGGTTGTTTTCCTTTTTTTGTTTTGTTTTGTTTTGTTTTGGATGAGATTTCAGTTCACCCCCCCCCCCCAACACACACACACACTCATAGTGTTGCGTTGTACTTTCCCTCCATTGTGGTTGGTCAGTCATGCTGAAATCCATGTTTCTATGACCTGACCACCAGAGCATTTGCCCCAGGCAGCCATTTGTTCTCTTTGGACTTTGTCTCAGTCTATGCAGAGAGAGATTTTCATTTCCACTTTCCTAGGATCGACTGTATCCTTCTCTCCCTTCCTAAGCTTCTGGGCTTTGCTTGTCTGCTTTTGACAGACCGTCTCCGTCGGTAAGGGTGGCAGGTAAACCGACTCCTGCGTTGTCGTTCTCCGAGAGCTTGCCCGGTTTCGTTTTTGCCAGTCCCCGCCTACCCTCCCACCCTCCCTCTCTCCCTCCCTCCTCCAGCTCCGTGCAGGGAGGTGGGGTGGGGGTGGGGGAGAGAAGAGAAGGTGGAGGGGAACCTGAGATCTCTCTCGCTAGTGCCACCCTCACCGCGCCGGCTTCTCTCTGGAATTCCCAAGCCCAGGAAGGGACATGCTTGGGGGAGCGAGCGCGGCTCCTTCTAGGCAACAGCGAGAACCTCTTCCCAGCTCCTTCCCCGCCGCCGCCGCCGCCGCCGCCGCCGCCGCCGCCGCCGCCGCCCCCCTCTTTCCATCTGCTGCCATCACGCCACGCAGTGCCTTGCCAGGAGGCAGCTCCGCGAGGCAAGCTTCGCGGTCGTGCAGGACGCCTGGCGCCTCGGCCCCGGGAAGAGCTCGGGCATTTGGGTGGCCGGCGCTGTGTCGTTGTGTCGCCGCCGGCCGGCCGGCCTTCCGGATCTGTCCCGGTGACGTTGGTGGCGGTTGTCGCGTGCCATCTAGTGTCCGCTTTTATATCGTCCCTTCCCTCTGCAGCTTTGGGGACCTTCGCGAGGGATGTGACTCAGCCATCCGGCCTGAGTCAGAGTTCCGGGAGGCTGGCGACACTGGCGGCGACAGCTCCGGTGGCTCAGAGGCCTGGGAGTGTCCCTCTCTCACCGGAGATTGGGCCTGCAGGCCTGTGAGGGAGTGACTGTCACCGCGCTCCCCAGGCAGGCTCTGGGGCCGCCTGGCCGGGTCGACCAGCATCCGCTCTTGCCGCTCCGGCCCCGGGGACCGACCAGGCCTGGGCCGGGCCGCCTCCCTAGCGAGGGGAGAGGGTGTGCGGCGCCCGGGACTGCCTGTGCTCGGGTGGCCTGGCCTTGTCCCGGGTCGCCCTTTGGAGCGTGAATGACTCCCGCCTGCGGTCCCTCCAGCCTCTCATCCCCGAAGTGAGGAGCGGCCCGGGTTGTGCGCTGAGGGCGTTGGAGGGCGCGACAGGCTCGGTGGCCGGCACGCTTGTTTCCCGGTCGTCATGCCGGCATGGGCCCCTCCCCGCCTGCCCCCCGACTGATGGCTACCGCCGGCCCGTGCGGAGTCGTACTCACGAGGTCTAGACCGGCACAAGACGTGAGGGGTGGAGCGGAAAGGGTGGCTCGGGCCCCGGCGCCTTCCTTCGCGGGGTCCGTTCGTCGGAGGCGCCTCCGTGGAAACATTTTTTTTTCCAAGTCCTGATGGATCCGGAGACGGTGGACGGTACCCCGCCGGCCCCCTGCTCCCGGGTGTGGCCGGGAAGGGTGCACCTGGGCCTGAGGCGTGCCCATGTAGGGTCCCGGTCGTTGGACAAGACTTCGTTTCCCACGCTCTCATTTCCCGCCCCCCGCCCTCGGAGTGTTTCCCTGTCGGTCGGTCGATCGGTCGGGAGGTGGGGACCGGCCTGAGCTGGATGGTGTGTCCTGGATTTTGGGGGAGCCAAGTCCCCGTCTGGAGCTCCGGACAGACCGATACCTGCCCGCGTGGGCAAGCCGGGAAGGGCTTCCCCGGCTGGCCGGCCGGCTCCACCTCCTTCATGTCCCTGTCCCTTCCTTGCGGTCACGCTCCCCGGGTCGACCAGATGGCTCTGAGAGCGCTGGGTCTGGCGACTCTAGGGCAGGGCTGGGGGACAAGTGTCCGGATGGGGGTTCCGGGGATACCCCCACGTCCTGTGGGTGGGCCCCGCTGCTGGGCATGGACATTTTTCGCGGCCGAAATACGCCTTTTCTGTCACCAGGTAGATGCTGACACGATCCTCTTCAGCGCCTGTCGCTGGAGACCTTGGGCCTCTGGATGCACGTGGGGGGCTTTGGGCTTTCGGCTGCTGTCCAAGGCCTGACCCTGCCCTTTGCACCCCGCGTGGGGGCCGCTCGCCTGGGCCTGTGCGCCGGCTCTCACTTGTGCATCCAGCTGGCCCGTGCTGCGGTGTCTCCTCCGGTCTCTGGCTGACCCGAGGGCGGCAGGGCGCGTGGCCCTGTGGGGTCTTCTACCCTGTGTGCCTCCCTGCTGCGGGCACCCGGCGGCTCGGCTGGGACAACCCCACCCTGTTGGCTCCGTGCCACGTGTCAGGCGTTCTCCCTCCCGGGGTTGTCAGCCGCTGTCTCTCCCCTGAGAGAGGAAGGGGAGGAGGAGGAGGAGGAGGGGGTGCCGGTGAAGCTGAAGCAGGCCCCCGTGGTGATTGTCTTTGCTGGCCCTCCCTCCCCTCTTCTGGGCTCTTCCCTGGCTCTGCCAGGACTGATCGATGTGGTGATGTGGCGCTCTCCTGGGCTTGGGCTTAAGCCGCGCCAGATGAGGGACGGCCGCTCATGGTGAGCTGGGCCGCGCCTCTCATTCTGTCGCGGGCCCCTCGCTGCTCCTCCCCCACCTGCGGGTGGTGTGGGGGAAGGCAGGGGTGCGGCCTCCAGCCTGACCTCTGGTCTCCCGCCCTGCTGCCTTCGGGTGTCAGTCGGGGGGGGGGGGCCTGGGTCCTTTGGGACGCAGCAGGCATTCTCGCTTTGCCGCCTTGGCGTGTGCCTTGCGAGCGGTCCCTCCCCAAAGTGGGGGGGAGGCCTCCCTCGCTGCCATGCTTCGCATCCCTGCGGGTGCGTGAGCGTGCCTCCCCTGGTCCTCTGTGGTGCCCCTGGAGTACTCCGGGTTGCCTGTCAGATGCCCGAGGCCGAGCGGTGGTGTCGTTTTCCTCTCCCAGCGGTGAGTCCCCTCGGGTCCCCACTGTGGTGGTGGCGTGCCCCACGAGCAGCTTCCTAAAGCTCAGGGGAGGGGGTCGAGACGGTAAGGCAGGGGAAGCTTGTGTCCCCTCCCCGGGAGGGGCTCAGGTGGACCCCTTGTCATGGGTCTCCCTCACTGTGTGCCAGTGAGGGCAGCCCTTGGCCCTTGAGCGGCACGCCCCATGCTTCTCCCTTGACCGGGAAGGCTGCATGTGGTCGTGAGAGCGACCGCGGTGGGCCGGGAGATGTGAAGGGGGGGTCCCCGTCTGGCTTTCCGGACGTGGCACCCCTCCACCCACGTGGAAAAGTCTGAAAGGCAAGCCTGGTGGCAGCACAGACTCTTGCTCTCCCGGCTCTGACCGTGGACGCTCACATGGGCTGTGTGCTTTACCCATACCGCAGACCCCCCCCCTTCTGACTTCCCACTTTTTGGGAGTGTTCCCACTCCCGTGGGTCCCCGAAGGGGCGAACGATGGTGTGGGGGGCACGACGCGCCCTCGGTGAGAAAGCCTTCTCTAGCGATCTGAGAGGGGGGCCTTGGGGTACCTGGACCCCCCAGCCGCCGCCCCTCTGAAGTGTGCAAGGCAGTAGCTGCCGGTGCTACTTGCCACAGCGTGTGGGCAAGAGCCGCCCTCGCGCGAGGGGTGCGCTGGCCCCCGCGGTGGGGGCCAAGCGCTGCTCTTTTGCCTAATGCGGCCTGTACCTCCCCCCTCCGAGTTGGGGGAGGGTCACGCCGGGCCGGGCCGGGTTTTGGCATCCAGCGCCGGGCTGTGTGCTGCGTGGGCACGTGGTGCCCCTCCCCTTGGAAGGGGAAGTGGAGGAGGGGGATGCGCCCCGTCCCCCGGCGGCCTCTGCCCCTGCCTCCCCCGCTGCGAGCCGCCTGTCGGTTCTTCCCGCACTCGCCTGGGGTCGCAGCTGGTGGTGTGGAGGTGGTGAGCGAGCATGGTTCGGGCCGCCTCGCTCAGGAGCGTTTCCCCCAGGCGTCAGGCCCTGGAGGGTGGACTAGGTGAAGGACGGATGAGATGAGGGTGGAAAGATGGACGGATGGGTGAGATGAGGCGGACGAGCCCCCCCCCCACGTGGCAGGGGGGGGGAAGCCTTTGCACATGGGGCCCTGGTGGTGGGGCCGGGTCGTGGAGTGCTCTGGGGCGACTGAGGCCGCCTGGTGTCCCAGGTGTCATGGGACTGCCCTCGTGTGTGTGGTGGTGTGACCCCGTGCTGGTTTGCCTGGCGTGCCTGGGTCCTTTCTCCTCTCCCTGGGCAGGCACCCGCGTCCCTGCCTCACAGCCCTTGCCCCGTGTGCATTGCCGCCCTTCCCCGGTGCTGCCGGCCCTCCCCCTGCCCCGAACAGGTGACCGCCCTGCCTTGCCTGTGCCATGTCTCTCTCCCTCCCGCCCCCGTGTCAACCGGGGACCTGAAATGGCCTCACCTCGTGTGGGTGTCACCCCCTGGCCGCCGTGGCCGGGCGGGTGTCCCTGGGTGATGTGCTTCTCGGGTGTCCCCCTGTGCGCGGGGGGGTGGGGGAAGAGGGTTGGGCACGGCGGGTGCGTGTGGGGTGTGGGGGGTGGTCGTCGGTAGGTGCCTTGGGAGACTTGTTTCCACGGGGCCGGCTGTGGCTCGTCGGTGTCGTCGGTGGCGGTCGTGGGGCCCCCGCGAGGGGGGGGCCCCCAGGGGTTGAGGGGGAGGCCAGTCGGCGTCCTGGGTGTTGCGGCGGGACCGCCGTTGTGCTGGAGGCCTCTGGCGGTGAGACC
>NC_139392.1:41982500-42000000 GCF_054392235.1 Sus scrofa
GGCTGCTGGCCTACGCCCGAGCCGCAGCCGTGCCGGATCTGAGCCTCGTCTCAACCCCCTGCGTGAGGCGAAGGATGGAGCCCGCAACCTCATGGTCCCTAGTCAGATTCGTTTCCTCTGTGCCACGAGGGAAAGTCCTGAATCAACGATGCACGGATTTAGGACGCTATGGAGGGATGCATTGGCCGGCCCCAGGTCATATGGGGTTCCGGAGCCAGGGATCCGATCCAAGTCCCAGCTGTGGCAACGTGATTACTTGAAAGAGGACCCTTTAAAGCCGGGGTGGGGGTGGCGGGAGGGGATGACACTGCATGCCATGGAGGCGCTCACCTGTCCTTTTTGTGGACACCTTTTCCGCGGTGGTGACAATGGATGCCCTGGCTGCCGTTCGGAAATGAAAGGTGAAGGCCAAGGTCCACGGTCCGTGGTCGGCGTGGTTCGTCTTCAAGGCCACGGATGAAGAAACGGGCTCCAGGAGGAAAGAGTCCAGGCCTTATGCCTGCCCTGCCTGGAGAATCCATGTCGCCACACAGCGATCCATCCCGATGCGTTCGTTGGTCCTGCGACGCCCCCTGCCGTAAGCTGCTTTTTATAGTCTCCGAAAAGGTCCGCCAGATGGCTCCCGGGGTGGGCCTGGGACGACCAAGTTCGGGGCCGGAAGAGGCCACTTCCAAGTGGGGGAGGAGTTACAAGTGGGTGGCAGACCTGAAGATAACCTGGAGGGGAGGAAAAAGGAGGGGAACCGTGACCGACCGAGCGAGCCGGAGGGGAGGGGAGGGGAGGGGAGGGGAGGGACGATGGGATGGCACCATCGGGAGTCCTGCTCAAAGAATTGGAGCCTCCTTGAGACATGCGACCACATCCATCATTCCAGAGGGAATGGAAGCGTCTTCCCCATGGTTGTACAATGATACATGTCCTTCAGAGTCCCTGAGAAAAAAAGGAATACAAGGCAAGATTTTGTCCGTGGAGGGAAGGGGGGGGGGGGGAGAACAGAGGCTCCAGACTTTGGATCTCTTGGCACAGGGGCCTCCTGCGCCGTATGGAAAGGACTGTTCCTAGGGTGCTCTCAGAATGGGATTTCTGGGTCCCACGAACCTTGTGTGTTGGACAAAGAGGCAGAAAGAGGGGTTCCCGGCTGGAAAGCCCAAACCACAGCTCTTCAGATGGGTAGGGAAGGGCAGACAGACTTCCGGCCCCAAGCAGTGATCTGGACCTCCAGAGGCCTTAGGACGACTTCACTGAGAACACGCAGAATACGACCCAGCCACAGCGTCCTCTATACCTAGCTCTGTTTCACTTTCTCTGTCTCTCTCCCCTCCTCCTCTTTCTCCCTCTGATTCTGCCTCTCACTGTCTGCCTATCCTCCGTCCCTCCCTGTCTGTCTCTGTCTCTCTCCCTCACAAGCACACCAAAGCGGGTCCCCCCCCCCCCCCCGGAAAGGACGGATGTGAGACGGACACCCTCTTCTTCCCGTCTTGAAAGCAGGAGAAAAACCTTCCTCTAGAAGCCCAAGTTCAAAGCCAGCTGTTTCAAGGAACGTCTGCCTCTGGCAAGGGGGAGGGGGAGGGCGAGGGGGAGGGCGAGGGGGCGGCCTGGAGGCAGCCTGGAGCACCCACGGCATGCATTCAGAAACCTCGTGCATCTCTCTTCCGGTGCTATCTTTTGGGGGCACGTGGTACTCTTGGGCAAGTCCTCCGAACGATAGTGGAAACAAACATCTGTCTTCTCTCCCACACCTGATGAATGCAGACAGACACACTGGAAGAGCACCCACCCCCCCTTTTCCCCCAAAGGACTCTTGTCACTGTACAGACGGGGGGGGGGGGGGGGGGGGCGGCACGGGGGTGTCACACGCAGTCTTGGTGGCTCGTCTATGTTTCCAATCCGCCCAGGCAGTGCAGGCGGCCACCACTGCTGCTGCCACCTCTCACCGATCGTTCATCCTGTCCGTCAGTGCTATGACAGCACTAAGCTCTTCAGGGAGAAAATGCTCCCTGCCTTTCCTCTCGGAGGGCACACTGAGGGCACCCACTCCCATTAACAAAGTTTATTCACCTTGACAGGAAGAAAAGAGCTTGGGGTTTCTCACACCGCTGCAGATGACACTTTCCTACCGACTCTGGAATTCTCTTGCTCATTCTCCGGTGGGCCCGCCCCCCCCATTTCAGGAGAGGGTGTTTGGTTCTGGGTTGGGGTGCGTGTGTGTGCGCGCGTGTGTGTGTGCGTGTGGGTGTGTGTGTCTGGGTGTGTCTGTGTCTTGCTTTTTCATTTTATTGGAATACAGTTGACTGACAAAGTTGTATGAACTTACAGGGTTGTTTCTGGGTGTTCGTCATGGCAGTGAAAGGAAACACCAGGATTTCCCTAGAAAGCCATCCCGTTCACCTGATCGGTGGCGTGAAGGACATTCACATCCTCCTTGAGTTTCGCATTTGAAAGTGAGGGGCGGGTGCGTGCAGCAGGTCCCCCCCCACCCCACCCCGCGCCCCGAACGTGCCTCCCGCAGTGGCACTAGGAGTGTGTGCAATGAAAGGGACAGGACACCAGACACCAGAGGACCATTCTGACCCTCCTTTCCTTCTCTCTTCGGAAAGCAGGAAATAAATCTCTTGGGTGAAAGAAAAGTGTGCTCCCTGCCACGAAATTTGGGGGGGGGGGGTGTCGGGTTGGCGATAAGGACTTCACTGCTCCCATGGCTCCTGCAATGTTCACGAATCCTCCAAATCCTCAAGGCAAGATGGTTCACAACCAATACATGAGCGAGCTGTCAGAGACACCAGGGACTGAAACACTCCGTATTAGGGAGGGGTCCTCACTCACTTTCATGCAAAGGCAGCGACAACAGCAGCCTTTTCAAAGATGGCTGCAGGCAAGAGGGTGGGGGAGATGATGGAGAAAGTGGTGGTGGCGGCGGCGGCGGCGGCGGCGGCGGCGGCGTGGCAGACTTGGATCACGTCCATTATGTTCATTCAACAAACAGTCGGGGCGACGGGAGAATGGCCGCTTGGTGGTCTGTGTTTCTCCAGGCTCCCTGACCCACTCCCTGCCCCACACCCCCAACCCCCCACACCCCCTTGGACATGGGCAGGAAGGTTTCTAGAGAAGGCAGTGCCTGACCTGCCGGCTCTGTCACCCTGGGGGGAGAACATTTCGGAGAGTCGCCAGAGGCTTCAGACTTCCTACCCCTCTCCCTCCCCCACTCTGAACCCTGGTAACTAGACTTCATTCAACCGACACTTAGGATGGGTCATCCAACTGTTCTCTCATGAAGGAAGGAAGGAAGGAAGGAAGGTGGGTCGGTGGGTAGGTGGGTGTGTTTTCTGCGTGGGGTGAAGCCTTCCCTCCCTCGATGCAAGCCTGATATCCTCACCTGTCACAGAGACTGGACCCCTAAAAAACTACTGTGTCCGGTTTTCTCCCATTTAGGGGGTTCCAGAGTGTGTGTGCGTGCGTGCGCGTGTGCGTGCGTGCGTGCGCGTGCGTGTGCGTGTGCGTGTGCGTGTGTGTGTGTGTGTGTGTGTGTTTTGAGGGCCACACCCACGGCATATGGAGGTTCCCAGATGACGGATCGAATCGGAGGCTTTAGCTGCTGGCCTCCTACACCACAGAAACAGGAATGCCAGGTCCGAGCCGCGTCTGGGACCAACACCACAGCTCACGGCAACACTGGATCCTTTACCCACTGAGCGAGGTGGACAGGGATCGAACCTGCAACCTCATGGTTCCTGGTCGGATTCATTTCCACTGCGCCATGGCGGGAACTCTGCTTTGTGGTTTTGGCGTTTGGATTCCAGAAGGTGGCGTAGGGGTCCCTGTTCGTCATCTATTGGATAGAGACTCGTGTGTGTATATGTTCATCCCATCCTCCTCATGGATCCCTCTCCCCCGCCCTCATGATTTCTTTTTCCCCCTCTGCTTTTTAGGGCTGCCCTCGTGGCATATGGAAGTTCCCAAGCGAGGGGTTGAATCGGAGCTACGGCTGCTGGCCTACGCCACAGGCACAGCCATGTGGGATCCGAGCCGCGTCTGCGACCGACACCACAGCTCACGGCACTGCCTGCCGGATCCTTACCGCCCCCCTGAGCGAGGCCAGGGATCGAACCCACACCCTTCCCTGCAAAGGTTCCTCGTCGGATGCGCTTCCATGGTGCCACGACAGGAACTCCCCCGTGATGGTTTTTTTTCACGCTGGTGTTCCCACCAACAAGGAAGGAATGGCCCAATATTCTGGAATCACCTAGAGGGGAAAAGACGCTGAAAAAGAAAGAACGGAGGGATAGATGGATGTAGATGGATCACTGAATCCCCTTGACTGTACACCTGAAACGAACACAACATTGTAAGCAAGCCCACTGTACGCCGAGCTAAAGCAACAACAACAACCAACAACCACAACAAACTTACATCTTAAAAAAAAAAAAAAAAAAAAAAAAGAAGATGTCCCCTGCAGTTCCCATCAGGGCTCAGCGGTAATGAACCCGACTAGGATCCGTGAGGATGTGGGTTCGATCCCTCCCCTGGCCTCGCTTGGTGGGTTAAGGATCCCGTGTTGCTGTGGCGGTGGGGTAGGCCCGCAGCTACAGTTCTGATTCGACCGTGAGTCTGGGAACTTCCATAGGGCTGGGGCGTGGGCGTTAAAAAAAGATATACTATATGCATACTATATACATATGTAGGAGTTCCCGTCATGGCTGGACGAATCCGACTAGGAGGCCTGAGGGTGCGGGTTCGATCCCTGGCCTCGCTCGTTGGGTTCAGGATCGGGTGTTGCCGTGAGCTCTGGTGTAGGTCGCAGACAGGGCTCGGATCCCGCGTTGTGCTGGCTCTGGTGTAGGCCGGTGGCTACGGCTCCGATTGGACCCCTAGCCTGGGAACCTCCATGTGCCATGGGTGCAGCCCTAGAAACAGAAAATAACTACGTGTGTGTGTCTGTGTGTGTGTGTGTGTGTCTGTGTGTGTGTGTGTGTGTGTGTGTGTGTGTGTGCGTGTGTCTGTGTGTGTCTGTGTGTGTGTGTATACAGATAGATATAGATATACAGATATAGATATAGATATATCACCTACCTAAAGGCCCAGGACTAGAGAAAGCATTGGGTCATTAGGATCTAAGAATCTTCTCCCCGCCCCCCAAATCCATCCATCCAACCCACCCTCCCTCCCTCTCTCCATCTTTCACTTTTCCTGATAAAGACAAAGGGACAAAAATTGTTTGTTTGTTTGTTTCTTTGTTTGTTCGTTTCTTTCTCAAAAGATGTACATCTACTTTGTAACTTATACCTCTGTCAGAGGGATGGAGAATCCTTGACCTTTTCCTCCCTACCCAAATCCTTCCAGAAGTCAGAAACTCAGTGGCTGGAAAACTGGACTGGATCCTGAAGTTTTTCCAGTTGCCTTCCATCTCTGGCTACAACTCTCTTCATGAGCGTTTCCCATTTTCTCCCACCCTTTGGACCTGGCATCCTTGTGGATGAGAACACGTATCGCTTGTCCCGAGGCCCTGAAAACGGAAGCTAGTGGAGTCCCTCGATGAACACATCAGAGAAATGGTCTCTGAGAGTGTCTCTGAGAGTGAAACCATCACCCTGTGTTCATTTCTCTAAGAGCCCCTCGGAAAGTTGGCCCCAACACCTGACGGCATTCTCAGAGGGGCCTTTCAAAAGACTGAAGGGGCGTTCCCGTCATGGCTCCGTGGTTAACGAATCCGACTAGGAACCGTGAGGTTGCGGGTTCGATCCCTGCCCTCACTCAGTGGGTTAAGGATCCAGCGTTGCCGTGAGCTGTGGTGTCGGTCGCAGACACGGCTCGGATCCCACGTTGCTGTGGCTCTGGCGTAGGCTGGCAGCTATGGCTCCGATTCGACCCCTAGCCTGGGAACCTCCATATGCCATGGGAGCGGCCCAAGAAATGGCAAAAAGACAAAACAAACAAACAAACAAACAAACCGACAAAACAAAAGACTGAAGGGACTTTCCCCTCTCCCTCTCTCTTCCCTCTGTCTCACTCACTGTCTCTGTCTGTCTCTCTGTGTCTCTCTCACACGCACACGCACACACACACAGAGTCACCGGCTCCGTTCTTCATATGTAACAGTTTGAAAGTTCCAGGAAAGGTTGGCAGCCCAAACCGGCCTTGGTACTCCAGCTCCAATTAAGTCTCAGAGACAGAGTTTTGGGGTGAAGCATAAAGAACAGCTTTATTGCTTTGCCAGGCTAAGGAGGCCACAGCAGGCTAAGGACCTCAAAACTGTGTCCTCCCTTGAGAGGGGATAGCAAGGGGTTCTATAGGTTTAGCTTAATGGTAGGCATGGGGGTGGCGGAGCTGTCTAGAAGCATCAGGGTGCTTGCATTCTTCTCCCTGGATAGGAGATTAGGATAGACCATTTCAAAGTCATCAAGGCTGGAGTCAGGTGGTCCATGGAATGTTTCCAGTGTCTTTGGGGTTATGGCATTTTGACCTTCTCTCTGGAGTGAAGATTGCTCATCCACGGGGCGGGCGTGGGGCGGGGGGTGGGGGGGGGTCGCAATCCTTAGGGAGTGTTTCAAGGGTAGAGAAAACACCAGGTTCACTACAACTCTGACTCGACAGTAGTCATTAGTCATAAGTTCGTGGGCCAAGGCAAGCCATAACCTAACGGAGACTATTTCAAAGTAGCTTTTAGCTGTAACAATGTCTCTGGCTCCAACACACCAGCACTCCGGGGCTTGAGCTTGGTTTCAGTTTCAGAGGAGGGAACTCTGGCTCCAAGGATTAACCCCTTCGTTCCTTTGGTTTCTGTGGGCCTGGTTCGGGGAGCCCATCCACATCACCGCCTTTTGAGAGGCCATCTGACAACTGTTTCACCAAAGCGACGTCATCTCAAAACAAGGAAACCAGTTCCATGAAATGGAGGATCTCTCCCTCCCTCTCCCTCCCTCTCCTTCTCACTCTCCTCTACCCACAGCTCATGGCAACGTGGGATTCGTAACCCAGTGAGCGAGGCTGAGCATGGAACCTGCCACCTCATGGTTCCTAGTTGCATTTATTTCCACTTCTGCACCACGATGGGACCTCCCCAGCACAGTTTTTCACACGTGAAGTTTCCCGGGACGTCTCGGAGGAGGCGGACCCCAAACGTGTCTCCATGCCCTATGTGGGTGATTCCTGTGAGGTAAAATGACTTAAGGACCGGCCCACACAAAAGGGACACTCTGGCCCTCCTTTCTGGCCCCCAGACAGCAGGAGATGAAAATCTCCTCCTCGTGCAAAGGAAGATGGCAAGTGAAGATGTCCATTCCCACACCAAGGCCAACATGCTCCAGAAGTTTTGCGGGGTTTCCCGGGTTGGGAAATGGCGGGGGCTCCTTTGGCCTGACACGAGGCGAGTTTCGTGCACACATCCTCCCCCACCCCCCTCCATGCAGTCTGCGAGGGGCAGCCTGAGGGTAGGGAAATTGGGGAAAGGGGGGAAAAAAAACACTTTCCCTAAAGAGAAGCTCCAGGAAAAGTCACCACCTCTGACTTGACTGGAGAGTTTCTGCATTTGAATGAAGTGATTGAACCCAGGCCCTGAGGCCTGGATCTTCCTGATCTCCCCTCCCCCCCTTCCCGGGCGTGAGTCCAGGCGATTTGGGAAGCGAGAGGCGGCGCAGCAGGGATGGCGGCCGGGGGTGGGGGGTGGGGCGGGCAGCTGGGGCCGGGAGTGGGGGGGTGCGGGACTAATGAACCAGCGCCTGCCTGCATGCCTGCCTGCCTGCCTGCCTGCCTGCCTGCCTGCCTGCTTGCCTGCCTGCCTGAACGAGCCCCTCCCCTCCCCCCCCACCCCCTCCCCACACCCACCCGCCTGAGGGCAGGGATGGGGCCTGAGAGCTAAGGGAAACTTCTTTGCTAGCTACTTGTCAGGGAGTGATCCCAGCTCAAAGTCCCTTTGCTTATTTCGGAACAAGGTCTGAGTCTCAGCTAGTACAGAGTTTCTGAATGTCTCGGCACATGGACTGGCCTGCACCAAACAAGCAGACAGGAAGAAAAATGAACACACAGAAATCCAGCTGGTCTCCTTCTCCCAGAGTCTCTCTTGGAGAAATTACCTTAAGCTCAGTGACTTTGCCCCGTCTCCCTCTGGTGCAAAGCCATCCCTGGAGGAGCCAGGTCTTACATGAGCAGGGCAGGGCAGGGCAGCACCACCCAGGTGAGCTGGAGAGTGGAGAGTCAAGTTGATAGATACCCCAAATGTGGCTGGCCAGGGGTCTGGGCTAGCATTCCGTGTGAACTCACACACCCAGGCACCTAGCACCGATTTCCCCATGTTCTTCCGACCCTGATTCTCACTCTTCTTCTGTCCCCCCCCCCCCCCCTTCCTTCGGCTTTTTGCCTTTTCTAGGGCCGCTCCTGCGGCATATGGAAGTTCCCCTGCCAGGGGTCCAATCGGAGCTGTAGCCGCTGGCCTGCACCAGACCCACAGCAACGCGGGATCTGAGCCACGTCTGCAACCTGCACCACAGCTCACGGCAATGCTGGATCCTTAACCCACTGAGCAAGGCCAGGGATGGAACCTGCAACCTCATGGTTCCTAGTCAGATTCATTAACCACTGAGCCACAATGGGAACTCTGACTCTCCCTCTTCCCTGCCTGATACCTTAAGAGCCTGATCGTTTGTGGGGAAATGAAATCCCAGCTGGCAAGAGCCACCTTATCTTCCCAGCACACGAGAAAAGAATAGGCGCAGGCTCACATCCATCTTATGTTTCTATGCCTTGCCCTGGCCCCACCGTTTCAGAAAGCTGTGTCCCTCCACCTGTCAAAAGCCAAAGCCCAGGAGTTCCCGTCGTGGAATAGTGGAAAGGAATCCAACCAGGAACCATGAGGTTGCAGGTTCGATCCCAGGCCTTCCACAGTGGGTTTAGGATCTGGTGGCATCACCTTGCGCTGCGGTGTAGGTTGCAGACGCAGCTTGGATCTGATGGTGCTTGTGACTGTGGCATACACCCCAGCAGTTGTAGGTCTGATTCGGCCCCTAGCCCGGGAACCTCCATATGATGGGGGGAGGGGGGGGGGGGAGGCTGCAGCCAAAGCCCAAGGAAGAAAGACAATCAGAATGTTGCGTGGAACTCCTGGAGACTTAACAACCACCACCAGTCATGACCATGGCTGTCAACCGACACCAGAGCCAAAGAAATGTCGGATCAAATAGGAACCTGCCACTTACACCAGTACTCACCACAATGCAGGACCACAAAAACAAAGGAACAAGAAACCAAAACTAAATAATTGCCCAGGAGCAGCAGGTGCAGGAAAAGCATGCTGACTCTCACCCCCCAGAAGCCAGAGGTAACCTATTTATCACCCCACACGCACACACCTCAGCACCACCAGCACCAGCACCCCCCCCCCCCACCCCAGGATCGAATCTGCATCCTCGTGGGTGCTCCTCAGCTTTGTTACCAATGAGCCACAATGGGATCTCCCCAATCCAGGTTTTTATGTTTCTTTTTTTTTTTTTTTTCCCCTTGCTTTCTTCGGGTGGCACTCACGGCACACGGAGGTTCCCAGGCTAGGGAATCAGAGCTTGAGCCACTGGCCTACACCACAGACACAGCAACACCAGGTCCGATCTGTGTCTGCAACCTACACCACAGTTCAGGGCAATGCCAGATCTTTCACCCACTGAGCGAGGCCAGGGATCAAACCAGCACTCTCATGGATGCTACTCAGATTCCTACCTGCTGAGTCACAATGGGAACTCCACTAAATACATAAATTTTTTCAAAGAGAGAGAGAGAGGGAGAGTGTGTGTGTGTGTGTGTGTGTGTGTGTGTGTGTGTGTGAGAGAGAGAGAGAGAGAGGTCTGGTATCACTTGGGGAAAAATAAAATTATGCTTGGAGAAAAATACCTGTCCCTAGAGATCATTCACAATGGCTTGTTCTGCCTGTTCATTTCTCTCTTTCTTCCCTTTTCTTTTTTCCTTCCTTTTCTTTTCCTTTCGCATCTGTCTGTGCCGTGTGTGTGTGTGTGTGTGTGTGTGTGTGTGTGTGTGTGTGTGTGTGTGTGTGTGTGTGTGTGTGTAGTCTTCTTTTAGGGCTTCACATGTGCCATTTTGTAGGTTCCCAGGTTAGGGGTCAATGCTAGTCGGGTTCGTTTCCACCGAGCCACAACGGGAATTCCTGCCTTGTGCTTCTTTATCTTTGCTCTGTTACTAGGTGCTAGGGATTCCTTTTTGTTAAGTCCAGTCACTTAAATAAGGGTGTTTGCAGGGTTGCCTAAAGCATCAAAAATGTATTTTCTCATTAAATATTGGAATGTGGGGAGTTCCTGTTGTGGCTCAGTGGTAACAAACCCGACTAGTATCCATGTATGCCGGTTCGACCCCTGGTTTGGGAACTTCCGTATGCCACAGTTATGGCTCTAAAAAATCCTCTCTCTCTCTCTCTCTCTCTCTCTCTCTCTCTCGATAATATACACATACACACACACATCCATACGTACATACCTATGTACACATATACATATACATTGGAATTTGGTCTGCCATCGATGAGATGCTCCCTCTTTGTGTGTTGTTCATTTTGTTTTTTGTTTTTTAGGAGTGCACCCTCGGGATATGGAAGTTCCCTGGGCTAGGGGTTGAAGAATCGGAGCTGTAGCTGCTGGCCTGCACCTCAGCCAGAGCTATGCCCTGCCAGATCACCCGATCTGAGCTGAGTGGCCACGTCTGTCACCTACACCTACCTCCCCCTGAATGAAGACGTATTTTCAATACATCTCAAGTGGAGAAAAACTTGCTAAAAATCACTTTATTTGTCATGGAAACCATATCTTCTAGCAGACATGGCACAAAAGCCAGTGTTTATGGTCATCACACCACAGACATCAGAATTCCAAGCTTCTAGGGGTTTCTTGGGGGTGGGGTGGGGTGTGTCCCCAGGGCCTGTGGAAGTTCCATGCCCACCCCTCTGCCACCACCCAGGGATCCTTCGCCCTGGGTGGGTGGGGGGAGGGAGAGGGTATCTCAGCAGAAACGATCTTATCTTACGGGGTTTATGGATGGCTAGAAGCATGTGGTTCTGTTCATCTCATGCTTGAGGTTTCGGTTTTTGCCCTCCTACCTACCCAATGGTCGGCAGATGGAATTCTTCTGGTTTTCTCTGGCCATCCCTCTCCTCGAACTCACGGGTCCAGTTTTTCTCCCACATTTGACTTTTCCGGGAGATCCACAAAAGGAAGCGCCAACCCTTGACATCCACCGACAAGAGATCACCACCCTCTGCCCCTCTTTAGCCCCTTCTCATCCTCATGCCTGCCTGCACACATCGGAGACATTTCCAAGTGCCCAGGAGGATCCTTGGACCCTGACACCTCGAAATCTTCCCTGAGCAGCAGTGCTCGGGACTCAGACCTGGGGTTTATCACGGGCTCCAACCACGACCTTTGGTTTTCCTGGGCTGGGAGATCGGTTTCATGAGATGGAACCGGCTGCGGATTCAGCTTCTGGATCTGGACTGTGAAACGTTGTACAAGACTTTTTTCAAGGCATGACTGTAGGGGAACAAAACCTTGCGGCCCGCCCCCCGCCACATCCCAGATGTCACATGAGCACGGGGAGGAATTCTGTGGAGCTGGAAACAACCATGACCCAAAAGAACACAGGAAGGAATTCCTGTCATGGCGGGGCAGAAACGAATCGGACTAGGAATCACGAGGTGGCAGGTTTGATCCCTGGCCTCGCTCAGGGGTTTAAGGATCTGGCATTTTTCCGCGAGCTGTGGCATAAGGTCTCAGATGTGGCTCGGATCCCGCCGTTGCTGTGGCTGTGGCTCAGGCTAGCAGATGCAGCTCCGATTCAACACCAAGCGTGGGCGCGCGCGCGCGCGCGGGGGGTGGGGGGGAGGCGGGGAGGGAAGCAAACCTCCTAAGAACGACGAAAGTGCAGTTAGGAAACAGAAAATGATGATCCCGGAAGTCCACTTGAATGTGGTTGGGAGACATGCGTAGGACCACACCGCCACCGTGTGAGAGACCAGTGCAAGACAGCTGAACAATACAAAGCGGGGTGGGGGGTGGGGTGCTTGGCGGGGGTTGGAGGAGGAGGAGGAGGAGGAGGAGGTGGGGGGAGACGGCGGCACTGGTGCTGGGCAAAGGTGCCTCTGGGCGAGGACTTTGGTGACCATATTCTCATGGCAGGCTTGAGAGCCCAAAAGATGACATGGTGGAGGCTGAAGTTAAGTTTGGTCAAAAGGAAAACAACCATGAGAAAAGATGCATCCACCCACACCTAGAAAAGATATCGTGCCAGGAATGGGAGCCCTGTTCCAATGGCTCTTCCTGGGATTGTGGGAAATGAATCGATAGCAAGAAGATGCTTTCACATCCATGTCTTCAATGACTCCTGTACTAAGTGCGTCGTGGTTTTGCCAGTTTGGCAGAGTTGTGGAATGTCATCCGGCAATTGCATCTCCCCTGCCCAACCAGCAAGATGGAGTTGTTCTTTTTTTTTTTTTTTTTTTTTTTTCCTGCTGCACTGCCTTTCCTGTGCCAGGGATCGAACTTGAGGCTCAGCTGTGACCTAGGCACAGCGGGAACTCCAAGATGGATTTCTTTTTCCTTCTTTTTCTTTCCTTCCTTCCTTTCTTCCTTTCTTTCTTTTCTCTCTCTCTCTTTCTTTTTCTTTTCTTTCTTTCTTTCTCTTTCCTTCCTTCCTTTCTTCCTTTCTTTCTCCTTTCTTTTTCTTTCTTTCTTTCTTTCTTTCTTTCTTTCTTTCTTTCTTTCTTTCTTTCTTTCTTTCTTTCTTTCTCTCTCTCTATCTTTCTCTTTCCTTCCTTTCTTTCTTTCTCTTTCTTTCTTTCTTTCTTTCTTTCTTTCTTTCTTTCTTTCTTTCTTTCTTTCTTTCTTTCTCTCTCTCTCTCTCTCTCTCTCTCTCTTTCTGGTTTTTTTTGGGGGGGAGCCACACCCGCAGCACATGGAGGTTCCCAGGCTAGGGGTCAATTCGGAGCCTTACCTGCCGGCCTACACCACAGGCACAGCCACGCGGGATCCGAGCCGCGTCTGTGACGGACACCACAGCTCACGGCAATGCCAGATCCTTAACCCAACAAGTGAGCCAGGGATCAAACCTGCAACCTCATGGTTCCTGGTCGGATTTGTTTCCACTACCCCAGGATGGCAATCCTGAGACTTGCAAAGTTTATTGTTTGTTTCGGGTTTTCTCCACCCCCTCTCCCTCCCGTTTCAGCTTTATGTTTTACTTTTTGGCCACACCCACGGGCAGCAAGTGGAAGTTTTTCCTGAGGCAGAGATGGAACCTGCACCACACAGGGGCAACCAGAGCCACCGCGTTGAGAAAGCAGGAGCCTTGACCCTGTTGGTCGTGGGCTTCCTTCTTCTTCTTCTTCTTCTGTTGTTGTTTTTTGGGTTTTTTTTGGGGGGGGGTTGTTTTCCTTTTTTTGTTTTGTTTTGTTTTGTTTTGGATGAGATTTCAGTTCACCCCCCCCCCCCAACACACACACACACTCATAGTGTTGCGTTGTACTTTCCCTCCATTGTGGTTGGTCAGTCATGCTGAAATCCATGTTTCTATGACCTGACCACCAGAGCATTTGCCCCAGGCAGCCATTTGTTCTCTTTGGACTTTGTCTCAGTCTATGCAGAGAGAGATTTTCATTTCCACTTTCCTAGGATCGACTGTATCCTTCTCTCCCTTCCTAAGCTTCTGGGCTTTGCTTGTCTGCTTTTGACAGACCGTCTCCGTCGGTAAGGGTGGCAGGTAAACCGACTCCTGCGTTGTCGTTCTCCGAGAGCTTGCCCGGTTTCGTTTTTGCCAGTCCCCGCCTACCCTCCCACCCTCCCTCTCTCCCTCCCTCCTCCAGCTCCGTGCAGGGAGGTGGGGTGGGGGTGGGGGAGAGAAGAGAAGGTGGAGGGGAACCTGAGATCTCTCTCGCTAGTGCCACCCTCACCGCGCCGGCTTCTCTCTGGAATTCCCAAGCCCAGGAAGGGACATGCTTGGGGGAGCGAGCGCGGCTCCTTCTAGGCAACAGCGAGAACCTCTTCCCAGCTCCTTCCCCGCCGCCGCCGCCGCCGCCGCCGCCGCCGCCGCCGCCGCCGCCCCCCTCTTTCCATCTGCTGCCATCACGCCACGCAGTGCCTTGCCAGGAGGCAGCTCCGCGAGGCAAGCTTCGCGGTCGTGCAGGACGCCTGGCGCCTCGGCCCCGGGAAGAGCTCGGGCATTTGGGTGGCCGGCGCTGTGTCGTTGTGTCGCCGCCGGCCGGCCGGCCTTCCGGATCTGTCCCGGTGACGTTGGTGGCGGTTGTCGCGTGCCATCTAGTGTCCGCTTTTATATCGTCCCTTCCCTCTGCAGCTTTGGGGACCTTCGCGAGGGATGTGACTCAGCCATCCGGCCTGAGTCAGAGTTCCGGGAGGCTGGCGACACTGGCGGCGACAGCTCCGGTGGCTCAGAGGCCTGGGAGTGTCCCTCTCTCACCGGAGATTGGGCCTGCAGGCCTGTGAGGGAGTGACTGTCACCGCGCTCCCCAGGCAGGCTCTGGGGCCGCCTGGCCGGGTCGACCAGCATCCGCTCTTGCCGCTCCGGCCCCGGGGACCGACCAGGCCTGGGCCGGGCCGCCTCCCTAGCGAGGGGAGAGGGTGTGCGGCGCCCGGGACTGCCTGTGCTCGGGTGGCCTGGCCTTGTCCCGGGTCGCCCTTTGGAGCGTGAATGACTCCCGCCTGCGGTCCCTCCAGCCTCTCATCCCCGAAGTGAGGAGCGGCCCGGGTTGTGCGCTGAGGGCGTTGGAGGGCGCGACAGGCTCGGTGGCCGGCACGCTTGTTTCCCGGTCGTCATGCCGGCATGGGCCCCTCCCCGCCTGCCCCCCGACTGATGGCTACCGCCGGCCCGTGCGGAGTCGTACTCACGAGGTCTAGACCGGCACAAGACGTGAGGGGTGGAGCGGAAAGGGTGGCTCGGGCCCCGGCGCCTTCCTTCGCGGGGTCCGTTCGTCGGAGGCGCCTCCGTGGAAACATTTTTTTTTCCAAGTCCTGATGGATCCGGAGACGGTGGACGGTACCCCGCCGGCCCCCTGCTCCCGGGTGTGGCCGGGAAGGGTGCACCTGGGCCTGAGGCGTGCCCATGTAGGGTCCCGGTCGTTGGACAAGACTTCGTTTCCCACGCTCTCATTTCCCGCCCCCCGCCCTCGGAGTGTTTCCCTGTCGGTCGGTCGATCGGTCGGGAGGTGGGGACCGGCCTGAGCTGGATGGTGTGTCCTGGATTTTGGGGGAGCCAAGTCCCCGTCTGGAGCTCCGGACAGACCGATACCTGCCCGCGTGGGCAAGCCGGGAAGGGCTTCCCCGGCTGGCCGGCCGGCTCCACCTCCTTCATGTCCCTGTCCCTTCCTTGCGGTCACGCTCCCCGGGTCGACCAGATGGCTCTGAGAGCGCTGGGTCTGGCGACTCTAGGGCAGGGCTGGGGGACAAGTGTCCGGATGGGGGTTCCGGGGATACCCCCACGTCCTGTGGGTGGGCCCCGCTGCTGGGCATGGACATTTTTCGCGGCCGAAATACGCCTTTTCTGTCACCAGGTAGATGCTGACACGATCCTCTTCAGCGCCTGTCGCTGGAGACCTTGGGCCTCTGGATGCACGTGGGGGGCTTTGGGCTTTCGGCTGCTGTCCAAGGCCTGACCCTGCCCTTTGCACCCCGCGTGGGGGCCGCTCGCCTGGGCCTGTGCGCCGGCTCTCACTTGTGCATCCAGCTGGCCCGTGCTGCGGTGTCTCCTCCGGTCTCTGGCTGACCCGAGGGCGGCAGGGCGCGTGGCCCTGTGGGGTCTTCTACCCTGTGTGCCTCCCTGCTGCGGGCACCCGGCGGCTCGGCTGGGACAACCCCACCCTGTTGGCTCCGTGCCACGTGTCAGGCGTTCTCCCTCCCGGGGTTGTCAGCCGCTGTCTCTCCCCTGAGAGAGGAAGGGGAGGAGGAGGAGGAGGAGGGGGTGCCGGTGAAGCTGAAGCAGGCCCCCGTGGTGATTGTCTTTGCTGGCCCTCCCTCCCCTCTTCTGGGCTCTTCCCTGGCTCTGCCAGGACTGATCGATGTGGTGATGTGGCGCTCTCCTGGGCTTGGGCTTAAGCCGCGCCAGATGAGGGACGGCCGCTCATGGTGAGCTGGGCCGCGCCTCTCATTCTGTCGCGGGCCCCTCGCTGCTCCTCCCCCACCTGCGGGTGGTGTGGGGGAAGGCAGGGGTGCGGCCTCCAGCCTGACCTCTGGTCTCCCGCCCTGCTGCCTTCGGGTGTCAGTCGGGGGGGGGGGGCCTGGGTCCTTTGGGACGCAGCAGGCATTCTCGCTTTGCCGCCTTGGCGTGTGCCTTGCGAGCGGTCCCTCCCCAAAGTGGGGGGGAGGCCTCCCTCGCTGCCATGCTTCGCATCCCTGCGGGTGCGTGAGCGTGCCTCCCCTGGTCCTCTGTGGTGCCCCTGGAGTACTCCGGGTTGCCTGTCAGATGCCCGAGGCCGAGCGGTGGTGTCGTTTTCCTCTCCCAGCGGTGAGTCCCCTCGGGTCCCCACTGTGGTGGTGGCGTGCCCCACGAGCAGCTTCCTAAAGCTCAGGGGAGGGGGTCGAGACGGTAAGGCAGGGGAAGCTTGTGTCCCCTCCCCGGGAGGGGCTCAGGTGGACCCCTTGTCATGGGTCTCCCTCACTGTGTGCCAGTGAGGGCAGCCCTTGGCCCTTGAGCGGCACGCCCCATGCTTCTCCCTTGACCGGGAAGGCTGCATGTGGTCGTGAGAGCGACCGCGGTGGGCCGGGAGATGTGAAGGGGGGGTCCCCGTCTGGCTTTCCGGACGTGGCACCCCTCCACCCACGTGGAAAAGTCTGAAAGGCAAGCCTGGTGGCAGCACAGACTCTTGCTCTCCCGGCTCTGACCGTGGACGCTCACATGGGCTGTGTGCTTTACCCATACCGCAGACCCCCCCCCTTCTGACTTCCCACTTTTTGGGAGTGTTCCCACTCCCGTGGGTCCCCGAAGGGGCGAACGATGGTGTGGGGGGCACGACGCGCCCTCGGTGAGAAAGCCTTCTCTAGCGATCTGAGAGGGGGGCCTTGGGGTACCTGGACCCCCCAGCCGCCGCCCCTCTGAAGTGTGCAAGGCAGTAGCTGCCGGTGCTACTTGCCACAGCGTGTGGGCAAGAGCCGCCCTCGCGCGAGGGGTGCGCTGGCCCCCGCGGTGGGGGCCAAGCGCTGCTCTTTTGCCTAATGCGGCCTGTACCTCCCCCCTCCGAGTTGGGGGAGGGTCACGCCGGGCCGGGCCGGGTTTTGGCATCCAGCGCCGGGCTGTGTGCTGCGTGGGCACGTGGTGCCCCTCCCCTTGGAAGGGGAAGTGGAGGAGGGGGATGCGCCCCGTCCCCCGGCGGCCTCTGCCCCTGCCTCCCCCGCTGCGAGCCGCCTGTCGGTTCTTCCCGCACTCGCCTGGGGTCGCAGCTGGTGGTGTGGAGGTGGTGAGCGAGCATGGTTCGGGCCGCCTCGCTCAGGAGCGTTTCCCCCAGGCGTCAGGCCCT
>NC_139392.1:42012500-42030000 GCF_054392235.1 Sus scrofa
CGGCCGACTCGGGCCCGGGTCCGAGGGCCCGCGGGGTCGACCAGCTGTCCCGGCCGACTCGGGCCCGGGTCCGAGGGCCCGCGGGGTCGACCAGCTGTCCCGGCCGACTCGGGCCCGGGTCCGAGGGCCCGCGGGGTCGACCAGCTGTCCCGGCCGACTCGGGCCCGGGTCCGAGGGCCCGCGGGGTCGACCAGCTGTCCCGGCCGACTCGGGCCCGGGTCCGAGGGCCCGCGGGGTCGACCAGCTGTCCCGGCCGACTCGGGCCCGGGTCCGAGGGCCCGCGGGGTCGACCAGCTGTCCCGGCCGACTCGGGCCCGGGTCCGAGGGCCCGCGGGGTCGACCAGCTGTCCCGGCCGACTCGGGCCCGGGTCCGTGTGGCCCTCGATGGGATCCCTGGGGTTGTCTTGATGCCGGGGCCGTCCGTCCGTCTCTGCCAACTCACTCGCTGGGGTCGTGTCTGCACCGCGTTGACTGCCTCTCTCCGGGGCCTGAGTCTCCCGGACAGGGTGTGTCGTTTTGTGTTCGATGTTTTCTGAGCTTCCCCTCTGGCCTAGTGATTTCCTTCTTCTCTATTGAAATCAAACACGTCCCAGCACTTGGGTGCATAGCATTTTATTTGGCCCGCGCCGCCCCGCCGCCCTTGCCGCGACAACGTTGCTGTCCCTGTATTAGGACGGTGAGGAGGTTCTTGTTGGTCTTCGGATGGCCGCACCCACGGTCTATGGAGCTTCCCAGGCTAGGGGTCGAACTGGTGTTACGGCTGCTGGCCTACGCCCGAGCCGCAGCCGTGCCGGATCTGAGCCTCGTCTCAACCCCCTGCGTGAGGCGAAGGATGGAGCCCGCAACCTCATGGTCCCTAGTCAGATTCGTTTCCTCTGTGCCACGAGGGAAAGTCCTGAATCAACGATGCACGGATTTAGGACGCTATGGAGGGATGCATTGGCCGGCCCCAGGTCATATGGGGTTCCGGAGCCAGGGATCCGATCCAAGTCCCAGCTGTGGCAACGTGATTACTTGAAAGAGGACCCTTTAAAGCCGGGGTGGGGGTGGCGGGAGGGGATGACACTGCATGCCATGGAGGCGCTCACCTGTCCTTTTTGTGGACACCTTTTCCGCGGTGGTGACAATGGATGCCCTGGCTGCCGTTCGGAAATGAAAGGTGAAGGCCAAGGTCCACGGTCCGTGGTCGGCGTGGTTCGTCTTCAAGGCCACGGATGAAGAAACGGGCTCCAGGAGGAAAGAGTCCAGGCCTTATGCCTGCCCTGCCTGGAGAATCCATGTCGCCACACAGCGATCCATCCCGATGCGTTCGTTGGTCCTGCGACGCCCCCTGCCGTAAGCTGCTTTTTATAGTCTCCGAAAAGGTCCGCCAGATGGCTCCCGGGGTGGGCCTGGGACGACCAAGTTCGGGGCCGGAAGAGGCCACTTCCAAGTGGGGGAGGAGTTACAAGTGGGTGGCAGACCTGAAGATAACCTGGAGGGGAGGAAAAAGGAGGGGAACCGTGACCGACCGAGCGAGCCGGAGGGGAGGGGAGGGGAGGGGAGGGGAGGGACGATGGGATGGCACCATCGGGAGTCCTGCTCAAAGAATTGGAGCCTCCTTGAGACATGCGACCACATCCATCATTCCAGAGGGAATGGAAGCGTCTTCCCCATGGTTGTACAATGATACATGTCCTTCAGAGTCCCTGAGAAAAAAAGGAATACAAGGCAAGATTTTGTCCGTGGAGGGAAGGGGGGGGGGGGAGAACAGAGGCTCCAGACTTTGGATCTCTTGGCACAGGGGCCTCCTGCGCCGTATGGAAAGGACTGTTCCTAGGGTGCTCTCAGAATGGGATTTCTGGGTCCCACGAACCTTGTGTGTTGGACAAAGAGGCAGAAAGAGGGGTTCCCGGCTGGAAAGCCCAAACCACAGCTCTTCAGATGGGTAGGGAAGGGCAGACAGACTTCCGGCCCCAAGCAGTGATCTGGACCTCCAGAGGCCTTAGGACGACTTCACTGAGAACACGCAGAATACGACCCAGCCACAGCGTCCTCTATACCTAGCTCTGTTTCACTTTCTCTGTCTCTCTCCCCTCCTCCTCTTTCTCCCTCTGATTCTGCCTCTCACTGTCTGCCTATCCTCCGTCCCTCCCTGTCTGTCTCTGTCTCTCTCCCTCACAAGCACACCAAAGCGGGTCCCCCCCCCCCCCGGAAAGGACGGATGTGAGACGGACACCCTCTTCTTCCCGTCTTGAAAGCAGGAGAAAAACCTTCCTCTAGAAGCCCAAGTTCAAAGCCAGCTGTTTCAAGGAACGTCTGCCTCTGGCAAGGGGGAGGGGGAGGGCGAGGGGGAGGGCGAGGGGGCGGCCTGGAGGCAGCCTGGAGCACCCACGGCATGCATTCAGAAACCTCGTGCATCTCTCTTCCGGTGCTATCTTTTGGGGGCACGTGGTACTCTTGGGCAAGTCCTCCGAACGATAGTGGAAACAAACATCTGTCTTCTCTCCCACACCTGATGAATGCAGACAGACACACTGGAAGAGCACCCACCCCCCCTTTTCCCCCAAAGGACTCTTGTCACTGTACAGACGGGGGGGGGGGGGGGGCGGCACGGGGGTGTCACACGCAGTCTTGGTGGCTCGTCTATGTTTCCAATCCGCCCAGGCAGTGCAGGCGGCCACCACTGCTGCTGCCACCTCTCACCGATCGTTCATCCTGTCCGTCAGTGCTATGACAGCACTAAGCTCTTCAGGGAGAAAATGCTCCCTGCCTTTCCTCTCGGAGGGCACACTGAGGGCACCCACTCCCATTAACAAAGTTTATTCACCTTGACAGGAAGAAAAGAGCTTGGGGTTTCTCACACCGCTGCAGATGACACTTTCCTACCGACTCTGGAATTCTCTTGCTCATTCTCCGGTGGGCCCGCCCCCCCCATTTCAGGAGAGGGTGTTTGGTTCTGGGTTGGGGTGCGTGTGTGTGCGCGCGTGTGTGTGTGCGTGTGGGTGTGTGTGTCTGGGTGTGTCTGTGTCTTGCTTTTTCATTTTATTGGAATACAGTTGACTGACAAAGTTGTATGAACTTACAGGGTTGTTTCTGGGTGTTCGTCATGGCAGTGAAAGGAAACACCAGGATTTCCCTAGAAAGCCATCCCGTTCACCTGATCGGTGGCGTGAAGGACATTCACATCCTCCTTGAGTTTCGCATTTGAAAGTGAGGGGCGGGTGCGTGCAGCAGGTCCCCCCCCACCCCACCCCGCGCCCCGAACGTGCCTCCCGCAGTGGCACTAGGAGTGTGTGCAATGAAAGGGACAGGACACCAGACACCAGAGGACCATTCTGACCCTCCTTTCCTTCTCTCTTCGGAAAGCAGGAAATAAATCTCTTGGGTGAAAGAAAAGTGTGCTCCCTGCCACGAAATTTGGGGGGGGGGGGTGTCGGGTTGGCGATAAGGACTTCACTGCTCCCATGGCTCCTGCAATGTTCACGAATCCTCCAAATCCTCAAGGCAAGATGGTTCACAACCAATACATGAGCGAGCTGTCAGAGACACCAGGGACTGAAACACTCCGTATTAGGGAGGGGTCCTCACTCACTTTCATGCAAAGGCAGCGACAACAGCAGCCTTTTCAAAGATGGCTGCAGGCAAGAGGGTGGGGGAGATGATGGAGAAAGTGGTGGTGGCGGCGGCGGCGGCGGCGGCGGCGGCGGCGTGGCAGACTTGGATCACGTCCATTATGTTCATTCAACAAACAGTCGGGGCGACGGGAGAATGGCCGCTTGGTGGTCTGTGTTTCTCCAGGCTCCCTGACCCACTCCCTGCCCCACACCCCCAACCCCCCACACCCCCTTGGACATGGGCAGGAAGGTTTCTAGAGAAGGCAGTGCCTGAC
Source organism: Sus scrofa (assembly GCF_054392235.1). NCBI lineage: Eukaryota > Metazoa > Chordata > Mammalia > Artiodactyla > Suidae > Sus > Sus scrofa. The sequence goes on from NC_139392.1 coordinate 42,016,372, forward strand.
CTGCCGGCTCTGTCACCCTGGGGGGAGAACATTTCGGAGAGTCGCCAGAGGCTTCAGACTTCCTACCCCTCTCCCTCCCCCACTCTGAACCCTGGTAACTAGACTTCATTCAACCGACACTTAGGATGGGTCATCCAACTGTTCTCTCATGAAGGAAGGAAGGAAGGAAGGAAGGTGGGTCGGTGGGTAGGTGGGTGTGTTTTCTGCGTGGGGTGAAGCCTTCCCTCCCTCGATGCAAGCCTGATATCCTCACCTGTCACAGAGACTGGACCCCTAAAAAACTACTGTGTCCGGTTTTCTCCCATTTAGGGGGTTCCAGAGTGTGTGTGCGTGCGTGCGCGTGTGCGTGCGTGCGTGCGCGTGCGTGTGCGTGTGCGTGTGCGTGTGTGTGTGTGTGTGTGTGTGTTTTGAGGGCCACACCCACGGCATATGGAGGTTCCCAGATGACGGATCGAATCGGAGGCTTTAGCTGCTGGCCTCCTACACCACAGAAACAGGAATGCCAGGTCCGAGCCGCGTCTGGGACCAACACCACAGCTCACGGCAACACTGGATCCTTTACCCACTGAGCGAGGTGGACAGGGATCGAACCTGCAACCTCATGGTTCCTGGTCGGATTCATTTCCACTGCGCCATGGCGGGAACTCTGCTTTGTGGTTTTGGCGTTTGGATTCCAGAAGGTGGCGTAGGGGTCCCTGTTCGTCATCTATTGGATAGAGACTCGTGTGTGTATATGTTCATCCCATCCTCCTCATGGATCCCTCTCCCCCGCCCTCATGATTTCTTTTTCCCCCTCTGCTTTTTAGGGCTGCCCTCGTGGCATATGGAAGTTCCCAAGCGAGGGGTTGAATCGGAGCTACGGCTGCTGGCCTACGCCACAGGCACAGCCATGTGGGATCCGAGCCGCGTCTGCGACCGACACCACAGCTCACGGCACTGCCTGCCGGATCCTTACCGCCCCCCTGAGCGAGGCCAGGGATCGAACCCACACCCTTCCCTGCAAAGGTTCCTCGTCGGATGCGCTTCCATGGTGCCACGACAGGAACTCCCCCGTGATGGTTTTTTTTCACGCTGGTGTTCCCACCAACAAGGAAGGAATGGCCCAATATTCTGGAATCACCTAGAGGGGAAAAGACGCTGAAAAAGAAAGAACGGAGGGATAGATGGATGTAGATGGATCACTGAATCCCCTTGACTGTACACCTGAAACGAACACAACATTGTAAGCAAGCCCACTGTACGCCGAGCTAAAGCAACAACAACAACCAACAACCACAACAAACTTACATCTTAAAAAAAAAAAAAAAAAAAAAAAAGAAGATGTCCCCTGCAGTTCCCATCAGGGCTCAGCGGTAATGAACCCGACTAGGATCCGTGAGGATGTGGGTTCGATCCCTCCCCTGGCCTCGCTTGGTGGGTTAAGGATCCCGTGTTGCTGTGGCGGTGGGGTAGGCCCGCAGCTACAGTTCTGATTCGACCGTGAGTCTGGGAACTTCCATAGGGCTGGGGCGTGGGCGTTAAAAAAAGATATACTATATGCATACTATATACATATGTAGGAGTTCCCGTCATGGCTGGACGAATCCGACTAGGAGGCCTGAGGGTGCGGGTTCGATCCCTGGCCTCGCTCGTTGGGTTCAGGATCGGGTGTTGCCGTGAGCTCTGGTGTAGGTCGCAGACAGGGCTCGGATCCCGCGTTGTGCTGGCTCTGGTGTAGGCCGGTGGCTACGGCTCCGATTGGACCCCTAGCCTGGGAACCTCCATGTGCCATGGGTGCAGCCCTAGAAACAGAAAATAACTACGTGTGTGTGTCTGTGTGTGTGTGTGTGTGTCTGTGTGTGTGTGTGTGTGTGTGTGTGTGTGTGTGCGTGTGTCTGTGTGTGTCTGTGTGTGTGTGTATACAGATAGATATAGATATACAGATATAGATATAGATATATCACCTACCTAAAGGCCCAGGACTAGAGAAAGCATTGGGTCATTAGGATCTAAGAATCTTCTCCCCGCCCCCCAAATCCATCCATCCAACCCACCCTCCCTCCCTCTCTCCATCTTTCACTTTTCCTGATAAAGACAAAGGGACAAAAATTGTTTGTTTGTTTGTTTCTTTGTTTGTTCGTTTCTTTCTCAAAAGATGTACATCTACTTTGTAACTTATACCTCTGTCAGAGGGATGGAGAATCCTTGACCTTTTCCTCCCTACCCAAATCCTTCCAGAAGTCAGAAACTCAGTGGCTGGAAAACTGGACTGGATCCTGAAGTTTTTCCAGTTGCCTTCCATCTCTGGCTACAACTCTCTTCATGAGCGTTTCCCATTTTCTCCCACCCTTTGGACCTGGCATCCTTGTGGATGAGAACACGTATCGCTTGTCCCGAGGCCCTGAAAACGGAAGCTAGTGGAGTCCCTCGATGAACACATCAGAGAAATGGTCTCTGAGAGTGTCTCTGAGAGTGAAACCATCACCCTGTGTTCATTTCTCTAAGAGCCCCTCGGAAAGTTGGCCCCAACACCTGACGGCATTCTCAGAGGGGCCTTTCAAAAGACTGAAGGGGCGTTCCCGTCATGGCTCCGTGGTTAACGAATCCGACTAGGAACCGTGAGGTTGCGGGTTCGATCCCTGCCCTCACTCAGTGGGTTAAGGATCCAGCGTTGCCGTGAGCTGTGGTGTCGGTCGCAGACACGGCTCGGATCCCACGTTGCTGTGGCTCTGGCGTAGGCTGGCAGCTATGGCTCCGATTCGACCCCTAGCCTGGGAACCTCCATATGCCATGGGAGCGGCCCAAGAAATGGCAAAAAGACAAAACAAACAAACAAACAAACAAACCGACAAAACAAAAGACTGAAGGGACTTTCCCCTCTCCCTCTCTCTTCCCTCTGTCTCACTCACTGTCTCTGTCTGTCTCTCTGTGTCTCTCTCACACGCACACGCACACACACACAGAGTCACCGGCTCCGTTCTTCATATGTAACAGTTTGAAAGTTCCAGGAAAGGTTGGCAGCCCAAACCGGCCTTGGTACTCCAGCTCCAATTAAGTCTCAGAGACAGAGTTTTGGGGTGAAGCATAAAGAACAGCTTTATTGCTTTGCCAGGCTAAGGAGGCCACAGCAGGCTAAGGACCTCAAAACTGTGTCCTCCCTTGAGAGGGGATAGCAAGGGGTTCTATAGGTTTAGCTTAATGGTAGGCATGGGGGTGGCGGAGCTGTCTAGAAGCATCAGGGTGCTTGCATTCTTCTCCCTGGATAGGAGATTAGGATAGACCATTTCAAAGTCATCAAGGCTGGAGTCAGGTGGTCCATGGAATGTTTCCAGTGTCTTTGGGGTTATGGCATTTTGACCTTCTCTCTGGAGTGAAGATTGCTCATCCACGGGGCGGGCGTGGGGCGGGGGGTGGGGGGGGGTCGCAATCCTTAGGGAGTGTTTCAAGGGTAGAGAAAACACCAGGTTCACTACAACTCTGACTCGACAGTAGTCATTAGTCATAAGTTCGTGGGCCAAGGCAAGCCATAACCTAACGGAGACTATTTCAAAGTAGCTTTTAGCTGTAACAATGTCTCTGGCTCCAACACACCAGCACTCCGGGGCTTGAGCTTGGTTTCAGTTTCAGAGGAGGGAACTCTGGCTCCAAGGATTAACCCCTTCGTTCCTTTGGTTTCTGTGGGCCTGGTTCGGGGAGCCCATCCACATCACCGCCTTTTGAGAGGCCATCTGACAACTGTTTCACCAAAGCGACGTCATCTCAAAACAAGGAAACCAGTTCCATGAAATGGAGGATCTCTCCCTCCCTCTCCCTCCCTCTCCTTCTCACTCTCCTCTACCCACAGCTCATGGCAACGTGGGATTCGTAACCCAGTGAGCGAGGCTGAGCATGGAACCTGCCACCTCATGGTTCCTAGTTGCATTTATTTCCACTTCTGCACCACGATGGGACCTCCCCAGCACAGTTTTTCACACGTGAAGTTTCCCGGGACGTCTCGGAGGAGGCGGACCCCAAACGTGTCTCCATGCCCTATGTGGGTGATTCCTGTGAGGTAAAATGACTTAAGGACCGGCCCACACAAAAGGGACACTCTGGCCCTCCTTTCTGGCCCCCAGACAGCAGGAGATGAAAATCTCCTCCTCGTGCAAAGGAAGATGGCAAGTGAAGATGTCCATTCCCACACCAAGGCCAACATGCTCCAGAAGTTTTGCGGGGTTTCCCGGGTTGGGAAATGGCGGGGGCTCCTTTGGCCTGACACGAGGCGAGTTTCGTGCACACATCCTCCCCCACCCCCCTCCATGCAGTCTGCGAGGGGCAGCCTGAGGGTAGGGAAATTGGGGAAAGGGGGGAAAAAAAACACTTTCCCTAAAGAGAAGCTCCAGGAAAAGTCACCACCTCTGACTTGACTGGAGAGTTTCTGCATTTGAATGAAGTGATTGAACCCAGGCCCTGAGGCCTGGATCTTCCTGATCTCCCCTCCCCCCCTTCCCGGGCGTGAGTCCAGGCGATTTGGGAAGCGAGAGGCGGCGCAGCAGGGATGGCGGCCGGGGGTGGGGGGTGGGGCGGGCAGCTGGGGCCGGGAGTGGGGGGGTGCGGGACTAATGAACCAGCGCCTGCCTGCATGCCTGCCTGCCTGCCTGCCTGCCTGCCTGCCTGCCTGCTTGCCTGCCTGCCTGAACGAGCCCCTCCCCTCCCCCCCCACCCCCTCCCCACACCCACCCGCCTGAGGGCAGGGATGGGGCCTGAGAGCTAAGGGAAACTTCTTTGCTAGCTACTTGTCAGGGAGTGATCCCAGCTCAAAGTCCCTTTGCTTATTTCGGAACAAGGTCTGAGTCTCAGCTAGTACAGAGTTTCTGAATGTCTCGGCACATGGACTGGCCTGCACCAAACAAGCAGACAGGAAGAAAAATGAACACACAGAAATCCAGCTGGTCTCCTTCTCCCAGAGTCTCTCTTGGAGAAATTACCTTAAGCTCAGTGACTTTGCCCCGTCTCCCTCTGGTGCAAAGCCATCCCTGGAGGAGCCAGGTCTTACATGAGCAGGGCAGGGCAGGGCAGCACCACCCAGGTGAGCTGGAGAGTGGAGAGTCAAGTTGATAGATACCCCAAATGTGGCTGGCCAGGGGTCTGGGCTAGCATTCCGTGTGAACTCACACACCCAGGCACCTAGCACCGATTTCCCCATGTTCTTCCGACCCTGATTCTCACTCTTCTTCTGTCCCCCCCCCCCCCCCCCCTTCCTTCGGCTTTTTGCCTTTTCTAGGGCCGCTCCTGCGGCATATGGAAGTTCCCCTGCCAGGGGTCCAATCGGAGCTGTAGCCGCTGGCCTGCACCAGACCCACAGCAACGCGGGATCTGAGCCACGTCTGCAACCTGCACCACAGCTCACGGCAATGCTGGATCCTTAACCCACTGAGCAAGGCCAGGGATGGAACCTGCAACCTCATGGTTCCTAGTCAGATTCATTAACCACTGAGCCACAATGGGAACTCTGACTCTCCCTCTTCCCTGCCTGATACCTTAAGAGCCTGATCGTTTGTGGGGAAATGAAATCCCAGCTGGCAAGAGCCACCTTATCTTCCCAGCACACGAGAAAAGAATAGGCGCAGGCTCACATCCATCTTATGTTTCTATGCCTTGCCCTGGCCCCACCGTTTCAGAAAGCTGTGTCCCTCCACCTGTCAAAAGCCAAAGCCCAGGAGTTCCCGTCGTGGAATAGTGGAAAGGAATCCAACCAGGAACCATGAGGTTGCAGGTTCGATCCCAGGCCTTCCACAGTGGGTTTAGGATCTGGTGGCATCACCTTGCGCTGCGGTGTAGGTTGCAGACGCAGCTTGGATCTGATGGTGCTTGTGACTGTGGCATACACCCCAGCAGTTGTAGGTCTGATTCGGCCCCTAGCCCGGGAACCTCCATATGATGGGGGGAGGGGGGGGGGGGGAGGCTGCAGCCAAAGCCCAAGGAAGAAAGACAATCAGAATGTTGCGTGGAACTCCTGGAGACTTAACAACCACCACCAGTCATGACCATGGCTGTCAACCGACACCAGAGCCAAAGAAATGTCGGATCAAATAGGAACCTGCCACTTACACCAGTACTCACCACAATGCAGGACCACAAAAACAAAGGAACAAGAAACCAAAACTAAATAATTGCCCAGGAGCAGCAGGTGCAGGAAAAGCATGCTGACTCTCACCCCCCAGAAGCCAGAGGTAACCTATTTATCACCCCACACGCACACACCTCAGCACCACCAGCACCAGCACCCCCCCCCCCCACCCCAGGATCGAATCTGCATCCTCGTGGGTGCTCCTCAGCTTTGTTACCAATGAGCCACAATGGGATCTCCCCAATCCAGGTTTTTATGTTTCTTTTTTTTTTTTTTTTCCCCTTGCTTTCTTCGGGTGGCACTCACGGCACACGGAGGTTCCCAGGCTAGGGAATCAGAGCTTGAGCCACTGGCCTACACCACAGACACAGCAACACCAGGTCCGATCTGTGTCTGCAACCTACACCACAGTTCAGGGCAATGCCAGATCTTTCACCCACTGAGCGAGGCCAGGGATCAAACCAGCACTCTCATGGATGCTACTCAGATTCCTACCTGCTGAGTCACAATGGGAACTCCACTAAATACATAAATTTTTTCAAAGAGAGAGAGAGAGGGAGAGTGTGTGTGTGTGTGTGTGTGTGTGTGTGTGTGTGTGTGAGAGAGAGAGAGAGAGAGGTCTGGTATCACTTGGGGAAAAATAAAATTATGCTTGGAGAAAAATACCTGTCCCTAGAGATCATTCACAATGGCTTGTTCTGCCTGTTCATTTCTCTCTTTCTTCCCTTTTCTTTTTTCCTTCCTTTTCTTTTCCTTTCGCATCTGTCTGTGCCGTGTGTGTGTGTGTGTGTGTGTGTGTGTGTGTGTGTGTGTGTGTGTGTGTGTGTGTGTGTGTGTGTAGTCTTCTTTTAGGGCTTCACATGTGCCATTTTGTAGGTTCCCAGGTTAGGGGTCAATGCTAGTCGGGTTCGTTTCCACCGAGCCACAACGGGAATTCCTGCCTTGTGCTTCTTTATCTTTGCTCTGTTACTAGGTGCTAGGGATTCCTTTTTGTTAAGTCCAGTCACTTAAATAAGGGTGTTTGCAGGGTTGCCTAAAGCATCAAAAATGTATTTTCTCATTAAATATTGGAATGTGGGGAGTTCCTGTTGTGGCTCAGTGGTAACAAACCCGACTAGTATCCATGTATGCCGGTTCGACCCCTGGTTTGGGAACTTCCGTATGCCACAGTTATGGCTCTAAAAAATCCTCTCTCTCTCTCTCTCTCTCTCTCTCTCTCTCTCGATAATATACACATACACACACACATCCATACGTACATACCTATGTACACATATACATATACATTGGAATTTGGTCTGCCATCGATGAGATGCTCCCTCTTTGTGTGTTGTTCATTTTGTTTTTTGTTTTTTAGGAGTGCACCCTCGGGATATGGAAGTTCCCTGGGCTAGGGGTTGAAGAATCGGAGCTGTAGCTGCTGGCCTGCACCTCAGCCAGAGCTATGCCCTGCCAGATCACCCGATCTGAGCTGAGTGGCCACGTCTGTCACCTACACCTACCTCCCCCTGAATGAAGACGTATTTTCAATACATCTCAAGTGGAGAAAAACTTGCTAAAAATCACTTTATTTGTCATGGAAACCATATCTTCTAGCAGACATGGCACAAAAGCCAGTGTTTATGGTCATCACACCACAGACATCAGAATTCCAAGCTTCTAGGGGTTTCTTGGGGGTGGGGTGGGGTGTGTCCCCAGGGCCTGTGGAAGTTCCATGCCCACCCCTCTGCCACCACCCAGGGATCCTTCGCCCTGGGTGGGTGGGGGGAGGGAGAGGGTATCTCAGCAGAAACGATCTTATCTTACGGGGTTTATGGATGGCTAGAAGCATGTGGTTCTGTTCATCTCATGCTTGAGGTTTCGGTTTTTGCCCTCCTACCTACCCAATGGTCGGCAGATGGAATTCTTCTGGTTTTCTCTGGCCATCCCTCTCCTCGAACTCACGGGTCCAGTTTTTCTCCCACATTTGACTTTTCCGGGAGATCCACAAAAGGAAGCGCCAACCCTTGACATCCACCGACAAGAGATCACCACCCTCTGCCCCTCTTTAGCCCCTTCTCATCCTCATGCCTGCCTGCACACATCGGAGACATTTCCAAGTGCCCAGGAGGATCCTTGGACCCTGACACCTCGAAATCTTCCCTGAGCAGCAGTGCTCGGGACTCAGACCTGGGGTTTATCACGGGCTCCAACCACGACCTTTGGTTTTCCTGGGCTGGGAGATCGGTTTCATGAGATGGAACCGGCTGCGGATTCAGCTTCTGGATCTGGACTGTGAAACGTTGTACAAGACTTTTTTCAAGGCATGACTGTAGGGGAACAAAACCTTGCGGCCCGCCCCCCGCCACATCCCAGATGTCACATGAGCACGGGGAGGAATTCTGTGGAGCTGGAAACAACCATGACCCAAAAGAACACAGGAAGGAATTCCTGTCATGGCGGGGCAGAAACGAATCGGACTAGGAATCACGAGGTGGCAGGTTTGATCCCTGGCCTCGCTCAGGGGTTTAAGGATCTGGCATTTTTCCGCGAGCTGTGGCATAAGGTCTCAGATGTGGCTCGGATCCCGCCGTTGCTGTGGCTGTGGCTCAGGCTAGCAGATGCAGCTCCGATTCAACACCAAGCGTGGGCGCGCGCGCGCGCGCGCGGGGGGTGGGGGGGAGGCGGGGAGGGAAGCAAACCTCCTAAGAACGACGAAAGTGCAGTTAGGAAACAGAAAATGATGATCCCGGAAGTCCACTTGAATGTGGTTGGGAGACATGCGTAGGACCACACCGCCACCGTGTGAGAGACCAGTGCAAGACAGCTGAACAATACAAAGCGGGGTGGGGGGTGGGGTGCTTGGCGGGGGTTGGAGGAGGAGGAGGAGGAGGAGGAGGTGGGGGGAGACGGCGGCACTGGTGCTGGGCAAAGGTGCCTCTGGGCGAGGACTTTGGTGACCATATTCTCATGGCAGGCTTGAGAGCCCAAAAGATGACATGGTGGAGGCTGAAGTTAAGTTTGGTCAAAAGGAAAACAACCATGAGAAAAGATGCATCCACCCACACCTAGAAAAGATATCGTGCCAGGAATGGGAGCCCTGTTCCAATGGCTCTTCCTGGGATTGTGGGAAATGAATCGATAGCAAGAAGATGCTTTCACATCCATGTCTTCAATGACTCCTGTACTAAGTGCGTCGTGGTTTTGCCAGTTTGGCAGAGTTGTGGAATGTCATCCGGCAATTGCATCTCCCCTGCCCAACCAGCAAGATGGAGTTGTTCTTTTTTTTTTTTTTTTTTTTTTTTCCTGCTGCACTGCCTTTCCTGTGCCAGGGATCGAACTTGAGGCTCAGCTGTGACCTAGGCACAGCGGGAACTCCAAGATGGATTTCTTTTTCCTTCTTTTTCTTTCCTTCCTTCCTTTCTTCCTTTCTTTCTTTTCTCTCTCTCTCTCTTTCTTTTTCTTTTCTTTCTTTCTTTCTCTTTCCTTCCTTCCTTTCTTCCTTTCTTTCTCCTTTCTTTTTCTTTCTTTCTTTCTTTCTTTCTTTCTTTCTTTCTTTCTTTCTTTCTTTCTTTCTTTCTCTCTCTCTATCTTTCTCTTTCCTTCCTTTCTTTCTTTTCTTTCTTTCTTTTCTTTCTTTCTTTCTTTCTTTCTTTCTTTCTTTCTTTCTTTCTTTCTTTCTTTCTTTCTCTCTCTCTCTCTCTCTCTCTCTCTCTTTCTGGTTTTTTTTGGGGGGGAGCCACACCCGCAGCACATGGAGGTTCCCAGGCTAGGGGTCAATTCGGAGCCTTACCTGCCGGCCTACACCACAGGCACAGCCACGCGGGATCCGAGCCGCGTCTGTGACGGACACCACAGCTCACGGCAATGCCAGATCCTTAACCCAACAAGTGAGCCAGGGATCAAACCTGCAACCTCATGGTTCCTGGTCGGATTTGTTTCCACTACCCCAGGATGGCAATCCTGAGACTTGCAAAGTTTATTGTTTGTTTCGGGTTTTCTCCACCCCCTCTCCCTCCCGTTTCAGCTTTATGTTTTACTTTTTGGCCACACCCACGGGCAGCAAGTGGAAGTTTTTCCTGAGGCAGAGATGGAACCTGCACCACACAGGGGCAACCAGAGCCACCGCGTTGAGAAAGCAGGAGCCTTGACCCTGTTGGTCGTGGGCTTCCTTCTTCTTCTTCTTCTTCTGTTGTTGTTTTTTGGGTTTTTTTTGGGGGGGGGTTGTTTTCCTTTTTTTGTTTTGTTTTGTTTTGTTTTGGATGAGATTTCAGTTCACCCCCCCCCCCCCAACACACACACACACACTCATAGTGTTGCGTTGTACTTTCCCTCCATTGTGGTTGGTCAGTCATGCTGAAATCCATGTTTCTATGACCTGACCACCAGAGCATTTGCCCCAGGCAGCCATTTGTTCTCTTTGGACTTTGTCTCAGTCTATGCAGAGAGAGATTTTCATTTCCACTTTCCTAGGATCGACTGTATCCTTCTCTCCCTTCCTAAGCTTCTGGGCTTTGCTTGTCTGCTTTTGACAGACCGTCTCCGTCGGTAAGGGTGGCAGGTAAACCGACTCCTGCGTTGTCGTTCTCCGAGAGCTTGCCCGGTTTCGTTTTTGCCAGTCCCCGCCTACCCTCCCACCCTCCCTCTCTCCCTCCCTCCTCCAGCTCCGTGCAGGGAGGTGGGGTGGGGGTGGGGGAGAGAAGAGAAGGTGGAGGGGAACCTGAGATCTCTCTCGCTAGTGCCACCCTCACCGCGCCGGCTTCTCTCTGGAATTCCCAAGCCCAGGAAGGGACATGCTTGGGGGAGCGAGCGCGGCTCCTTCTAGGCAACAGCGAGAACCTCTTCCCAGCTCCTTCCCCGCCGCCGCCGCCGCCGCCGCCGCCGCCGCCGCCGCCGCCGCCGCCGCCGCCGCCGCCGCCCCCCTCTTTCCATCTGCTGCCATCACGCCACGCAGTGCCTTGCCAGGAGGCAGCTCCGCGAGGCAAGCTTCGCGGTCGTGCAGGACGCCTGGCGCCTCGGCCCCGGGAAGAGCTCGGGCATTTGGGTGGCCGGCGCTGTGTCGTTGTGTCGCCGCCGGCCGGCCGGCCTTCCGGATCTGTCCCGGTGACGTTGGTGGCGGTTGTCGCGTGCCATCTAGTGTCCGCTTTTATATCGTCCCTTCCCTCTGCAGCTTTGGGGACCTTCGCGAGGGATGTGACTCAGCCATCCGGCCTGAGTCAGAGTTCCGGGAGGCTGGCGACACTGGCGGCGACAGCTCCGGTGGCTCAGAGGCCTGGGAGTGTCCCTCTCTCACCGGAGATTGGGCCTGCAGGCCTGTGAGGGAGTGACTGTCACCGCGCTCCCCAGGCAGGCTCTGGGGCCGCCTGGCCGGGTCGACCAGCATCCGCTCTTGCCGCTCCGGCCCCGGGGACCGACCAGGCCTGGGCCGGGCCGCCTCCCTAGCGAGGGGAGAGGGTGTGCGGCGCCCGGGACTGCCTGTGCTCGGGTGGCCTGGCCTTGTCCCGGGTCGCCCTTTGGAGCGTGAATGACTCCCGCCTGCGGTCCCTCCAGCCTCTCATCCCCGAAGTGAGGAGCGGCCCGGGTTGTGCGCTGAGGGCGTTGGAGGGCGCGACAGGCTCGGTGGCCGGCACGCTTGTTTCCCGGTCGTCATGCCGGCATGGGCCCCTCCCCGCCTGCCCCCCGACTGATGGCTACCGCCGGCCCGTGCGGAGTCGTACTCACGAGGTCTAGACCGGCACAAGACGTGAGGGGTGGAGCGGAAAGGGTGGCTCGGGCCCCGGCGCCTTCCTTCGCGGGGTCCGTTCGTCGGAGGCGCCTCCGTGGAAACATTTTTTTTTCCAAGTCCTGATGGATCCGGAGACGGTGGACGGTACCCCGCCGGCCCCCTGCTCCCGGGTGTGGCCGGGAAGGGTGCACCTGGGCCTGAGGCGTGCCCATGTAGGGTCCCGGTCGTTGGACAAGACTTCGTTTCCCACGCTCTCATTTCCCGCCCCCCGCCCTCGGAGTGTTTCCCTGTCGGTCGGTCGATCGGTCGGGAGGTGGGGACCGGCCTGAGCTGGATGGTGTGTCCTGGATTTTGGGGGAGCCAAGTCCCCGTCTGGAGCTCCGGACAGACCGATACCTGCCCGCGTGGGCAAGCCGGGAAGGGCTTCCCCGGCTGGCCGGCCGGCTCCACCTCCTTCATGTCCCTGTCCCTTCCTTGCGGTCACGCTCCCCGGGTCGACCAGATGGCTCTGAGAGCGCTGGGTCTGGCGACTCTAGGGCAGGGCTGGGGGACAAGTGTCCGGATGGGGGTTCCGGGGATACCCCCACGTCCTGTGGGTGGGCCCCGCTGCTGGGCATGGACATTTTTCGCGGCCGAAATACGCCTTTTCTGTCACCAGGTAGATGCTGACACGATCCTCTTCAGCGCCTGTCGCTGGAGACCTTGGGCCTCTGGATGCACGTGGGGGGCTTTGGGCTTTCGGCTGCTGTCCAAGGCCTGACCCTGCCCTTTGCACCCCGCGTGGGGGCCGCTCGCCTGGGCCTGTGCGCCGGCTCTCACTTGTGCATCCAGCTGGCCCGTGCTGCGGTGTCTCCTCCGGTCTCTGGCTGACCCGAGGGCGGCAGGGCGCGTGGCCCTGTGGGGTCTTCTACCCTGTGTGCCTCCCTGCTGCGGGCACCCGGCGGCTCGGCTGGGACAACCCCACCCTGTTGGCTCCGTGCCACGTGTCAGGCGTTCTCCCTCCCGGGGTTGTCAGCCGCTGTCTCTCCCCTGAGAGAGGAAGGGGAGGAGGAGGAGGAGGAGGGGGTGCCGGTGAAGCTGAAGCAGGCCCCCGTGGTGATTGTCTTTGCTGGCCCTCCCTCCCCTCTTCTGGGCTCTTCCCTGGCTCTGCCAGGACTGATCGATGTGGTGATGTGGCGCTCTCCTGGGCTTGGGCTTAAGCCGCGCCAGATGAGGGACGGCCGCTCATGGTGAGCTGGGCCGCGCCTCTCATTCTGTCGCGGGCCCCTCGCTGCTCCTCCCCCACCTGCGGGTGGTGTGGGGGAAGGCAGGGGTGCGGCCTCCAGCCTGACCTCTGGTCTCCCGCCCTGCTGCCTTCGGGTGTCAGTCGGGGGGGGGGGGCCTGGGTCCTTTGGGACGCAGCAGGCATTCTCGCTTTGCCGCCTTGGCGTGTGCCTTGCGAGCGGTCCCTCCCCAAAGTGGGGGGGAGGCCTCCCTCGCTGCCATGCTTCGCATCCCTGCGGGTGCGTGAGCGTGCCTCCCCTGGTCCTCTGTGGTGCCCCTGGAGTACTCCGGGTTGCCTGTCAGATGCCCGAGGCCGAGCGGTGGTGTCGTTTTCCTCTCCCAGCGGTGAGTCCCCTCGGGTCCCCACTGTGGTGGTGGCGTGCCCCACGAGCAGCTTCCTAAAGCTCAGGGGAGGGGGTCGAGACGGTAAGGCAGGGGAAGCTTGTGTCCCCTCCCCGGGAGGGGCTCAGGTGGACCCCTTGTCATGGGTCTCCCTCACTGTGTGCCAGTGAGGGCAGCCCTTGGCCCTTGAGCGGCACGCCCCATGCTTCTCCCTTGACCGGGAAGGCTGCAT